>NC_086317.1:307848645-308198645 GCF_036172605.1 Pelobates fuscus | reverse complement strand
GACTGTTAATACCTTGAATCCAGCTACCCTTTTGCCACAACCTACTGAGAGTCAACATGATTGCCTGGAGGTGATGGAGGTGATGGATATTGGCGAAACCTCTTTATGCAGCTATAAAAGGTACAGAACACGATCCCTTCCTGTGGACCCCTGAACAGCAAAAGGCATTTGAAGATGTGAAGAAGGCTTTGATGAGTGCCCCAGCATTAGGTCTACCTGATCATACACGTCCATTCTACTTATATGTACATGAGCAAAGAAGAATGGCTGTGGGAGTATTGACACAGTACTTGGGATCATGGCAAAGACCTGTTGCATATATGTCCAAACAACTGGATGCAGTGGCCAGTGGTCTTCCACCTTGTCTAAGAGCTGTAGCTGCCGCCGCCCTGCTGGTAGCCAAAGCTGATAAGCTCACTCTGGGTCAGGAACTCTACGTGCGAGTCCCGTACGCAGTACAAACGTTGCTAGACTATAAAAGCAATCATTGGTTTAATAATAGCCGCATGACTAAGTATCAAGCTAAACCCAAGAGTGCATTTAGAGACTGTTAATACCTTGAATCCAGCTACCCTTTTGCCACAACCTACTGAGAGTCAACATGATTGCCTGGAGGTGATGGATGAAGTGTTCTCAAGTAGACCGGACCTTCGTGATTTTCCTATCCAGAACCCTGATGTCCAGTATTATACGGACGGCAGTAGTTATGTGAAAGAAGGGATTCGCTATGCAGGATATGCAGTGACTACCATAGACAAGGTGATAGAAGCTCGGCCATTGTCAAAAGGAACATCGGCACAGAAGGCAGAATTAATTGCACTAACACGAGCGTTACAATTGGCAGAAGGTTTAAGAGTGAACATCTAAACGGACTCCAAGTATGCGTTTTTAACCACTCATGCCCATGGAGCTTTGTATAAAGAAAGAGGACTATTGAATTCAGAGGGTAGAGAAATTAAGTACGCAGCTGAAATATTGCAACTACTGGAAGCCGTGTGGGAACCGAAAGAAGTTGGTATTATACATTGTCGGGCGCATCTGAAAGGAGATGGTGACGTAACCAAAGGAAATCGGATGGCAGATAATGCAGCTAAGCGTGCCGCTGAATCAGGAAGACAGGAATATGTGGAACATATAGCTGCACTTATACCGACTGCACTGTCTGAATGGACTCCAGTTTATACAGCTCAAGAAGAAGAGTGGTTAAAGACAGAAGCTGGGAAATACCTGGAGAACAAATGGTATCAGTTAGAAGATGGAAGAATAGTCATTCCAGCATCATTAGCTGTAGAAATTGTCCAGAACTATCACAACGGGACACATTCTGGAAGAGATAGTATGGAAGAATCTCTCAGAAAACATTTCTACATACCAAGATTGTCCAACTTGACTCAAGCCATTGTACGAAGATGTGTAATATGTGCTAAGAATAACGCAAAGCAAGGACCAGTGAAACCACCGTGAGTCCAGTATATGGGGGGACTCCCTATGTCCGATCTCCAAATAGACTATACGGTAATGCCAAAATCCGGCGGACATCGCTACCTACTAGTAGTTGTGTGTACCTACTCAGGTTGGGTAGAAGCATGTCCCAATCGTACAGAGAAATCAGGAGAAGTTGTGCGATTCCTGTTGCGAGAAATAATACCCCGATATGGACTACCATGTTCTATAGGATCGGATAATGGTCCAGCCTTTGTTCACCAGTGCCTACAACAACTGACTAATATGCTTGGTATTAAGTGGAAGCTTCATACGGCATATAGACCTCAGAGTTCTGGGAAAGTGGAAAGGATGAACAGAACTATTAAGAACCAATTGGCAAAGATGTGTCAAGAAACTCAACTTAAGTGGAATGTTCTTTTGCCTATAGCTCTGTTACGTATTCGTAGTACACCTACCAGAAGGATGGGTCTCTCACCTTTTGAAATCATGTATGGGCGTCCACCTCCCGTACTTGGTAACTTAAGGGGGGATTTGAGTCAGTTGGGAGAAGGAATTACCCGGCAGCAGGTTGTAGAGTTGGGTAAAACTATGGAGGAGGTACAGAAATGGGTACAAGATAGATTACCTGTGAATATTTATCCCCCTGTTCATAGCTATCATCCAGGAGATCAAGTATGGATTAAAGAGTGGAACAGTATACCGTTAGGGCCTAAGTGGAGGGGTCCTTATGTTGTTCTTTTGTCTACCCCTACAGCAATAAAGGTGGCTGAAGTGACTCCGTGGATTCATCACTCCAGGGTTAAACCAGCAGCAGTAGATTCTTGGCAAGCTACACCAGATCCAGAGAATCCCTGCAAGATCCGGTTAAAGCGCATGACTCAGTCGGAGTAACGAGGAGATATTGGGATTACAAGTGTGTTTAAAGAGATCAGTAAGTGAGTGTTTTGTCGGCCATAATAAAGGCAGACCACTCACCCACGTGACATAGCCAGGGTGTCTCGAAGGGACCTCTGTGAAGGGAAGAGAGGACCTGCAGAACTCCATTCCTTGCAGCCCTTACATCCTGGAAGCTGAGGTGCCATCGCACGGATGAAGACTGAGGATGAAGACGTCGAAAGAAGTGCTCTTGATAATGTGTATTTTTATGTTTTTTATTATTCAGGAAGGTAGAGGTACCGACACACCTAGCGGTGAGGTTTGCATTAAGACTACTATAACAGGTAATCATATTTCCCAGACCCTAATTTGGCATTCACAATATGAGTGTAAAGGATATGTGTCTAGGTGTAGATACTTAGGTATAGAATATAGTGTATGCCATTTAGGAGTAGGCGAACCTAAGTGCTTCAATCCAGAGTATCAACCCCGTACAATTTGGTTAACCCTCCGGAATGGAGACTCACAGGGGACCCTAATAAATAAAACAGTATTAGAAACCGTACATTCTTCGGGTGTTCTGCTATTTGATGCATGTAAGGCGATATCAAGTGGTAGAAAACCGTGGAATGTATGCGGGGATCTTAAGTGGGAGAGAACGTATGGGTCTAACGATAAGTATATTTGTCCCAGTAGTAAAAATAAGTACGTAAGTCCAAAATGCCCAGATAGGGATTATAATTATTGCCCATATTGGTCTTGTGTGGGGTGGGCAACTTGGGGACAGACAGTAGATAAGGATATGATTGTTACTAAGTTGCCTACCAAACCGTATTGTAAGTCTATGGAGTGTAATAATCCTGAACAATTTTTAGATCCAATGGCCATTGGAGCAACTAAATGACCTCCATTTGTCTAAATATACATAGGGATTAAGGAGAAAGCGCAGGTAACGTTTTTCTTTTCTTTGGTTTTTACTATATATTGGGGCTGATGTGTGTTGTAGTCCTTGCTGCTTAAGCGCAGGACTTCTCTTTTTGTATTTGTATTTACTTTGTATCACACAGCCTGGTTACAATGCTGCTACCCATCCCATGTGTTCCCTATTAAGGGTTAATAAGTATAGGGGTGTATATAAAAAATACCCCTTTCTGTCTCATTAGAGATATCTTTGCCAGAAGCTCAAGGAAGCAGGCTGAAGGGTCAGTGTTAGGACCCGCTTAGGGGGTCTGCCTTGACGTTGGCAGGTGGGCATTCCCTCCAATGGCCATTGGAGCAACTAAATGACCTCCATTTGTCTAAATATACATAGGGATTAAGGAGAAAGCGCAGGTAACGTTTTTCTTTTCTTTGGTTTTTACTATATATTGGGGCTGATGTGTGTTGTAGTCCTTGCTGCTTAAGCGCAGGACTTCTCTTTTTGTATTTGTATTTGCTTTGTATCACACAGCCTGGTTACAATGCTGCTACCCATCCCATGTGTTCCCTATTAAGGGTTAATAAGTATAGGGGTGTATATAAAAAATACCCCTTTCTGTCTCATTAGAGATATCTTTGCCAGAAGCTCAAGGAAGCAGGCTGAAGGGTCAGTGTTAGGACCCGCTTAGGGGGGTCTGCCTTGACGTTGGCAGGCGGGCATACCCTCCAATGGCCATTGGAGCCTCCATTTGTCTAAATATACATAGGGATTAAGGAGAAAGCGCAGGTAACGTTTTTCTTTTCTTTGGTTTTTACTATATATTGGGGCTGATGTGTGTTGTAGTCCTTGCTGCTTAAGCGCAGGACTTCTCTTTTTGAATTTTTAGATAGGTTTGGTAACTTATTTGGGTTCCAGATACATGGGACGGGTTTGGATCCTGGGACAATATTATTTATAGGGATAGAGACCGATACCGTAGCATCCCAAACTCATCAGGTTTTCCATTCTTTTTATGAAGAGATGAGTGTAGAAAATAAGATCCCCCATAATGCTAAGAACCTGTTTATTGATCTAGCCGAGAGTATTGCTGGTAGTCTTAATGTGACCAACTGCTATGTGTGTGGAGGTACTAATATGGGAGACCAATGGCCCTGGGAAGAAAAGGAGGTAATGTATTCTGGTTCTGAGACAATTGAACAGATAACATCTTCTCAAGCCGATTATCAAATGAGTGTTAGAGGTAAATCTGAGTGACGATTAAAGACCTCCATTATAGGTTATGTTTGCATAGCAAGAAAAGGAATAATGTTTAACACATCTGTAGGAGAACTAACTTGTCTAGGGCAAAAAGCTTATGATGATACTACAAAGAATACAACCTGGTGGTCGGCTTCAAATGTCTCAGAACCACCTAACCCGTTTGCAAGTTATGCCAATTTAAAGGACGTGTGGTTTGATCTATCTATCACATCTAGTTGGAAAGCCCCAGCAAATTTGTAGTGGATCTGTGGTAAGAAGGCCTATTCGGAGTTACCACAGGACTGGGAAGGGGCATGTGTGTTAGGTATGCTCAAACCATCCTTCTTCTTGTTGCCTATTGAAGCAGGAGAGACTTTGGGAGTTAAAGTACACTGCGTGCAGAATTATTAGGCAAATTAGTATTTTGACCACATCATCCTCTTTATGCATGTGTCAGGGTACCTGCTGTCTCTACCTCTGTGGAGGTGAGACACTTGGACGTTCTTCCTCGCAAAAGGGTTGAATCACTCGTTCCTCGCGGTTCCCTCGGTCGTTTACACGCCGGCCGCGAGGGATCCACTTCCTTTTATGACGCGGCTTTCAGTAGCCGACGTCATGACGACAACCCAACCCGATCTGTCAATCAAGCCCCAAGCACGAATGAGGATTCGTCGGGGGCGTGATTACCTGTTTAGAATCAGGGTATAAAAGAGGGCTTTCTACGTTTGTTCATTGCCCTGTCGTGGTTCTAGCTTGTCTAGTCACTCAGTGCTCTTGTATTCTGTTAGTTTCTTTGGTTTTGACCCGGCTTGTCTGTTCTACCTCGTTTACCTCTATTACCCTTTGACTCAGCTTGTCTCTCGTTTACCTGCTCTCTCGTTCCCTCGACCTCGGCTTGTCTCTAGACCATTCTTTACTACTACTTACGTTAGTCCGGCCATTCTAAGGTCCGGTATACGTACCCTGTACCTGTTTGTACTCTGCGTGTTGGATCCCTGTCCCGATCCTGACAGCATGTTGTCTTACTCCAAGCTGTATAGGCTCGAAAGCCTACTACCAATTAAGCATATTAGGTGATGTGCATCTCTGTAATGAGAAGGGGTGTGGTCTAATGACATCAACACCCTATATCAGGTGTGCATAATTATTAGGCAACTTCCTTTCTTTTGGCAAAATGGGTCAAAAGAAGGACTTGACAGGCTCAGAAAAGTTAAAAATAGTGAGATATCTTGCAGAGGGATGCAGCACTCTTAAAATTGCAAAGCTTCTGAAGCGTGATCATCGAACAATCAAGCGTTTCATTCAAAATAGTCAACAGGGTCGCAAGAAGCGTGTGGAGAAACCAAGGCGCAAAATAACTGCCCATGAACTGAGAAAAGTCAAGCGTGCAGCTGCCAAGATGCCACTTGCCACCAGTCTGGCCATATTTCAGAGCTGCAACATCACTGGAGTGCCCGAAAGCACAAGGTGTGCAATACTCAGAGACATGGCCAAGGTAAGAAAGGCTGAAAGACGACCACCACTGAACAAGACACACAAGCTGAAACGTCAAGACTGGGCCAAGAAATATCTCAAGACTGATTTTTCTAAGCTTTTATGGACTGATGAAAGGAGAGTGAGTCTTGATGGGCCAGATGGATGGATTGGTAAAGGGCAGAGAGCTCCAGTCTGACTCAGATGCCAGCAAGGTGGAGGTGGAGTACTGGTTTGGGCTGGTATCATCAAAGATGAGCTTGTGGGGCCTTTTCGGGTTGAGGATGGAGTCAAGCTCAACTCCCAGTTTCTGGAAGACACCTTCTTCAAGCAGTGGTACAGGAAGAAGTCTGCATCCTTCAAGAAAAACATGATTTTCATGCAGGACAATGCTCCATCACACGCGTCCAAGTACTCCACAGCGTGGCTGGCAAGAAAGGGTATAAAAGAAGAAAATCTAATGACATGGCCTTCTTGTTCACCTGATCTGAACCCCATTGAGAACCTGTGGTCCATCATCAAATGTGAGATTTACAAGGAGGGAAAACAGTACACCTCTCTGAACAGTGTCTGGGAGGCTGTGGTTGCTGCTGCACGCAATGTTGATGGTGAACAGATCAAAACACTGACAGAATCCATGGATGGCAGGCTTTTGAGTGTCCTTGCAAAGAAAGGTGGCTATATTGGTCACTGATTTGTTTTTGTTATGTTTTTGAATGTCAGAAATGTATATTTGTGAATGTTGAGATGTTATATTGGTTTCACTGGTAAAAATAAATAATTGAAATGGGTATATATTTGTTTTTTGTTAAGTTGCTTAATAATTATGCACAGTAATAGTCACCTGCACACACAGATATCCCCCTAAAATAGCTATAACTAAAAACTACTTCCAAAAATATTCAGCTTTGATATTAATGAGTTTTTTTGGGTTCATTGAGAACATGGTTGTTGTTCAATAATAAAATTAATCCTCAAAAATACAACTTGCCTAATAATTCTGCACTCCCTGTATATGTGTGAATCATAGGAAGAAAAGGGGACCCCTAGAGATAGGTACCTGGGAAGATAATGAATGGCCTCCCCAGCGTATCATAGATTATTATGGGCCAGCCACTTGGGCAGAAGATGGTACTTTCGGATATAGAACCCCAATATATATGCTCAACCGCATTATAAGGTTACAGGCAGTGGTTGAGATAATTACCAATGAGACATCACAAGCGCTCAATCTCCTAGCGAAACATAATACTAGGATGAGGACAGCCGTTTACCAAAATAGATTAGCCTTGGATTACCTATTGGCAGTAGAGGGAGGTGTATGTGGGAAGTTTAACCTAAGCAATTGTTGTCTTCAAATAGATGATGAAGGGCAAGCAATAGCTGAGTTTACTAGCCATATGGTTAAACTAGCGCATGTGCCTACCCAGGTATGGAAAGGGTATAATCCAAGTAGTTGGTTTGGTAATTGGTATGAGCAGTTTGGAGGACTTAAGGCATTGGTAGGTGGAGTCATGCTAATTTTGATGCTGTGCCTTCTCCTACCATGTCTGATTCCTTTGGTAGTTAGGTCTGTGCAGAGCATTATAGAGAATATAGCAGAGAGAAAGGCTGCTGCACAGATAATGGCTATATATAGGTATGAGGCTCTAAATCAGGGAGCTGCAGACCATGTAATCTCGCGAGACCCTCAGAGCATTGCCGTGGTAATCCGCGGCAACGCTCTGATTGGCCGGTTTTCGCGAGACACATGGTCTGCAGCTCTGGAGGGCAAGCCGCCGGGCCCCCTCCTGGTGTCAGGTCCTCGGTCACTGACTGAGGACCTGACACAGTCTGCCCTCAGGCGGTTTAGGCGGCCGCGAGGCCCCAGCCAGCGCAAGGCCTTAGGCGGCCGCCTAAACCACCTAATTAGAGAGCCGCCTCTGTCCACATCTACCTATGCTAACTCTGATGTAAGTTAATAAATCTGCATTGTGCACTTTATTTTGGTTGCATTATAATTGTTAATTGTACTGCCGTAGGGTTTTGTGATACACACACTTCACTTAATTGTTAATTGTACTTTTGTGGGGCTCTGTGATACACATACTCCATATGATTGTTAATGTACTGTTGTGTCTGTAAGTCTGTAAAACATATACACACTGCTCAGTACTGTGAGTTGTATTGCTGTGGAGTCTGGGATACTATCATGCTACACAGTACTGTGAGTTGTATTGCTGTGGAGTCTGGGATACATTCATGCTGCACAGTACTGTGGGTTGTATTTCTGTGGAGTATGGGATACACTCATGGTGGACAGTACTGTCAGTTGTATTGCTGTGGAGTCTGGCATTCACTCATGCTGCACAGTACTGTGAGTTATATTGATGTGATGCTCTGTGATACAGATCACACACGCCATACATTACTAAGAGAAAGCATTTCTTGTAGCTGCCATAAATAGATAAATGGCTTAAAGAAATCACAACCACAGGACTCCCGCATGAGGAATGTGCCACCAGTAACAAAGAACCACCAAAAAAGAAGACACAAGCATTGGAAGTAAAAGATCACAAAACCAAAGAAGAATGGGAAATTTAGTTTTTTTTTACAGTAAAGGATTCCAAGCCACATCGTCTGCAAAACTCTTGCTATTGGTAAAAAAACAAAAACACAATGTGAAACATGATTATGACACGAAATGAGAAAAGAGATTTCCTCCCAAACCAGAGCAAAGAAAACATGAGTTAGCAAAGATAAAAAGAGAACTGAATGCGCAGACAGAGCGAATGAGAAAATTCATAAGAGAAAGAGATGATTCAAATTTCCACATTGAGATGTGCTTAGATTTTGGCAATGGAAGAAATATTTTGCAGATGCAGAAATTCTGAAAGAAACTCTGCTAACAGCACTGGAAGCACTTTTGACTTTGCAGAATATGAAAGAGAGAAACTGACTAAAAGAATCAAGATGATGCCGTCAAGCTGACAAACGACAGCTAAACGAATCATAAATTTGTCTCAGAATATTGAAGGTTAACTGAAAAAAGAGCTGAATTCCTGTCTATCATCTAGTATAAGGTTTCTGCAGTTGGTTCCAACCAAAGGAGACGGTTTGTGTGCCCAGCTTCCACTGAATCACACTTCAGAAGAGTTTGATACAAAAGTAACAAACTGTCAGGATCGGGACAGGGATCCAACACGCAGAGTACAAACAGTAGCCAGATACGTATACCGGACCTTAGAATGGCCGGACTAACGTAAGTAGTACAGTATAGAATGGTCAAGGACAAGCCGAGGTCGAGGGTAACAGAAGACAGGTAAGCGAGAGACAAGCCGAATCAAGGGTAACAGAGATAAGCAGAGTAAGGTAAACAAGCCGGGTCAAAACCAAAAGGGATAATAGAATACACAAGCACTGAGTGACTAGAACAAGCTAGAACCACGACAGGGCAATGAGCTAATGAAAGAAGCTCTGTTAAATACCCTGTTCAGAGCAGTAACCACGCCTCCGAGGCGTCCTGATTGGTCCTGCAGCAATTGAGTGACAGGTCGTTCCGGAGGAGTGTCCTGATGACAACTTCCTGCCTAGATGCTGTAAAAGGCAGTCACTCCCTCGCGGCCGGCCTTGCATGACCGGATAGACCGTGGGGAAGGGAGCCATCAGGCCGTCTGGATGGAGGAACAGCTAAGTCTCTACCTCTTTCAGAGGTAGAGACCACAGGTACCCTGACAGTACCCCCCTCTCAGATACGCCCACCGGGCGGAATACACCAGGGCGAGAAGGGAATCGAGAGTGAAACGCCCTGCGGAGACGGGGAGCATGCACCTCCTCCTGAGGTACCCAACTTCTCTCCTCAGGACCATAACCCTTCCAATCGACCAGATATTGCAGTTTCCCCTGGGAGATTCGAGAATCAACGATGGAATTGACCTCATACTCCTCCTGACCCTCCACCTGAACTGAGCGGGGAGGGGCGATCGTGGAGGAGAACCTGTTACATATTAATGGTTTTAGCAAGGAAACATGAAATGAATTAGGAATGCGTAAGGCATTAGGCAACGCTAAACGATACGCAACTGGGTTAATTTGAGACAGTACCCTGTACGGTCCAATATATCGAGGAGCAAATTTCATGGACGGCACTTTTAACCGAATGTTTCTAGTACTTAACCATACTCTATCGCCTGGAACAAACACCGGTGCTGCCCTTCTACGTTTGTCAGCGTGTTTTTTAACCAGCGTAGAATTGTGCAGAAGGATTTGTCGAGTTTGATCCCACAACTTTCTTAAATTGGCAACATGAACATCCACCGACGGTATCCCTTGAGAAGAAGACTCCGAAGGAAGGATGGAAGGATGAAAGCCATAATTCAAGAAAAAAGGGCTAGAATGCGTAGACTCACAAATGAGATTGTTATGTGCAAACTCCGCCCAAGGAATCAAACCGACCCAATCGTCCTGGTGTTCTGAAACGAAACAACGTAAATATTGTTCAACTTTTTGGTTAGTGCGTTCAGCAGCTCCATTGGACTGAGGATGATAGGCAGAGGAGAAATTCAATTTGATGCCTAGTTGGGAGCAGAATGATCTCCAAAAACGGGAAACGAATTGGGAGCCTCTGTCAGAGACAATTTGGGAAGGTATCCCATGCAAACGGAAAATCTCCCTGGCGAATATCTCCGCTAATTCGGGCGAAGATGGGAGTTTAGGTAAGGGAATGAAGTGAGCCATTTTAGTAAATCTGTCTACCACAGTGAGGATGACAGTCTGCTTTTTAGAGATAGGCAAATCAACAATGAAGTCCATTGCCAGGCAGGACCAAGGCTTTTCAGGAACCTCTAAAGGGTGCAGAAATCCGCATGGAAGCGAATGGGGTAGCTTGGTCTTGTTACAAACTTCACATGCCCCGATGAATTCTTTAATATCCTTGCGTAAGTCAGGCCACCAAAAATCTTTAGAGACCAGCGCATAAGTCTTGCGGATGCCAGGATGCCCAGCCACCTTGCTGTTATGGAGACAGCGTAGCACCTCCAGTTGGAGAGCGGCAGGAACGAAGTGCCGATCCCCAGGGGTCTGTTTGGGTGCCAAATGCTGAAACTTCATGATCTCAGAAAGCAATGGAGAGTGAATCCTGAGATTCGTGTTCGCGATGATATTCCCCTTAGGAACTATGGAGGACAGAAGTGGTTCAGTTATAGTGGATGGTTCATATTGACGAGACAAAGCATCAGCTTTAGAGTTCTTAGAACCAGGTCTATACGTAAGTACATAATTAAAGTGAGTGAGGAACAAGGCCCAGCGAGCCTGCCTGGCGGACAAGCGCTTAGCCTCCCCAATATAAGACAAGTTCTTATGATCCGTTAGAATAGTAACAGGGTGTAGTGTCCCTTCCAGTAAATGTCTCCACTCCTTTAAAGCCTTAATGACCGCTAACAGTTCCCTTTCCCCGATGTCATATCTGCTCTCAGGCCCAGAATTTTTTTTAGAGAAGAAACCACAAGGGTGTAACGGTTTATCCACCCCTAACCTTTGAGACAGAACAGCCCCAACTCCTGTCTCAGAAGCATCGACCTCGAGCAAGAAAGGCAGAGTCGTATCAGGATGAACTAGAATGGGAGCTGAGGCAAAAAGTTCCTTGAGAGTCTTAAAAGCACCAAGAGCTTCCTCAGACCAGAACTTAGTATCAGCCCCTTGTTTGGTCATATTGGTAATAGGCGCAATGATAGAGGAGTAACCCTTAATGAAGCGCCTATTGTAGTTGGAAAAACCAATAAACCTTTGGATAGCCTTGAGTCCTTTGGGCAAAGGCTAGTCTAAAATAGATTGGAGTTTACCAGGATCCATTTTAAAACCTTCCCCAGAAATCACGTACCCAAGAAAGTCTACCTGAGACTGATCAAAACTGCACTTCTCCAATTTGCAGTATAGACCATGTTGCAGAAGTTTGTGTAACACCTTTCTGACCTGTCTATGGTGAGTCTCAATCTCCTTAGAGTGTATTAGTATGTCGTCCAGGTAAACAATAACACAATCATGCTGAAACTCCCTAAGTACCTCATTAATCAAAACTTGAAATACTGCAGGAGCATTGCATAGTCCAAATGGCATAACAGTGTATTCGTAATGGCCATACCGGGTATTGAATGCCGTCATCCACTCGTGACCTTGCTGGATTCTCACCAAATTGTAAGCCCCTCTGAGATCTAACTTGGTGAAGATTTTGGAGCCCTTAAGACGATCAAATAACTCGGTAATCAGTGGGATAGGATAGGCATTTCTGACAGTTATTTTATTCAAGCCTCGGTAATCGATACAAGGTCTCAGCGTGCCATCCATCTTCTTAATGAAAAAGAACCCCGCCCCGGCCGGAGAAGAAGACCTCCTGATGAATCCCTTTTCTAAATTCTCCTGAATATACTCCTCTAGAACAGAGTTTTCCTGAACAGACAAAGGATATACATGGCCCCTCGGAGGCATAGTCCCGGGTAGAAGCTTAATTTTACAGTCAAATGACCTGTGTGGCGGCAAAGAATCGGCATTCTTCTTGTCAAACACTGCCCTTAAGTCTAGGTAAAGGTCTGGTATTTGTCTTTCTGTGGACTGAGTAGGATTCTCCTGTATGTTAATATTAGCTAATGGAGAAACCTTGCACAAACACCGATCCTGGCAGCCCTGGCCCCACGAGAGTATCTCCCCTAACTCCCAATCGATAATAGGGTTATGTTCTTTCAACCATGGATACCCCAGAACTATGGGAACGGAAGGAGACGAAATGAGCAGAAGAGATAACTTCTCCACGTGTAGGATACCAACATTTAAATCAATGGGTATGGTCTCACGAAAGATAACAGGGTCTAGTAGTGGTCTACCATCTATGGCCTCAACGGCCAAGGGTGTCTCCCTTAGCTGGGATGGGAAATTGTTTTTACTAGCAAAGGCTTGGTCGATAAAATTCTCAGCAGCACCGGAATCTATCAAAGCCATAGCCCTTACTACTTCCCTCCCGCAAGTTAAGGAAACTGGTAGCAGAAGCCTGTGATCTTTATAATTAGGAGTAGAGGACAAAATAGAAACACCCAAGGCCTGTCCTCTAGAGAGACTTAGGTGCGAGCGTTTCCCGGGCGGTTAGAACAGTTCGAGAGTAAATGACCCTTAGCTCCACAATACATACACAAACCCTCTCTTCTCCTGTACTGTCTTTCCTCCTCAGAGAGGCGGGTATACCCTATCTGCATAGGTTCAGGAAGCAAAGAGACCGTGGAGTCAGGACTTGGAAAAGCGGGGGCTAACCTAAAAGAAGGTCTCCGGTTCCTCTCTCGAGTGTTCTGTCTAACTCTCTTAAACGTTACTCTATACGAGTGATGAACGAAATTAAATCCTCTAAATTCTCGGGGAGTTCTCTGGTAGCAACCTCATCAATGATTACTTCAGATAAGCCATTCAAAAATACATCCATATACGCCTGCTCATTCCACTTGATTTCTGACGCCAGAGACCTGAACTCTAGTGCATAATCCACCAGTGTTCGGTTCTCCTGTTTCAGACGCAACAGTAATCTGGCTGCATTAACCTTTCTACCTGGAGGGTCAAATGTTCTTCTAAAAGCAGCTACAAAGGCTTTATAGTTATAAACTAATGGGTTATCGTTCTCCCATAATGGGTTGGCCCATCTCAGAGCTTTCTCAATAAGTAGGGTGATAATAAATCCTACCTTTGCCCTATCTGTAGGATAAGAGCGAGGTTGCAATTCAAAGTGGATACTAATTTGGTTTAAGAAACCACGACACTTCTCAGGAGCCCCACCATAGCGTACTGGGGGGGTAATGCGAGAAGAAGCACCCACTGTGGCTACCTCTAGACCTGAACCGACAGGAGAGACAGGGGTATTACGTATCTCCTCTGGTGGGTTATTGGCACGAGATAATAGAGCCTGTAGCACAAGCGCCATCTGATCCATTCTGTGATCCATGGCTTCAAACCTAGGATCAGGAGAAGCCAGCTGACTGTTTGTACTTGCAGGATCCATTGGCCCTGTCGTAATGTCAGGATCGGGACAGGGATCCAACACGCAGAGTACAAATAGTAGCCAGATACGTATACCGGACCTTAGAATGGCCGGACTAACGTAAGTAGTACAGTATAGAATGGTCAAGGACAAGCCGAGGTCGAGGGTAACAGAAGACAGGTAAGCGAGAGACAAGCCGAATCAAGGGTAACAGAGATAAGCAGAGTAAGGTAAACAAGCCGGGTCAAAACCAAAAGGGATAATAGAATACACAAGCACTGAGTGACTAGAACAAGCTAGAACCATGACAGGGCAATGAGCTAATGAAAGAAGCTCTGTTAAATACCCTGTTCAGAGCAGTAACCACGCCTCCGAGGCGTCCTGATTGGTCCTGCAGCAATTGAGTGACAGGTCGTTCCGGAGGAGTGTCCTGATGACAACTTCCTGCCTAGATGCTGTAAAAGGCAGTCACTCCCTCGCGGCCGGCCTTGCATGACCGGATAGACCGTGGGGAAGGGAGCCATCAGGCCGTCTGGATGGAGGAACAGCTAAGTCTCTACCTCTTTCAGAGGTAGAGACCACAGGTACCCTGACACAAACATTGTAAATGTTATCCGTGCTCACGTCCTCAATGTATGGGATATCTGGAAGAAGTTGAAGCAGAATGTGACAGTCATCTCTGTCCCTGGATTTTGTATTTCTAATTATGAGTTCTCCTATGTACAGTCTGATTTTTGTTTGAATAACCAAACTAATTACCGAATGACCAACCACCCAGTAGTGGAGTGTGCTGCCTATTGACCCTTTTAACCTTTCTAACACTTTGGGAAACCGCAAACACCTCAACGTTCTGAGCGGTCGGCTGGGTGGTCATCATTCATATGCATGAACACATGGCGCCGGCCATCTTAAACTGTTGAACGGCCAGCTGTGTTTTGTCGTCGAGTGTATGGAACTGTGTTTGGGAACTCAATCGCACGAACACCACTGGGACTTCCAGACTTCCAGTAATTTGTTTCCTTTTCATACGAACGCAGCGGTGTTCGGTACATTGAAGCATACTAACAAGAGACACTGGAGAATCATAGACACAAACAGTTTTATCATTATTTTTCCCTACCTCTGAAATAGACCGACTGACCCAGCTGAACTTATGGAACTATTCTGGGCAGAAATGTGACCTCCAGCTAACTTTTGAACCCCTAAACCGATCTGGGTGATTTTTAAATATGTTGTTCCCCCAGATCAGGGCTATCGGGAAATGTATGCTTTGTGGGGTTCTCTTTGTTTTTTGGGTGTTTCTAAAAATGGGTAAAATACTTGTATTTTTCATTTAGATATAATTGAATTGATACAGTAATTAACTCAATTATCTCCCAAACAAAGGAGAGGGATTGTGTACAATGTATGGGAGTGTCTGAATTTAAAACGCTGTTTTTATTGGCTTGTTTATTCTTGTGTCCCTGTGCCCAACAAGGTCCACCTGGGTGGCACCCTTGTTGGGAAAATTGTATAAAAGGCCAGTGTGCCCCATTACACCTTCACTTCCTGATCTATACTCAACACAGAGCCTCGTCTCGTGCTTGTAGGGAAAAGCTACATCTGCTGCAATCCCTGCTCTTGGGAGTGTTATAATCACTCTACCCCCTCACTCTACTTTACAGCCCCCCCTCTCACAACAGGGGAGACAGGATATCTCTTGGCGGCGAGAATCCATCACTCTATCAGAGTGCCCACAGAGTATGGTAATTTAATATTTTTAATGTAGTCAGATGGCTAATTCATGGGAACATGTTGAAAAGGTTTACAGAGCTGCTTCCACAAATAAATGATTTCTTTTTTTTTTAATAAAAAGGCCCCCAAATACCCAACTTTTTATTATTATTATTATTGCCACTTATATAGGGCCAACAGATTCCCATAGCACTTTATAATAGTATAAGGGGGGGAGGGGATTTAACTATAAATAGGACAATTACAAATTATTTATAAGAACGATAGGTTGAAGAGGTTGAAGAGGACCCTGCTCAAACAATAGGACAGGGAATAGCAATCAAATAAGGTGGGAGTGAAGCGGAGCTGGAGGAGAGAGTAGACTACTGTCCTTTAGGAGAGAGCAAGAGACAGGTATGTGAAGTAGAGGTTACTCTGGCCAAAGGCCAAAAGCTTTCCTAAAGAGATGGGTTTTAAGGCACTTCTTAAAACGATTGAAGACTAGGGGAGAGCTTGATGGTCATAGGTAGGCTATTCCATAGGAAGGAAGCCACCCACAAGAAGTCCTGCAAGCGTGAGTTGGCCATATGGGTGCTAGCAGCGGACACAAGAAGGTCATGGGCAGAGCAGAGAGACCAAGAAGGTGCATATCTATGGATCTGTAAAGAGATATAAGAGGGGCTAGAATTGTTCAATGCTTTATAGGTATGGATAAGTACTTGGAATTGACTCATATAGGATACAGGAAGCCAATGTAAGGACTGACAGAACAATGAGGTGTGAGAGGATCGAATGGACAGGAAAATCAGTCTGGCGTCAGATCCTTAGTGGCTTAGTACATACGGAATTAACAAGACCTCTGAACACCTAAACTTGAAAATACAGGGAAGTAATAAAAGCATTGCAGATTTGCACAAAGAAGTCCAGATATCCAAATTGAAACTAGACATGTGGATTGAGCAATTGGCAGTGGGAGATTGCACTAATTTCCCATTGTTAAGCTCCCCTGAGCTCAGTGGAATCACAGATTTTAAACACCTGCAGAGGCATTTACTTCAAACAAAATCACCATTTCAAAAAAGGTTCAAGGACTTTGATGAGTCTATCTCATGCTTTCTCTTTCTTCGCCTCCCTTTGGAATGCAAGCCTCAAGATGTGTCTGGATTGTCAAAAATAGGTGCTATTAACATGGCAAAATTTTAAGAGGAACTGATTGCACTGAAATAAAAACTATGCCCACTAAGAAAACCCAGTGTCTCTGGACTTCAGTGATGGCTCTGGACTTTGTGAGGCCTTAGGCAAAACTCAATTATGAGGCCCCCACTAACACCCAAAGTGGAAAAAAATAGGAGTTGCACTTTGTGTATAAGGTGCTGTATTGAAGGACAAGCTTGCAGCGCTGGATACAGATAGCTATTCTCTGTACTCATTGTTTAGAGGCTTGCAGTGTCGCGACTCCCTGTGCCGCTATGTTTTGAGCTCTCCAACTGTAGTTATAGCATAATTTGTAATAAACAAATTTAATTAGCAATTATGCTAATACTTTATACACGACTGCGGGGTATGATTACATAGCCTTGCAGTCGTGTATACATTACTGCCAGTGTGTGTATTTCTGAGTGTGTCTGGCATTGTCTACCTGTGTATGTGCATGAAAGTGTTTGTCTGACCGAGATTATCCTTGTGTGTGAAAGTATGACTTAAGGAGTATGTGTCTGGGACCATATGTGTGTGGGGTAGCTGCTTGAGGTGTGTGGTGTTTAGGGGGGCTGCCTGTGACCTTTGTGCATGTGTGTATGATGAATGTCTTCAGTTTGTGACTGTGACAAGGTGAGTAAAGGGTTAACTGTGACAGGATGAGTGTGACAGGGTGAGGGGGGTAAATTAGACACAGTTGGGGGGTGAGTGTGACAGAATGAGGGAGGGTGAGAATGTAAGGGGGGGATTGTGACATGGTTAGAGGAAGTGTGACAGAGCATGGGGAAGTAAGTGTGACAGGATTGGAGGAAGTTAATGTGACAGGCTGCATGTGGCATAGTTGGGGGGTGTATCACAGGGTTGGGGTGAAAGTGCCATGTTTGGAGGAGGCAGTGTAAGAGAATGAGGGAAGGTGAGTGTGACAATATTAAGGGGGTTAATGTGGCAGGATTAGATTCATGTGGAGGGGTGAGTGTGGCAGGGTTGGGGGGGAGAGTGTGGCACAGTTGGAGGACAGGATTGGAGGGGCCTATGTGAGTGTGGCACGGTGAAGGGGGTGAGTGGGACAGACTGATAGAGGATGAGTGTGACAGGGCTGGGCACTGACAGGATTGACCGGGGTTAATGTGATAGGGTAATTGCTGTAAAGCAAGGGCAGGTGAGTTTGGTATGGTTGGAGGGGGTGCGATTGACAGGATTAGGCTGGTTTAATGTGAATGAAGGGAGAGACCATGTGTGGGGGATAAAAGTGTTTGGGAATTGTGATAGTTTATGTGTGACAATGTGTGTGTGTGGGGGAGACAGTATGTGCATGTGGGGGTGACCGTGTGATAGTAGAGGGGGACTGTGACAGGGTGTGTGGGAGCTGTGACATGGTGTGTGTGTGGAGGGGTGACAGGGTGTGTTGAGGGGCTGTCATACCACAGCCAGTAAGGTGGGTTGTGACAGGGTAGGGGGGAACTGTGACAGGTTGGCTGGGCTGTGACAGGGTGGGGGGGCTGTGAGAGGGTGGGGGACTGTGACCGGGTAGGGGGCACTGTGACAATATGTGTGGGTGACTGTGACAAGGTGGGTTGGGGGCTGTGACATGGTAGGGGGTGGAGTGGCTGTGACTCTGTAGGGAGTGGAGGGGCAGTGACGGGGTAGGGGGGTAAGAGGCAGTGAGAGTGGGTAGGGGGTATGGAGGGTCTGTGACAGGGGGTAGGGGGCGGAGTGGCAGTAACAGGGGGTAGGGGGGGTGGAGGGGTTGTGCCAGTGGGTAGGAGGGGCTGTGACAGGGGGTAGGGGTGATGGAGGGTCTGTGACAGGGGGTAAGGGGGTGGAGTGGCAGTAACAGGGGGTAGGGAGATGGAGGGTCTGTGACAGGTGATAGGGGGTGGAGTGGCAGTAACAGGGGGTAGGGTGGTGGAGTGGTTGTGCCAGTGGATAGGATGGGCTGGCACAGGGAGTAGGGGGGGGTGGAGGGGTTGTGCCAGTGGGTAGGAGGGGCTGTGACACGGGGTAGGGGGTGGAGGGGCTGTGACAGTGGGTAGGAGGGGCTGTGACAGGGGATAGGGGGGGTGGAGGGGCTTTGACAGGGGGTAGGGGGGCTGTGACAGGGGGTAGAGGGGGTGGAGGGGCTGTGACAGTGGGTAGTAGGGGCTGTGACAGGGGGTAGGGCAGATGGAGGGGCAGTAACAGAGGTTGGAGGAATGAAGGGGCAGTAACAGGGGGTGGAGGGGTTGTGCCAGTGGGTAGGAGGGGCTGTGACAGGGGGTAGGGCGGGTGTAGGGATTGTGCCAGTGGGTAGGAGGGGCTGTGACAGGGGGTAGGGGGGATGGAGGGGCTGTAACAGTGGGTAGGAGGAGCAGTGACTGAGGGTAGGGGGATGGAGGGGCAGTAACAGGGGGTATGGGTTTAAAGGGGCAGTAACAGGGAGTAGGGCAGATGAAGGGGCAGCAACAGGGGTGGGAGGAATGAAGGGGCAGTAACAGGGTGTGGGGCAAGGTGGAGGGGCCGTAAGTGGGTTAGGGGGTTGGAGGGGCATTGATAGGGGGTAGAGGGGATAGAGGGGCAGTAACAGGTGGTTGGGATGATGGAGGGGCAGTGGCAGGGCAGGGGGGATGGAGGGTAGTAACGGAGTGGGGTGTAGTAACGGGGTGGGGGGATGAAAGGGCAGTAACGGGGGTGGGGGGAAGAGGCAGTGAGAGTGGGTAGGGGGGATGGAGGGTCTGTGACAGGGGGTAAGGTGGCGGAGTGGCAGTAACAGGGGGTAGGGAGATGGAGGGTCTGTGACAGGGGATAGGGGGGGTGGAGTGGCAGTAACAGGGGGTAGGGGAGTGGAGGGGTTGTGCCAGTGCGTAGGAGGGGCTGTGACAGGGGGTAGGGCGGGTGGAGGGATTGTGCCAGTGGGTAGGAGAGGCTGTGACAGGGGGTAGGGGGGGTAGGGGGGGTGGAGGGGCTGTAAAAATGGGTAGGAGGAGCAGTGACAGAGGGTAGGGGAATGGATGGGCAGTAACAGGGAGTATGGGTTTAAAGGGGCAGTAACAGTGAGTAGGGCAGATGGAGGGGCAGTAACAGGGGTTGGAGGAATGAAGGGGCAGTAACAGGGTGTGGGGGAGGGGGAGGGGCCGTAAGGGGGGGAGGGGGATGGAGGGGCATTGACAGGGGGTAGAGGGGATGGAGGGGCAGTAACAGGTGGTTGGGGTGATGGAGGGGCAGTGACAGGGGGTGGGTGGGAATAGTAACAGGGGGTAGTGGGATGGAGGGGCAGTAACAGGGAGCGGGGGTTGGGGGGATGGAAAGGCAGTAACAGGGGGGATGGAGGGGCAGTAACAGGGGGTAGGGGGGATAGTAACAGGGGGTAGTGGAATAGAGGGACAGTGACAGGGAGTAGGGGGGTGAAGGGGCAGTGAAAGGGGGTAGGGCTGATGAAGGGGCAGTGACAGGGGGTAGGGCAGTAGTAACAGGTGGTAGGGGGTGGAGGGGCAGTGACAGTGGGTAGGGGGCTGAAGGGGCAGTAACAGGAGGTGGGCGGTGGAGGGGCAGTAACTGGGGTAGTGGGGTAGTAACAGGGGGTAGAGGGTAGTAACAGGGGGTAGGGGGTAGAAACAGGGTGTGGTGGGGATGGAGGGGCAGTAACAGGGTGTAGGTGGTGGAGGGGCAGTGACATGGGGTGGGGGGGTGGAGGGGCAGTAACCAGGGTAGTGGGGAAGTAACAGGGGGTAGGAGGTAATAACAAGGGTTAGGGGGTGGAGGGTCAGTGACAGTGGGTAGGGGGATGAAGGGGCAGTAACAGGGGGTAGTTTTTTTAAGAGGGCATAGGGGGTAGTAACAGGTGGTAGGGGGTAGTAACAGGATGTGGGGAGATGGGGCAGTTACAGGGTGTAGAGGGGTGGAGGGGCAGTGACAGGGGGTAGGGGCGGTGGAGGGGCAGTAAGAGGGGAAGTGGGGTAGTAACAGGGGGTGAGGGTAGTGACAGAGGGAGGGGGATGGATGGGCAGTAACAGGGGTAGGGGAAATGGAGGGGCAGTAACAGGGGTAGTGGGGTAGTCACAAGGGATAGGGAGTAGTAACAGAGGGAGGGGGATGGAGGGACAGTAACAGGGGGTAAGGGGGGAGGGGCAGTGACAGGGGTAGGAGGGAGTGGAGGGGCTATAACAGGGGGAGGGGGTTCATAAATACCTTCCCTGGTGGTCCTGTGGGTGTCTTCTCTCCCCAGTGGTCCGGCGCTTTGGTCTGCAGCTCCGCCGGGAGTGAGCGGCAGACCACGTGGTAAATCTCGCGATGTCCAGTCAGAGCGTTGCCGTGGTAACCCGTGGCATCGTTCTCACAGGCGGGAGATCATGAGACACTTCAGTCTGCAGCTCACTCCCAGCGGAGCTGCAGACTGATTGATGGCTCTCTCTGACAGGAGGGGCCTCACACCCGGCGGCATTATGGGCAAGCTGCCGGGCTGCCTCCTGTGTCGGGTCCTCTGTCTCTGACCGAGCACCCAACATGGTAGTCTGCCCTAAGGCGATTTAGGCAGCCGCGAGGCCTTAGGCGGCCGCCTAAATCAACTAATTAGATAGCCACCTCTGCTGGACTTCTGGAGACAGATATATTAATCTGAAAAATATCCAGAAATTCTGACCTATGTTATGGGCAAGTTTTGGTTTGACTTGGCTCTGTAAAAGCACTTTTTCGTTTATGAAGTAGCTCATATCCAAGCTGAGAGCTTTAAGTGATATTAACATTGAGTCCTAATTAAGTTGTGCCCTGACTGAAAACACCCCAAAGTTCTCAAGCATTGTTCGGTCAAATAGTTACCAGTACTCTTGTTAAATTCTGTAGCCTTATTTTTCAGTTTTAATTGGTCAAACTTGTTTTAAATGTTTTTTTTTTTTACTGACTTTGTGTTACTATTTATATTATTTTGTATTGTTAGAATGATATATAAAAGTTTATCTGTTTGTCTCTTACTTTTGCAATATTGACAAATTAACATGCAACACACAGCTATAAGGCCATATTTTCTTTCAGGGAAAAATTGAGTGTGTTCCACTCACACATACATTTCTGATGAAGTGGTACACTGCAGAAAAAATTTGGACACCCCTTATCTATGACCACAAAAAATATTTAAATATAAACTTCCTAGTAAGTAACAACCCATAGCATGAATGTATACAGCTAATTAGAACAATTTTTATGGTGTATGTTAGGCCAAGTGCTACCTATAAATATCCTAAATCTACACAACTCCTCGAGATTAAAAACCCACGTCACATTCCTTATTCATATCTGCTGGTGTCCTAGTAAATGAGAACAAATCCAGTAGATCTCCACAGAACCCTAACCCCTACTCTAGGGGTCACCGATACATGTTCAATAATCTGAAATTGGAGGTTCTTTAAATCAATAGAATGTTCCATGTAATGTCTACTAACAGGTGATTTAGTATTTTCATTATAAATCAATCTATTGTGTTCCCTCACACAGCTCTTAGAGCGTCACTCCATTATGCCCACATACTGTTTTTGGCATACCAAACATGTAATTAAATACAACACATGATCCGCATTGCAAATTAAATACTCCTTCATCCTAAATTCTTTCCCATAACCGAGGATGATGTAGAAACCAAAAATGTCGCTATATATAGTGCCAATTCCCTTCCTTATATAAACATGTATAAACATGTATTCTTTAAATTGACACCTTAAATCAAACTAGGAGACAAAATATTGACATGAGGCAGCTTATGTTGGCCAGTCACTAAATTGGGCGGAGAAAACTTGTGTCACCTGACGAGGCAACCACATTCCTGACAACCCTTGGCCTAGCAGGATCCGGAGGCCTCAGCCAGGCCACTCTTCGCATGTCCCTAACATCACACCGTTTGTTCCTCCAACAGACCGGGACTCTGTCACTGCTTGAACCCATTGATCCATTTAACTGTGGCCTTTTAACATCACAGTGTTTACCCCGAGCACAATGCAATAATATTACCATATGGGGTATTTTAGTCCTCAGGACCTTGCATAGAGGTTAGACTTAACGCTTCTGAATGGTTCCTTGTACATGATCCCCCCCCCCACTGCCCCCTTGGTTAGGGGTACTTTCACACGCTGGAAGCTTGAGGCACAGACCAGGCGGCTTACCCTAGACACCAGTTTCTAATTAATGCAGGCCATACCAATCATCCCTAGCACAGCCTTAATGTCTTTTCTGGAGGTGCTATGGCACCTTCACTTGTGGGAGTCAGTCAATCCACCTCACAGGTGTTAACTAAGCGCACTACAACCTTGATTGGCAATTTTAATTTATCATTCTTTTCTAGGCAAGCAACTCAGTTAAGTTTATTTTAGCAGATTTTTGCCATTCTTTTCAATGTGGTATAGTGCCATGATATTCCAGGTTTCACAGATTATTCTCTTATCTCCAGCTTGAGGTCCAGCAATGTTAAATCTACAGAACGCACCATGCCTAGTCTACATATTACCATTGAGCACCCCACCTCTCCTAAATATACAGAGGTTAATATTAAGCCTGATATGCTACAGTGACAAACCCTGCTTATTGACATTTTATAATAAGACAGTACATGTTAGCCTGAAACCTGATGATGTCTAGCATTCTGTGCATTTAACTCGAAAAGAGTGTTTGCCGCCAAATATATATATATATAACATGTTAAATTTTGTTGAAATTTAGAGAGAGATTTGATCTCTTTAAGGTCAATCATACATGCCTTTTCAAAGGCTTTCATACTTGGACTTTTCAAGTGGTAAGGGAAGAAGGTAGAACTAGGTTTAAGGGTGGTATGATTAAATTCAGATATCTCCTCTGTCCTTAATTTTTCGATGTCTTTAGAAAAAAAGAATTTTTTTAAACACAACTTTCTCATAAACCTGTTAAAGGACCACTCTAGGCACCCAGACCACTTCAGCTTAATGAAGTGGTCTGGGTGCCAGGTCCAGCTAGGGTTAACCCAATTTTTTATAAACATAGCAGTTTCAGAGAAACTGCTATGTTTATAAATTGGTTAAGCCTTCCCCCTAATCCTCTAGTGGCTGTCTCATTGACAGCCGCTAGAGGCGCTTGCGTGATTCTCACTGTGAAAATCACAGTGAGAGCACGCAAGCGTCCATAGGAAAGCATTGTAAATGCTTTCCTATGCGACCGGCTGAATGCGCGTGCAGCTCTTGCCGCGCGTGCGCATTCATCCGAAGGGGCGGAGAGGAGGCGGAGTGGAGGAGGAGAGCTCCCCGCCCAGCGCTGGAAAAAGGTAAGTTGTACCCCTTTTCCCCTTTCCAGAGCCGGGCGGGAGGGGGACCCTGAGGGTGGGGGCACTCTCAGGGCACTCTAGTGCCAGAAAAACAAGTATGTTTTCCTGGCACTAGAGTGGTCCTTTAAGATCTAGGAAAGTGTTGAATTTATTGATTTTACAGCTAGGGGCAAATTTGAATCCTTTTGTTAGAACTTTAGTATGGTTCTTACTTAAAATTTTATTCGATAAATTAAAAATTTTTATAGGTTCAATTTCCTTATTAGCTTTTTCTTCTAGGACTCTCTTGGTCTTCTTCTTACTCTTTCCTCCTCTTTTTCCTCTTCCCCAGAGAAACGACGTCTCTTCCTAAGGACCCTTTAGTGGATAGATCGTATGTCCATAGAAACAGATATGAACCTCTTCGAGATGCAGAAGAAAAAGTTTTTTTAGGAACCCCAAACCTCCATCATGCTCATATAAGACCTCAGCATTCCCCGCAGAAGAGAGTTCTAGAAGAAAAAGATAATAAGGAAATTGAACCTATGAAAAAATTTAATTTATCGAATAAAATTTTAAGTAAGAACCATACTAAAGTTTTAACAAAAGGGTTCAAATTTGCCCCTAGCTGTAAAATCAATAAATTCGACACTATCCTAGATCTTAACAGGTTTATGAGAAATTTGTGTTTAAAAAAATTATTTCTTTCTAAAGACATCGGAGAATTAAGGACAGAGGAGATATCTGAATTTAATCATACCACCCTTAAACCTAGTTCTACCTTCTTCCCTTGCCACTTGAAAAGTCCAAGTATGAAAGCCTTCGAAAGGGCATGTATGATTGACCTTAAAAAGATCAAACCTCTCTCTAAATTTCAACAAAATCTAAAATGGGAGAAGAAAAAAGCCTTGGAAGATCTGGCACAAGATGATAGTATCATCATCAAACCGGCGGATAAGGGGGGGGAGTTGTCATTATGAATAAGGAATTTTATATTGATGAAATCTTTAAACAATTGAGGGATGAAGAAACATATGGTAAATTAAAGGCCAATCCTGAACCAAATATTAAAAAAGAACTGGTCACGTTTTTAGACCAGGGTTCGGAATTGGGTATCTTAAATAGAGATGAGTACAGATTTCTCAATAAAGAATGTGCTATCATCCCAGTCATTTATGTTCTCCCTAAGATTAACAAGGATCCAGTACAATCTCCAGGCAGACCTATTGTGGCAGGGGTGGATTCTTTACTATCACCTTTGTCGCAATATATTGACACTATCCTGCAACCCCTTGTCTTGAAAACTAGAGCCCATTTAAAGGATTCCATTAACCTTCTCCAAACATGACATAATTTTGTTTGGTTAGAGGGATATATCCTCATAACCAGTCATGTAAGTAGCCTATATACAGTTATCGAGCACCATATGGGTTGCGAGGCGGTTGAGTATTTCTTGAGAGCATCTAATTCCTTCAAGGAAGAACAGATCAGATTTGTTATTGATGGTATTAAGATCATACTACAGAATATTTTTTTCTGGTTTGAAAATGATTTTTACATCCAGAGAAGAGGTACCACCATGGGGACCAAGTTCGCCCCCAGTTATGCTAATCTGTTTATGGCACATTGGGAAGAGTCTTTTATATATGCTCAGCATGACTGGGAGGCGAACTTGGTCCTATATAGGCGGTACATAGATGACATATTTTTTATATGGAAGGGGGATAGATCCTCATTGGATGATTTCTTGACTTTCCTAAACAGTAATACATGGGGTATCAAACTCACCTCAGCGATTAGCTGTCAGGAAGTGCACTTTTTGGATCTGAGAATATTTGTAGAAAATGGGATAGTTAAGACCAAGACTTTTTTTAAGACTGTCGATGTCAACAGTTTTATTGACAGCGGCAGTTGTCATTTTAAAGCATGGCTTTCTAATATCCCCAAAGGACAATTCATGCGGTTGAAGCGGAATTGTACTGATGATAACATCTTTTTAGAACAATCTGGTATTCTTAAGAAACAATTTTACCAAAAAGGATATGAAAGGGAATATGTAGAAACTCAATTTAAGGAAATCTGTATAAAACCAAGAGAGGATCTTCTAAGATATAAAAGAAAGGACAATACCATTCAAGAAAACCAAGTTTCTTTTATATGT
Organism: Pelobates fuscus; assembly: GCF_036172605.1. NCBI lineage: Eukaryota > Metazoa > Chordata > Amphibia > Anura > Pelobatidae > Pelobates > Pelobates fuscus. The sequence continues at coordinate 308,172,400 of NC_086317.1, read as the reverse complement.
GATTTTAATTCCCAAAGCCACTTGTTCCATAAAATTCTTAAAAACCATTGGCATATTCTGAGACAAAATGAAGACCTCCTTACTTTTGTGGGAGAAAAACCACGAATAGTATATAGAGGAGCAAGCAATCTTAAAATTTTTTTTAACTAGTAGCTGTATCTCTAAAAATTCCCAAAAAAACAAAGACGTACAGGGTAATGATTTAACCCCTTAAGGACTGGACTTTTTTTGCGATGTTGTACATTTGCGACCAGGCATCTTTTTGACACTTTTGTGGTGTTTGTGTTTAGCTGTAATTTTCCGCTCTCTCATTTACTGTTCCCATACAAATTATATATTGTTTTTTTCAGGACAAAAGGGGCTTTCTTTACATACCATTATTTATATAATCTCATCTAATTTAATTTAAAAAAAATGAAAAAATATGATGAAAAATTGAAAAAAATACACGTTTTTTGAATTTTATGTGAAAAATCTTTTACTCATCTACAAAAGCGAATGAAAAAAACTGCTAAATAGATTCAAAATGTTGTCCTGAGTTCAAAAATACCCAGTGTTTACATGCTTTTTGCTTTTTTTTTGCATGTTATAGGGCTATAAGTACAAGTAGGATATTGCGGTTTCAAAACATACATTTTTAAAATGTATCAATAGTGACATTGTAACACTGTTATCTGTCATAAATTGCTAAATAACACCCCACATGTACATATTTTTTTAAAAGTAGACAACCCAGGGTATTCAATATGGGGTATGTCCAGACTTTTTTAGTAGCCACTTAGTCGCAAACACTGGCCAAAGTTAGCGTTCATATTTGTTTGTGTGTGAAAAAAGTAAAAAACTAAATTGAACGCTAATTTTGGCCAGTGTTTGTGACTAAGTGGTTACTAAAAACGGCTGGACTTACCCCATTTGCAATACCTTGGGTTGTCTTCTTTTGCAAATGGTATGCCATCATGGGGGTAATTCTCATTCCTGGGCTACCATATGCTCTCAAAGGCAACGTAACCAACCTGGCCATTTTCAATGTAAAAATATTTGACCTATATATTTGACCCTGTAACTTTCAAAAACGCTATAAAACCTGTACATGGGGGGTCCTGTTCTACTCAGGAGACTTTGCTGAACACAAATATTAGTGTTTCAAAACTGGAAAATGTATCACAACAATTATATCATCAGTAAAAGTGCTGTTTGTGTGTGAAAAATGCAAAAAAAGTCACTTTCACTGACAATATCATCGCTGTGATATGTTTTACTGTTTTGAATCACTAATATTTGTGTTCAGCGAAGTCTCCCGAGTAAAACAGTACCCCCCATGTACATGTTTTAGGGTGTCGTAGAACGTTACAGGGTAAAATACAGTGATAGCAAATTAAATTCTCTGGTCTTTCGGCCTGGGTTGGCAGGCAGGTCCCTTAAATTGCAATCAATAAAATAACTTCATTATGTCAAAATATTACCTAAATACGCACGTAGAATTTAAATATATATGCATATTTATATATTTGAAGTCTACGTGTATATTTATATAATTATTTATGTAATTTTGTATATCGACATATGAATAGTTCGCATTCTTTTTATTTATTTAAATATACATAGATATATATACAATTTCATTCTAAGTGTATTTTGATATAAATATATATATATTAATATCAAAATACAGTTAGAATAAAATTTCGTATAGATATATAATTTTTTTTCAATTTTTTATTATTATTTTTAATTTTTTTAATTTAATTTAAATTATTTATTATTCGTATTTTATAATAATATATATATACAATATATATAGTTATTATATATATTATATATATACGTGTGCAAATTAATTATAAGTGTATTTTTATATTAATATATGTACATATTAATATAAAAATACACTTAGCATGACATTATATATATGATATATAGACATATATTATATAGGTATAATATATGTCTATATATCATATATATACACATATATAATAATATATATTTTTTTTATTAACTATAACTTTAATTTTTTTTATGATTTTACAGCAGCAGGGAGACTGCCTGTCAGCACAGACAGTCCCCCTGCAGGCAGAGTCTAGGACACCTATTGTGACCATGTGGTCGCCCTGTTGGGCGATCACATGGCCCCAGGGGTCCTAAACCGCCATGGGGAGACTGTCTGGGCTGCAGGCAGTCTCCCCACACCGGGAGCACCGCCGATCGCCGCCGGGGGAACGACGGCGATCGGGTAAGTACATTTTAAATTTAGGACGGTTCAGGACCGTCGTCGGTCGGCAACGCAAAAATGCCGATGACGGTCCTGAACCGTCCTGCGTCCTCAAGGGGTTAAAGGGGTTCTACAATTGTGGAAACTGCAAAGCATGCAGTACCACTAAAATAAATAAATAAATAAATAATAAGAAAACTGAAAAATGTTATTCTAATCAAACTAAAAAAGAATATGCAGTGAAGGAAATTATCACATGTAATTCGAATGATGTGATTTATTTATTGACGTGCGTTTGCGGACTGCAATATGTAGGACGCACTACTAGACCCTTGAAAGTTAGAGTTTGCGAACACCTTAGGAATACACAAAAGGGAGTTCTTAACCACTCTGTATCAGCACATATTAATCAAATCCATAATGGTGATACAAAAAAATTGCACTTTATGGGGATACAGAGGGTATTAAAGCCATGGAGGGGGGTGACCATATAAAAATAAACAAAACTGAGATGAAATGGATCTTTGAACTGGAAACCCTCTCTCCAAATGGCTTAAATATTGATTTTGAGATGTATAATTTTATTTGATTGTTTTTATGGCTTTTTTATATGTTATTGGAAGATTTATATGTTTTAAAATGTGTTTTAATAATTTTTTGGGGTATTTGTATTGATTATATTTTTATGTGCTTCCCCCCCCCCCCTTTTTCCTTGAGTTATCTTGATTACTCATATGCAAGGACCATTTCATAAACAATATAAGGGTCTGAGACATTGTTGTAAGTCATCCACAGTGAATATGAACTGTATTGAGGAAAACCGCATATGAAAGCAATGGAACGCATTAACACTGTAACTGGAACGCACGCGAACCCGGAAGTATCAGCGGTGGAACGCATAAATGCGGAAGCGGGGGAATTCTATTACAACGGCATCAGAGTCCGGAGTGGCAGATTGGTCGAATACGATTGGTTTATGGGCGAAGGGGGCGGGTTCCTTGTACCCGTTTTCCGCGCCAAATTTTACTTTTTAAATGTTTATAGAGCTTGTTATTTTTGTATTGCACCTGAGGAAGACATATTTTAACGTTGAAACGCGTTGTGCTCATTATTTTGGCATCACAGAATCCTGAATGTAAGATTTTATATGTTTTTAAATCAATGATACTTTTGTTACATTCCCAATTGGTGTTTGCCTATCCTATCCCTCTCATATTTTGAGGATCAAGCTCTATCCGTCTGAAATTCATTGGAAAGAATTTTTCCTAAAGTGGTACTACCTGAGCCAGTTTATCCATTAACAGGCTCCAACACATGTGAGTGGGACCATATAGACTGCTATATTAGACTGACTTATTATTGCAGTATTATGCTATGATTTTTCCTGTCTCTCATGTATAGGATTTAAGCCTTTTGACATCCATTATATTGGGGTATTTACATAGGCGTGCGGAGCCTATTGCATTAGGGTGTGCACTCTAAAGCACAAGCACACGCCGCGTATATATATGTATGTATGTATGTATATATATATATATATATATATGTATATATATATACACACACACACACACACACTGCTGTGTGTGTGCTGTGTGAGGGTGCTGTTAGTGTGATGTGTATGTGAGGGTGCTGGTAGTGTACTATGTGGGTGAGGGTGTTTGTGTGTGCGTGCTTGTGAGGGTGCTGTGAATGTACTGTGTGTCAGGTTGCTGTTTGTGTGTGTGTGTGCACTTGTGAGGGTGCTGTAAATGTACTGTGTGTGAGGGTGCTGTTTGTGTGTGAGGGTACTGGTAGTGTGCTGTGTGTGTGTTTGTTAGGGTCCTGTTTGTGTTTGTGAGGGTACTGTTAGTGTGATGTGTGTGTGTGAGGGTGCTGTTTGTGTAATGTGTGTGAGGGTGCTGTATGTGTGTGCTGTATGTGTGTGGGTGCTGTGTATGTGTGTGGGTGCTGTGTATGTCTGTGGGTGCTGTGTATGTCTGTGGGTGCTGTGAATGTCTGTGGGTGCTGTGTATGTCTGTAGGTGCTGTGAATGTCTGTGGGTGCTGTATGTGTCTGTGGGTGCTGTATGTGTGTAGGTGCTGTGTATGTCTGTGGGTGCTGTATGTGTGTAGGTGCTGTATGTGTGTAGGTGCTGTGTATGTCTGTGGGTGCTGTATGTGTGTGGGTGCTGTGTATGTGTGTTTGTGCTGTGTATGTGTGTGGGTGCTGTGTATGTCTATGGGTGCTGTGTATGTGTGTGGGTGCTGTATGTGTGTTGGTGCTGTGTATATGTGTGTGTGGGTGATTGTGGGGGGTGGAGGTGGGGGTACATTACTTAATATCCCCCCTCCCTTCTTACTTTATGTAGGGAGGGGGGATCCTTCCTTGCTGCCTTCCCTGGTGGTCCAGTGGAGGTGGGGGCAGATCAGTTAATATCCCCACTCCCTTCTTACCTTATGCCAGGGAGGGGGGATCCTGCTGCTGCTGCCATCCATCCCTGGCGGTCCAGTGGAGAGTGAACTCTAGCCCCGCAGGGCTAGAGTTCACTCACGCAAGATCTGAGCGTTGCCGCGGCAACGCTCAGATCTCGCGAGAGGAACCCGGCGGAGCTGCTGGCAATAGCTCCCCGGGTCCTCTCCTGCCTCCCTTCCTGCATGTGGGCCGGTGGGGAGAGAGGCTGAGAGCAGAGCCGGCGCTCGGATAGCGCCGGCTCTGCATGAGCCGACAGGGGGGATCCTGAGATCTCCCCTGCCGGTCTCAATACATAGGCGTGCCGCGGGGATTAGGGTGTGCCCAGGCACACCCGGCACACCCCGTGCGCACGCCTATGGGTATGTATCCTTATTTTTATCTATATACTCACATAAGGTGGATATACCACTGATATATATCTTTGTGTATTTATCATAAGCGCTACACACTTTTTTGTATTGTTGTGTTATGGTTGTTGTTGGACTTTTTTGATTAAATCCCACTAGTGTGTTCTAGCAGCTGTTCTACAGCGCCACAAACTTTACCTTCCTTTTGGTTTTATTCCACTAACAGTGTCAAATGAGACCTTTATAGACTGAACAATACCAGTTGGGTAAATTGAAGAAGTAATCAAAATGTCAACTCTGGAATTTAGCAGATAAATATGTGCACTGATTTTAAGATTTTTTTTAAATAAAGTGAATCAAAACTGCAGCACTCTCTTGTAATATTTTCCTCATCATGCCTTCGAGAGCACCTGTCATAACTTTAATAATAAGGCCAGCTAATCACTCCCATTGTAGCGTTACATATATGTAGATGCTTCAGGTATTCGTAAAAAGATTGATAAACCGCTGCACAATGTTAATGTTGGCTAGGGGTCCCGGGGAAGCAGGGCATAGGAATCACACAGAGTCGCACATGGTGCAGGACAGGTTGCAGAGTAGAATATACAAGGGTGCCATTCTGAGGCGTGCGTAGATTCTGGTTGCTGACGTTGGGCAGGTCACATCAGGGCCCAAGGGCAGTGTCCCCAGAGGTGTTGGTTACACGGCCGGGGCGGCATCAATGCCAGAGGTTCCTCTGGGGAGCGCTCAGTGGCTTATCGGCGTGGATCTAAGGGCAGGTCGGCCCAGGAGCGGAGCAGGAGTCCCAGGGGTAAAGCCAGTGGGGCCTCAAGGACTGGTGGGGCCTCAAGGATCGGGGGATCGGGGGCGAGACACCAGGAGGGGGTCACAGCATGACTGGTGACGCAGGGGTTTGGAACTACACTTCACCACTGACTTTTGGGCAAGAGGCCTGCTTGCCAGCCTCTTGCCCTGTGACTATGGCCCCTGGGGTGTATTGCCATTTAAAAAGTCTATTTGGGCTTATTGGATTGCAAAACACTTTTTCTGCCCCTTTAAATCCATGGGAAAATGTGCCTCTTCCCCTCCCCCCTTTTCCTGTCCTATTGTTTCTCCAGCATGGCGTTGTCCCAGGGACATTGCCAGACCAGTTGAAACTGGCTGCTTTGTCCCTCCTCAATCTCTCATCAGCCCTTGCTATTGTTTAACTCCATGGCGATCCAACTGTATTCGTGAGATCTGAGCGCTTTTCGGACATATTGAGCGCTCAGATCCAGGCTATCTGGGGATATGTTGGACGTATAGGTTAAACAATGTATTATAAGAGTTATGCATTTTTATGTGTTTTTTGTAACAGTTTTTGACTTAGAGATATTTCCTGTTACTGGAGATAATTAAGTTACCACAGCTACTTAAGCCAATAATCTCCAGGATAGAGGAGAAGATACATCGGCTGCACAGCCTAAATATGTGGAACTGTTTTGGGCATGAAAGCCATGCTTGCGGTCGGTCAAAAGAGACTTCCATAAAACTTTTGAACCCCTGCTCTGATCTGGGTGATTTTTGGAAATGTTGTTCACCCAGATCAGGGATATCTAGGCATGTATTTGTGGGGATATGTTGTTTTGGGGTGTTTCTGGACTTTGGGTAAAACTGGATATTTTCTGCCTGTGGTAATTTAGTTAGTCCATTGTGTTTGGTAATTGTATCACAGGCAGAGGGGAGGGTTTGTGTACATTAGCTGGGAGTGTCTAACTGTACAATACTGTGTTGATTGGCTGTTGTAACTTTGTGTCTTGTGCTCCACAAGGTCCACGTGGGTGGTAACCTTGTGGTGAAAACTGTATAAAAGAAATGCCTTTGTGCTCATTAAATCAGTTCTACTTGACCCTCAACTCGCAGCCTCGACTTGTGTTTCGAGGGGACAGCTATAATCACTACAGGGATTGTTATGCTCTTCATACTCCCTTAGCTTCACTGAGCTCTTGTAAGAGCTTGCTCCTGTTCCTGCTTCGCTCTCTGGAAGGAAGAGAGGTTCACCCACTGGAACCTGTAGCCTTGTCGTAGGTCCAGGGAGGGTAGGAGACGGCGAGACCCCAACCAAGCTGCGGCGGTTCGTGGGGTCTGCAGTGCTTATGGTGTCTGGTGCGGTGCTGATGGTCCTTGGTGAGCGCTAGGAGCCTCCTTTCTATGGTCCAATCCTCAGCTAGCATAGGACAACCGCTACAATCTCTTTCTGGATATTCCCGCCATCAGGTGGATTCGACCGTTTGGCGTGAGGAGAGATGTGGCGGAGCATTCTGGTCCGTCGCCTGTGGTGGGCTTGGTTGGTGAGTCAGACCCTACTGCATCTTTACTTGCTTTGTTACATTCCATACAACACCTAATTGAGGCGTGAGGACAGGGGGGTACACATAGGTCAGCTAATCCAGGGGTGCGGTGGGATCAAATGGATCTCCCTCTGTGGATGAAGCTGATGATGGCTCAGAGCGCTTCTCCCTTTCAGCATGCGGCCTCTCATAAAAAGGGTTTTTTTCTGGCTCTTTAATGAGGGGCAATGCAAGTTTGGTGCTACCTGCAAACACAAGCATGAATGTTCCGGATGTGGTGTCTTCCGATGTTTCAAAAAAGGGAGGGGCAGTGCTGCGGGGGGAGCCTCTGAGCCCAGGACGGCACCCGTTGCTTTGGGGTCCTAACGCCGGGGAAAGTAGACAAGATGCTGCCGTGACTAAGCCTCTACGGTAATTTGAGTGATGCGGAATTGGTGCGTTCAGGTTTTACGCATGGTTTAGTTATACCGTTTCGGGACAGAGAGTTTGCTTCGAGTTATTGTAACTTAAAGTCGTGGGGGGATTTCTGGGGGTGGTTCGGGGAAAGCTTTTCAAGGAGGTTCAGTTGGGTCGGATGGCAGGGCCATTTGTAGAACCCCCGCTGTCCGTCCTGCGGTTTTCTCCATTAGGAGTGGTTCCTAAGAAGGAAGTTGGGAGGTACCGTCTCATCCATCATCTTTCGCACCCGAAAGGGGCTTCTGTGAATGATGACATTGCCAGAGAACTGTGCTCGATCACATTTGCATCATTCGACCAAGAGGTCGAGTTGGCTAAGAAGGCCAGGCAGGGGGCGCTGATGGCCAAGGTGGACATCGAGGTGGCATTCCGGCTGTTACCCGTGTACCCATGCACCCGGAGTGTCATCACCTGCTGGAGTGTTTCTTCAAGGGCCAGTGAATATTTTCCTCATGATGGGCTGTTCCATATGTTGCTCGTGTTTTGAAAAGTCCAGCACCTTCCTGGAATGGGTGCTTCAAAAGGAATTGGTATATCGGTCAGTGGTGCACTACGTGGATGACTTTCTCTGCGTGGGCCCGGCTGAGTCTCCAGTGTGACACTATCTGCTTTGGACAATCGAATGGGTGGCCAGCGTGTTTGGGATGCGGCTTGCGGCAGGTAAGACTGAAGGCTGATGTAGTGTCTCAGTTTCCTAGGGCTAGAAATCAACTCCCTGTGGGGGGGAATGTCGTCTTCTCCAGGAAAAATTCCTGGGACTGCAGGAGGTGATGGCGGGAGTTTGTCGGTCTCGGAAAGTCACATTGAAGCAACTACAGTCGCTGATAGGGAAACTTAACTTTGCGTGTCGGGTGATCCTGATGGGTGGATTTTTTTCACAAGCAATGGCGGGGGTGCGGTCTCTGCATCATTTTGTTTGGATCTTTAAGCCCATGCGTGCGGACCTCGATGTCTGGGACACCTTATTGGAGCACTTTAACGGGACGGTATTCTTTCACAGGGCAGCGGTGTTGGCAGCTGACCTAGAGCTGTACACAGATGCCTTGGGCTGTGTAGGTTTTGGGACCTATTTCGGGGGGGGGGGGGGTGGTGTGCTGCGACTTGGCCGGTGGCCTGGGCGGGCCCGCTGATGCGGAACTTGGCCTTCCTGGAGCTCTTCCCTCTATTGGAGGCTCTATTTCTCTTGGGTGATCTCCTCAGGGATTGGAAGGTGGTGTTCAACACAAACAACATGTCTGTAATGCATGTGGTTAATCATATCTTGGCTTCTTCGGCCCCAGTAGTGCGCCTCTTGCGTCACTTTGTGTTGCTCTGTATGTCACTTAACTTGGTGTTCTGCGTGCGTCATATGCCAGTATATTTGAAAGTGTTGGCTGATGCTGAGGGAGACACAGGAGGTGAGGGCAGACGGTCAAGAATGCCCCGGGGAGATGTGGAGTCTCGGAACGGCTTGCTTGGGAGACTCGTGACATCATTACTGGCCCCTGGTGCTTCGGGGCAGTCTATTGCAGGGTTGGACAGGGAGGTGGTATGGGGTTCCGGGTTGGACGCACTGCTCTGGTATATTTTCTGACTTGGCACAGGGTTCGTCTCCTGTGGTCGAGGATCAGTATATATCTGCACTCGCGTTTGGTTTAAAAACTTTAAATCGTATTCGGCAGGGTTTCCAGAATGGGTGCAGTGTCCCTGACAGACGGAGGTCAGTCTCACTCGACTTACTTGAGGGCCTGGTGCGCGGTCTTCCGGGGCTTTGCTTCAACGGGTATGAGGCAGGTTTGTTTGACGCTGCGTTCCTCTTGGCTTTCTTCGGGGCATTTCAGATTGGGGTGCTGGTCAGCTCCAATCGGGTTGGTTGTGGGGGTGTTCAGCTTTCGGACAATCAGTGCGCAGTGGATAGGGTTGTGGTACATCTCCGCCGGTCCAAAACGGATGTTCAGAGTAGGGTTTCAGATGTCGTGCTGTATGCTTTCCGGGTTCTCCCTTATGCCCGGTGGCTAGTGTTGCTCGATATTTGGGATGCCCGCTAGGGCCAGGTTCCTTTCTGATGCACGAAGATGGTTCCTCGCTTTCCCGTTTCCGTGTCTTTCGGGGCGGGCTTGGCAGGCTGGGATTGCGGCCGACTCAGTTTGTGGTGCACTCATTCAATATAGGGGCAGCCACTGTGGCAACTCTGTTAGGATTGGGGAATGAGCCCGTCAAGAAGATTGGGCGGTGGGCATGGGCATCCGCAGGAATTTTCCAGGAGGGAGGGGGCATAATTGTAATGAAATCCATGCTTGGCCCGTTTTTGACAGTGTCATGAAGGGGAGGGGTATAGTCATTATTACATAAAGCCAGGGTGAATAGCGTGTTCACAACTATGGTGTCAAGACTACATGTCTGTATTCCTGACACTATAGTGTTCCTTTAATCAAAATAAAGAAACATTCTGGTAGCAACTTCATCTAAATGAAAATGCTATGATGCCTGGAGGCCCCTGGCTGCTCTCTTTCCTTTAAGGGGTTAAACCACTCTCAAATGGTTTAAACCCAAAAGGCTTCCTCCATCTCCAGATCTTGATGTCGCTCAGTGGCAGGGCTCAAGTCCTGCAGGAATGCATGGGAACGGCGTTCCTGCACTTTTTCCAAAGCAGGAACGCCGTTCCCATTACCAGTCCTGCAGGACCTGCCCTGCTCCCTGAACACAGGGACCATCACACGCTGTGTTCCCTCTCCGGCTCTAACTCTCGCGAGACCCGCTCCGCACACGCAAGTCTCGCGAGAGTTAGAGCTGGAGAGGGAACACAGCGTGTGATGGTCCCTGTGTGCAGCGGCTGGCTCCCTCCACCGGACCACCAGGCGATCTCCCCCCTCCCTGACAAGGTAAGAAGCAGGGAGGGGGGAATTAAAAAAAAATATCTAAACACAAAAAGTTAACAAAAAAATGCTTCTCCCACCCGTCATCCAGCACGCACACACACACACATAATCCAGCATACACACACACACACATCATCCAGCATACACACACACACACATCATCCAGCATACACACACACATCATCCAGCATACACACACACATCATCCAGCACACACACGCACATCATCCAGCATACACACACACATCATCCAGCACAAACACACACATCATCCAGCATACACACACACACACACACATCATCCAGCAAACACACACACACACACACACATCATCCAGCACACACACACACATCATTCAGCACACACACACACACACATCATCCAGCACACACACACATCATCCAGCACACACACACACACACACACACATCATCCAGCATACACACACACACATCATCCAGCATACACACACACATCATCCAGCATACACACACACATCATCCAGCACACACACGCACATCATCCAGCATACACACACACATCATCCAGCACAAACACACACATCATCCAGCATACACACACACACACACATCATCCAGCAAACACACACACACACACACACACATCATCCAGCATACACACACACATCATCCAGCACACACACACACATCATCCAGCACACACACACACACACACACATCATCCAGCACACACACACACACACATCATCCAGCACACACACATCATCCAGTACACACACACACATCATCCAGCACACACACACATCATCCAGCACACACACACATCATCCAGCACACACAGACACATCATCCAGCACACACATACATCATCCAACACACACACACATCATCCAGCACACACACACACACACATCATGCAGCACACACACACACATCATGCAGCACACACTCACACATCATCCAGCACACACACACACACACATCATCCAGCACACACACACACACACACATCCAGCACACACACGCTCATCATCCAGCACACACACACATCATCCAGCATACACACACACATCATCCAGCACACACACACGCACACATCATCCAGCACACGCACACATACACACATATACATCATCCAGCACACACACACACACACACACATCATCCAGCACACACACACGCATAATCCAGCACACACACACACACACATCATCCTCAAGTCCTGCAGGAATGCATGGGAACGGCGTTCCTGCACTTTTTCCAAAGCAGGAACGCCGTTCCCATTACCAGTCCTGCAGGACCTGCCCTGCTCCCTGAACACAGGGACTATCACACGTTGTGTTCCCTCTCCGGCTCTAACTCTCGCGAGACCCGCTCCGCACAGGCAAGTCTCGCGAGAGTTAGAGCTGGAGAGGGAACACAGCGTGTGATGGTCCCTGTGTGCAGCGGCTGGCTCCCTCCACTGGACCACCAGGCGATCTCCCCCCTCCCTGACAAGGTAAGAAGCAGGGAGGGGGGAATTAAAAAAAAATATCTAAACACAAAAAGTTAACAAAAAATGCTTCTCCCACCCGTCATCCAGCACGCACACACACACACATAATCCAGCATACACACACACACACATCATCCAGCATACACACACACACACATCATCCAGCATACACACACACATCATCCAGCATACACACACACATCATCCAGCACACACACGCACATCATCCAGCATACACACACACATCATCCAGCACAAACACACACATCATCCAGCATACACACACACACATCATCCAGCAAACACACACACACACAATCATCCAGCATACACACACACATCATCCAGCACACACACACATCATCCAGCACACACACATCATCCAGCACACACACACATCATCCAGCACACACACACACACACACACATCATCCAGCACACACACACATCATCCAGTACACACACACACACACATCATCCAGCACACACACACATCATCCAGCACACACATCATCCAGCACACACAGACACATCATCCAGCACACACATACATCATCCAACACACACACACATCATCCAGCACACACACACACACACACACACATCATGCAGCATACACACACACACACACACACACATCATGCAGCACACACACACACATCATCCAGCACACACACACACACATCATCCAGCACACACACACACACACACATCCAGCACACACACACTCAACATCCAGCACACACAAACATCATCCAGCATACACACACATCATCCAGCACACACACACACACACACACACATCATCCAGCACACGCACACACACACACACACACATCATCCAGTACACACACACACACACACATCATCCAGCACACACACACATCATCCAGCACACACACACACATCATCCAGCACACACAGACACATCATCCAGCACACACATACATCATCCAACACACACACACATCATCCAGCACACACACACACACACATCATGCAGCACACACACACACACACACACATCATGCAGCACACACACACACACATCATCCAGCACACACACACACACATCATCCAGCACACACACACACACACACACACACATCCAGCACACACACGCTCATCATCCAGCACACACAAACATCATCCAGCATACACACACACATCATCCAGCACACACACACACACACACACACACATCATCCAGCACACGCACACACACACACATACACATCATCCAGCACATACACACACATACACATCATCCAGCACACACACACATCATCCAGCACACACACACACATCATCCAGCACACACACACACACATAATCCAGCACACACACACACACACACACACACACACACACACATCATCCAGCACACACACACACCATCCAGCACACACACACACACACACACATCATCCAGCACACACACACACACATCATCCAACATACACACACCATCCAACACACACACACACCATCCAAAACACACACACACACACCGTGCAGCACACACACATCATCCAGCACACACACACACACACATCATCCAGCACACACACACACAATCAAACACACACACATCATCCAACACACACACACACACATCCAACACACACACAACACACACATCATCCAGCACACACACACACACATCATCCAGCACACACACACACACTTCATCAAACATACACACACATCATCCAGCACACACACACACACATCATCCAACATACACACACATCATCCAACACACACACACATCATCCAACACACACACATCATCCAACACACACACATACATCCAACACACACACACACACATCATCATCCAGCACACACACATCATCCAGCACACACACACACACATCATCCAACAAACACACACATCATCCAGCGCACGCACACACATCATCCAGCACACACACACACTTCATCCAGCACACACACACTGCATTCATTATACACAATCTGCACTTACTACAAACACACTACAATCACTATACACACTCTGCATTCATTATACATACTCTGCACTCACTACAAACACTCTGCATTCGTTATACACACTCTGCACTCACTACAAACACACTACATTCACTATACACACTACATTCACTACACACTACATTCACTATATACTACATTCACTACACACTACATACACTGCATTCATTATACACACGCTGCACTCACTACAAACACACTACATTCATTATACACACTCTGCACTCACTACAAATACACTACATTAATTATACGCACTCACTACACACACTACATTCATTATACACACTCTGCACTCACTACAAACACATTACATTCACTATACACACTCTGCACTCACTACAATCACACTACATTCACTATATACACTCGGAACTTACTTCAAACACACTACATTCATTATACACACTCTGCACTCACTACAAATACACTACATTAATTATACACACTGCACTCACTACACACACTGCATTCATGATACACACTCTGCACTCACTACAAACAGACTACATTCATTATACACACTCTGCACTTACTACAAACACACTACATTTATTATACACACTGCACTCACTACAAACACACTACATTCATTATGCACACTCTGCACTAACTACAAACACTACATTCATTATACACTCTGCACTTAGTACAAACACACTACATTCATTATACACACTCTGCACTCACTACAAACACACTACATTCACTATACACACTCTGCACTCACTACAAACACTAAATTCATTATACACATTCTGCACTCACTACAAAACACTACATTTATTATACAGACTGCACTCACTACAAACACACTACATTCATTATACACACTCTGCACTCACTACAAATACACTACATTAATTATACACACTGCACTCACTACACACACTGCATTCATGATACACACTCTGCACTCACTACAAACAGACTACATTCATTATACACACTCTGCACTTACTACAAACACACTACATATTTTATACACACTGCACTCACTACAAACACACTACATTCATTATGCACACTCTGCACTAACTACAAACACTACATTCATTATACACACTGCACTCACTACAAACACACTACATTCATTATACACACTCTTCACTCACTACAAACACATTACATTCACTATACACACTCTGCACTCACTACAATCACACTACATTCACTATACACACTCGGAACTTTCTTCAAACACACTACATTCATTATACACACTCTGCACTCACTACAAATACACTACATTAATTATACACACTGCACTCACTACACACACTGCATTCATGATACACACTCTGCACTTACTACAAACAGACTACATTCATTATACACACTCTGCACTTACTACAAACACACTACATTTATTATACACACTGCACTCACTACAAACACACTACATTCATTATGCACACTCTGCACTAACTACAAACACTACATTCATTATACACACTGCACTCACTACAAACACACTACATTCATTATACACACTCTTCACTCACTACAAACACATTACATTCACTATACACACTCTGCACTCACTACAAACACACTACATTCACTATACACACTCTGCACTCACTACAAACACACTACATTCATTATACACACTGTACTCACTAGACACACTACATTCATTATACACACTGCACTCACTAGACACACTACATTCATTATACACATTCTACACTCACTACAAACACACTACATTTATTATACACACTTTGCAATCACTACAAACACACTGCATTCATTATACACACTCTGCACTCACTACACACACACTGCATTCATTATACACACTCTGCACTCACTACAAACACACTACATTCACTATACACACTCTGCACTCACTACAAACACTAAATTCATTATACACATTCTGCACTCACTACAAAACACTACATTTCTTATACAGACTGCACTCACTACAAACACACTACATTCATTATACACACTCTGCACTCACTACAAATACACTACATTAATTATACGCACTCACTACACACACTACATTCATTATACACACTCTGCACTCATTACAAACACATTACATTCACTATACACACTCTGCACTCACTACAATCACACTACATTCACTATACACACTCGGAACTTACTTCAAACACACTACATTCATTATACACACTCTGCACTCACCACAAATACACTACATTAATTATACACACTGCACTCACTACACACACTGCATTCATGATACACACTCTGCACTCACTACAAACAGACTACATTCATTATACACACTCTGCACTTACTACAAACACACTACATTTATTATACACACTGCACTCACTACAAACACACTACATTCATTATGCACACTCTGCACTAACTACAAACACATTACATTCACTATACACACTCTGCACTCACTACAAACACACTACATTCACTATACACACTCTGCACTCACTAAAAACACACTACATTCATTATACACACTCTGCACTCACTACAAATACACTACATTAATTATACACACTGCACTCACTACACACACTGCATTCATGATACACACTCTGCACTCACTACAAACAGACTACATTCATTATACACACTCTGCACTTACTACAAACACACTACATTTATTATACACACTGCACTCACTACAAACACACTACATTCATTATGCACACTCTGCACTAACTACAAATACTACATTCATTATACACACTGCACTCACTACAAACACACTACATTCATTATACATACTCTTCACTCACTACAAACACATTACATTCACTATACACACTCTGCACTCACTACAATCACACTACATTCACTATACACACTCGGAACTTTCTTCAAACACACTACATTCATTATACACACTCTGCACTCACTACAAATACACTACATTAATTATACACACTGCACTCACTACACACACTGCATTCATGATACACACTCTGCACTTACTACAAACACACTACATTTATTATACACACTGCACTCACTACAAACACACTACATTCATTATGCACACTCTGCACTAACTACAAACACTACATTCATTATACACACTGCACTCACTACAAACACACTACATTCATTATACACACTCTTCACTAACTACAAACACATTACATTCACTATACACACTCTGCACTCACTACAAACACACTACATTCACTATACACACTCTGCACTCACTACAAACACACTACATTCATTATACACACTGCACTCACTAGACACACTACATTCATTATACACACTGCACTCACTAGACACACTACATTCATTATACACATTCTACACTCACTACAAACACACTACATTTATTATACACACTTTGCAATCACTACAAACACACTGCATTCATTATACACACTCTGCACTCACTACACACACACTGCATTCATTATACACACTCTGCACTCACTACAAACACACTGCATTCATTATACACACTCTGCACTCACTACAAACACACTACATTCATTATACACACTCTGCACTCACTACAAACACACTACATTCACTATACACACTCTGCACTCACTACAAACACTAAATTCATTATACACATTCTGCACTCACTACAAAACACTACATTTATTATACAGACTGCACTCACTACAAAACACTACATTCATTATACACACTCTGCACTCACTACAAATACACTACATTAATTATACACACTGCACTCACTACACACACTACATTCATTATACACACTCTGCACTCACTACAAACACATTACATTCACTATACACACTCTGCACTCACTACAATCACACTACATTCACTATACACACTCGGAACTTACTTCAAACACACTACATTCATTATACACACTCTGCACACACTACAAATACACTACATTAATTATACACACTGCACTCACTACACACACTGCATTCATGATACACACTCTGCACTCACTACAAACAGACTACATTCATTATACACACTCTGCACTTACTACAAACACACTACATTTATTATACACACTGCACTCACTACAAACACACTACATTCATTATGCACACTCTGCACTAACTACAAACACTACATTCATTATACACACTGCACTCACTACAAACACACTACATTCATTATACACACTCTTCACTCACTACAAACACATTACATTCACTATACACACTCTGCACTCACTACAAACACACTACATTCACTATACACACTCTGCACTCACTACAAACACACTACATTCATTATACACACTGCACTCACTGGACACACTACATTCATTATACACACTGCACTCACTAGACACACTACATTCATTATACACATTCTACACTCACTACAAACACACTACAATTATTATACACACTTTGCAATCACTACAAACACACTGCATTCATTATACACACTCTGCACTCACTACACACACACTGCATTCATTATACACACTCTGCACTCACTACAAACACACTGCATTCATTATACACACTCTGCACTCACTACAAACACACTGCATTCATTATACACACTCTGCACTCACTACAAACACACTACATTCATTATACACACTCTGCACTCACTACAAACACACTACATTCACTATACACACTCTGCACTCACTACAAACACTAAATTCATTATACACATTCTGCACTCACTACAAAACACTACATTTATTATACAGACTGCACTCACTACAAACACACTACATTCATTATACACACTCTGCACTCACTACAAACACACTACATTCATTATACACACCCTGCACTGCACTATATACATAGGAGTGTAGTTTTTTTTTAAGGGGGGGTAAGGGGGAAATCATGGGTGAGTTCCCACACTTTTTTCTCCAGGACTTGACCCCTGCTCAGTGGTATTCGACTTATGAAACAGAGTGTCAGGAAGTGCAGATTGACGTCACGCATGGTTGCTGCTGATTGGCTAGAGTGGTCAGCTGACGCTCTAAGCAAATCGCTAGTTCCCAGTTTATAAAAATGTTTTACTTTTTAATGAATGGGGAGCTACTGATTGGCTTAGAGTGCCAGCTGACCACTCTAGCCAATCAGCGATACCCTTACCCAGCAGCACTCTATGCTTCCTGACTCTCATTAAATAAAAGTGAACACATTAACACTGATATTTTTTTTACCTGGGGAGATGAGAAGGTTGAAAGTTTCCCTGCAACTAGGTATCAAAGCCTTATGATGTGGTGTCCAGAATGTACTGGAGGGATCACTTCACTTGTCCTTCCTGCTCCAATATCTACTCTTCTTTTTCTTCTGACACTCTCTTCTCTCCTCCTTGGCTCCTTCTGCTCCTTTACCTTTCTGCTACGTTCTGCTTCTTTTGTGCCCTTCTGCTCCTTTCTCTTTCTGATCCCTTTCTGCTCCTTGCAGACCCTTTCTACTCCTTCTCCTACCTTAACTTCCTGCTCCTTGCTGACCCTTCGTGTAGGCTGCCCCTATGCCTCACTTACCTGATTTGTAGGCTTCACCCCCCATGCATTACTTACTTGATCTGTAGGCGGTCTCCTTCCCCATCCCTCACTTACCTGATCTGTAGGCTGCCCCACCATCCCTTACTTGCCTGATCTGTAGGCTGCCCATTCCATCCCTCACTTACCTGATCAGTAGGCTGCCCCCCCATCTCTCACTTACCTGATCTGCAAGCTGCCCCCCATCGCTCACTTGCCTGATCTGTAGGCTGCCCCACCATCCCTCACTTGCCTGGTCTGTAGGTTGCCCCTCCCATCCCTCACTTACTTGATCAGTAGGCTGGCCCCCCATCTCTCACTTGCCTGGTCTGTAGGCTGCCCATTCCATCCCTCACTTACCTGATCAGTAGGCTTCCCCCCCATCCCTCCCTTACCTGATCTGTAGGCTTCCCCCCCATCCCTCCCTTACCTGATCTGTAGGCTTCCCCCCCATCCCTCCCTTACCTGATCTGTAGGCTTTCTCTCCCCCCCCCCATCCCTCACTTACCTGATCTGTAGGCTGTCTCTGCAGTTTGGGAGTTGCATGTGCTGCCCCCTGTGGTTTCAGTCATGAGAGAGAAGCAACGATAAGATGTAGCCTCTTAACCCTGCCTCTCTCCACACACAGCGTCACCTACTGGTCGGCGCCGGTATTGCAGTGTATTCTAATATGAAAAGAAAAAGACTGCGGACGCCCATGACGGTGGGAATCAATGAGGTTCTGGTCATACGTTTGATTGGAGAAAGTGGTGTAAGCAGGCTCTCTAAGGGGTTTGCCATGGTGGGAGCGGTGCTTGACATTTTTCATTTGCTTCCCTAGGTCAAGTGGCTTGGATCATGGGCCATTCCTTTATTTTCTGGGCCAAGAGGAGAGCTGCAGCTCGTTTCTGGGGTCAGCAGCTGGGCTTTCCTGAGGACCAGATTAAGGTGCAACGGTTCGGTTATAGGGGTTATGGCTGGTAGGATGTGTGTAATGAGGTCCTTAGTATGGTAGCGGGGGGTAGGCGTCCGGATGTGCTCATGCTGCATGTGGGTGGTAACGAACTTGAACTTATCCTGTGATGGCTGCTAGTTAAGAGAATGAAGCAGGATGTAAATAGGATAGGACTTGGGTCCCTGGGGTTCAGTTGGTGTGGTCGGAGATAGTTTTATACTGAAGTTAGGTGGGGTTGTAGTCAGGCACAGGGAACTGGAGGACATGCTGCCTGGCTATTTCAGACAGGATGGGGTGCATCTCTCAGATGTGGGATGCAATTTGTTTAATTTGGGGCTGCAGGAAGGGCTGGCCAAGGCTTTGTTTATTCGGGGTGGTGGAGCTCAGACGGCTAAAGGGTTCAAGATCTGAGCTTGTTGCGGGCTAGTATAAGGAAGGTTAAAGGGGTAACAGGCCTGCTTAGGGAAGAGAAGAGCAAGAGTAGTTAGTTGGCTAGTTAATATGGTTGGTTACCTGTTGGTAAGATGATGGTGGGTTTCAAGCTCGTTGGTAGCTCAGAACCCGGGTGGTGTAGGGGTATCATGGTATACCCCTGCCAGGATTGTGTGGAAAATGTTGGATCTTGTTTATGTTATATTTACGTGATTGTTCTACTATGTTATGTTATATATTATGGGTCATTGCCTTGTGATTTTATATGTGGGGAAGTGATAATGTTGGTTGGTTGAGGATTTGGGGGTGGGAAATGACTTTAAAATGTTATTCATATTGTTATTATTATTATTGTTATGATTATAATACAATTAAAGCTGTGGACATATTGACCCATACCTAAGAGTGTAAGTATTTTTTTAATGGTGGGCGCTTACTCTGCGTAGGTGTCAGGGTACCTGTGGTCTCTACCTCCGAAAGAGGTAGAGACTTAGCTGTTCCTCCATCCAGACGGTCTGATGGCTCCCTTCCCCGCGGTCTATCCGGTCATGCTAGGCCGGCCGCGAGGGAGTGACTGCCTTTTACAGCATCTAGGCAGGAAGTAGTCATCAGGACACTCCCCCGGAACGACCTGTCAGTCAATTGCTGCAGGACCAATCAGGACGCCTCGGAGGCGTGGTTACTGCTCTGAACAGGGCATTTAACAGAGCTTCTTTCATTAGCTCATTGCCCTGTCGTGGTTCTAGCTTGTTCTAGTCACTCAGTGCTTACTCTGCTTATCTCTGTTTCCCTTGATTCGGCTTGTCTCTCGCTTACCTGTCTTCTGTTACCCTCGACCTCGGCTTGTCTTTGACCATTCTATACTGTACTACTTACGTTAGTCCGGCCATTCTAAGGTCCGGTATACGTATCTGGCTACTGTTTGTACTCTGCGTGTTGGATCCCTGTCCCGATCCTGACAGTAGGCCGGGACAGCAAAACATTGTGGCGGGCAGTGGCGTACATACCAGGGTCGCAGGGGTCGCGGCTGCGACCGGGCCCGGGTCCGGGCCATCAGGGGGCCCGGCCGCCCTTGCGACCCGGTATGTATGCTCTGGGCCAGCCTCTTCTCCTGGGGGGCCCAGGAGCCGGCCACCTCCGGGCCCCCCTGAGGCTGGCCCTGCTTACACCCGGCGGGCAGTCAGGCTGGCCGGTGCGCGAGGGAGCACTCTCCCCTGAGTGCTTCCTCTTCAGCTCCCTCGCGCACCGCACTGATACCGGAGCCGGAAGATGACGTCATGTTCCGGCTCCGGCATCAGTACGCGGCGCACGAGGGAGCTGAAGAGGAAGCACTCAGGGGAGAGTGCTCCCTCGCGCACCGGCCAGCCTGACTGCCCGCCGGGTGACCGCCCCCCCAGGAGCCCAGCATCACCACTGGACCCCAGGGAATCCCCTCAGCACTCCAAAAGGTAAGGAGGCTGGGGGGATTAAATTTTTTAAAAAATGCGTTAGTGTGTGTGTGTGTGTTAGTGTTACTGTGAGTGTTAGTGTGTGTGTGTATTAGTGTTAGTGTGTGTGTGTTAGTGTTACTGTGAGTGTTAGTGTGTGTGTATTAGTGTTAGTGTGTGTATTAGTGTTACTGTGAGATTTAGTGTGTGTGTGTTAGTGTTACTGTGAGTGTTAGTGTGTGTGTGTATTAGTGTTAGTGTGTTTGTGTTAGTGTTACTGTGAGTGTTAGTGTGTGTATTAGTGTTACTGTGAGTGTTAGTGTGTGTGTGTGTGTGTTAGTGTTACTGTGAGTGTTAGTGTGTTTGTGTGTTAGTGTTATTGTGAGTGTTAGTGTGTGTGTTAGTGTTACTGTGAGTGTTAGTGTTACTGTGAGTGTTAATGTGTGTGTGTGTGTGTTAGTGTTACTGTGAGTGTTAGTGTGTGTGTGTTAGTGTGTGTGTTAGTGTTACTGTGAGTGTTAGTGTGTGTGTGTTAGTGTTACTGTGTGTGTTACTGTTACTGTGAGTGTTAGTGTGTGTGTTAGTGTGAGTGTCAGTGAGTGTGTCTGTTGTGTGTGTGTCTGCTAGTGAGTGTCAGTGAGTGTGTTACTGTGTGTGTCTGTTACTGAGTGTGTTACTGTGTGTGTCTGTTACTGAGTGTGTTTGTGTTAGTGAGTCTGTTTGATGTCTGTTAGTGAGTGTGTGTTTGTCAGTGAGAGTGTATGTTTTGTAAGTGAGTGTGTATGTATGTCTGTCGCTGAGTGTGTCTCTGTCAGTAAATGTGTGTGTCTGTTAGCTAGTGTGTATGCATCTGTTCGTGAGAGTGTGTGTGTGTCTTCAGCACTTACCTTTCTCCAGCGCCGGACTCCCTTGGCGCCAGACTCCCTCCGCCGCTCAGCTCCGAATGCGCATGCACGGCAAGAGCCGTGCGCGCATTCAAACCGCCCATAGGAAAGCATTACTCAATGCTTTCCTATGGACGTTCAGTGTCTTAAAATCGCGGAAGCTCCTCTAGCGGCTGTCAGTGAGACAGCCACTAGAGGCTGGATTAACCCTCAGTGAAACATAGCAGTTTCTCTGAAACTGCTATGCTTTCAGCTGCAGGGTTAAAACTAGAGGGACCTGACACCCAGACCACTTCATTGAGCTGATGTGATCTGGGTGTCTGTAGTGGTCCTTTAAGTGTGTGTGCATCTGCATGCACTGGTGTACATACCGCGGTCGCAGCCCTGCAACCCCTGCGACCAGGTGCCCGCCGCCATGTGTTGCCTGCGCAGAGTAAGTGTGCGGTGGGGGCCACGGATCAATTTTCGCACCGTGGCCCCATAGGTCATGTGTACGCCACTGGTGGCGGGCACCTGAAACCACGGTATGCACGCCACTGCATGCAGATACATACACTTAAAGGACCACTATAGGCACTCAGATCACTTCAGCTCAATGAAGTGGTCTGGGTGCCAGGTCCCTCTAGTTTTAACCCTGCAGCTGAAAACATAGCCGTTTCGAAAACATAGCAGTTTCAGAGAAACTGCTATGTTTCACTGAGGGTTAATGCAGCCTCTAGTAGCTGTCTCACTGACAGCCGCTAGAGGCGCTTCCGCGATTCTCACTGTGAAAATAACAGTGAGAAGACGCTGGACATCCATAGGAAAGCATTGAGTAATGCTTTCCTATGAGTGGTTTGAATGCACGCGCGGGTCTTGCCGCGCATGCGCATTAGGAGCTGAGAGGCGGATCGGGGCGGAGAGATCACCAGCGCCAAAGGTAAAGGAAAGGTTGGACCACACACACTCTCACGAACAGACGCATACACACTAGCTAACAGACACACACATTTACTGACAGACATACATTCCCACTCACTGACAGACAGACACACATACACACTCACTAACAAAACATACACTCTAACTGACAAACACACACTCACTAACAGACACCAAACAGACTCACTAACAGACACAAACACTAACACACACTCACTAGCAGACACACACTCAATAACAGACACACACAAACTAACACACAACTAACACACAGTAACACACATATACACACACACACACTTTTTTTTTATCCCCCAGCCTCCCTAACTTTGGGAGTGCTGAGGGGATTCCCTGGGGTCCAGTGGTGCTGCTGGGCAGCCAGTCATTGCGGGCGCAAGAGGGAGCATTTTCCCCTGATCGCTCTCTGCCCAGCTCCCTCACGCGCACCGCACTGATGCCGGAGCTGGAATATGACGTCATTCCGGTTACGTCATCAGTAAGCGGCTCACGAGGGAGCTGGGCAGAGAGCGCTCATGGGAGAATGCTCCTGTCAGGATCGGGACAGGGATCCAACACGCAGAGTACAAACAGTAGCCAGATACGTATACCGGACCTTAGAATGGCCGGACTAACGTAAGTAGTACAGTATAGAATGGTCAAAGACAAGCCGAGGTCGAGGGTAACAGAAGACAGGTAAGCGAGAGACAAGCCGAATCAAGGGTAACAGAGATAAGCAGAGTAAGGTAAACAAGCCGGGTCAAAACCAAAAGGGATAATAGAATACACAAGCACTGAGTGACTAGAACAAGCTAGAACCACGACAGGGCAATGAGCTAATGAAAGAAGCTCTGTTAAATACCCTGTTCAGAGCAGTAACCACGCCTCCGAGGCGTCCTGATTGGTCCTGCAGCAATTGACTGACAGGTCGTTCCGAGGGAGTGTCCTGATGACTACTTCCTGCCTAGATGCTGTAAAAGGCAGTCACTCCCTCGCGGCCGGCCTAGCATGACCGGATAGACCGTGGGGAAGGGAGCCATCAGACCGTCTGGATGGAGGAACAGCTAAGTCTCTACCTCTTTCGGAGGTAGAGACCACAGGTACCCTGACAGTACCCCCCCTCTCAGATACGCCCACCGGGCGGAATGAACCGGGACGAGATGGGAAGCGAGAGTGATACGCCCTGCGGAGACGGGGAGCATGAACATCCTCCTGAGGTACCCAACTCCTCTCCTCAGGACCATATCCCTTCCAATCAACCAGATATTGTACTCTCCCCCGGGAGATTCGAGAATCAATAATAGAGTTAACCTCATACTCCTCCTGACCCTCCACCTGAACGGAGCGAGGAGGGGCTATTGTGGAGGAAAATCTGTTACATATGAGTGGTTTCAGCAATGAAACGTGAAACGAGTTCGGGATGCGTAAGGTATTAGGAAGAGCTAAACGATACGCAACTGGATTGATACGGGTCAGCACCCTGTAGGGTCCAATATAACGAGGAGCGAACTTCATGGAGGGCACTTTTAAACGGATGTTCCTCGTGCTCAGCCATACCCTATCACCTGGAACAAAGACCGGAGCCGCCCTTCTACGTTTATCAGCGTGTTTCTTGACCAACATAGAGTTGTGCACAAGGATTTGTCGAGTTTGATCCCACAACTTCCTCAAATTGGCAACATGAACATCAACCGACGGCACCCCCTGGGAAGGAGAATCCGAAGGAAGGATAGACGGATGAAAACCATAATTCATGAAGAAGGGGCTTGAATGAGTAGAATCGCAAACGAGATTGTTGTGTGCAAACTCCGCCCAAGGAATCAAACCGACCCAATCATCCTGGTGTTCAGAAACAAAGCATCGTAAATATTGTTCAATTTTCTGGTTGGTACGTTCAGCAGCTCCGTTAGACTGAGGATGATAGGCAGAAGAAAAGTTTAATTTAATACCAAGTTGAGAGCAGAAGGACCTCCAAAAGCGGGAAACAAATTGGGAGCCTCTGTCCGATACAATTTGAGAGGGTATCCCATGTAGGCGAAAAATCTCCTTAGCGAATATCTCTGCCAATTCGGGAGAAGACGGGAGTTTAGGCAGGGGAATGAAGTGTGCCATCTTAGTAAACCTGTCAACCACGGTGAGGATAACAGTCTGTCTTTTAGAGATAGGTAGATCGACAATAAAGTCCATGGCCAAACAGGACCATGGTTTTTCTGGAACCTCCAAGGGTTGCAGGAATCCACATGGAAGCGTATGGGGTTGTTTGGTTTTAGTACAAACTTCACATGCAGCGATGAACTCCTCAATATCCCTCCGTAAAGCAGGCCACCAGAAGTCCTTAGAGATCAACGCGTAAGTTTTGCGAATACCAGGATGTCCCGCCATCTTGCTATTATGTAAACACTGTAAAAGTTCCAGTTGAAGAGCAGGAGGAACGAAATGACGGCCCGCAGGAGTCTGTTTAGGTGCTAGATGTTGCAACTTAATGATCTCGGCCAGTAATGGAGAATGAATCCTGAGATTCGTATTAGCAATGATATTGCATTTCGGAACTATAGAAGAAAGAACTGGTTCAGGTACAGTAGAAGGTTCATATTGGCGAGATAATGCATCGGCTTTAGAGTTTTTAGAACCAGGTCTGTAAGTCAGTACATAATTGAAGTGAGTCAGGAATAAGGACCAACGAGCTTATCTAGAGGATAAGCGCTTAGCCTCCCCAATATAGGACAAGTTTTTGTGGTCCGTCAAAATCGTAATAGGGTGTAGGGTCCCCTCCAACAAATGTCTCCACTCCTTTAAGGCTTTAATGACTGCTAACAGTTCCCTTTCCCCGATGTCATATCTGCTCTCAGGCCCAGAAAATTTCTTAGAGAAGAAACCACAAGGGTGTAACGGTTTATCCACCCCTAACCTTTGAGACAGAACAGCCCCAACTGCTGTCTCAGAGGCATCGACCTCGAGCAAGAAAGGCAGAGTCGTATCAGGATGGACTAGAATGGGAGCCGAGGCAAAAAGTTCCTTGAGAGTCTTGAAAGCACCAAGAGCTTCCTTAGACCAGAACTTAGTATCAGCCCCTTGTTTGGTCATATTGGTAATAGGCGCAATGATAGAGGAGTATCCTTTAATGAAGCGCCTATAGTAGTTGGAAAAACCAATAAACCTTTGGATAGCCTTGAGTCCTTTGGGCAAAGGCCAGTCTAAAATAGATTGGAGTTTTACAGGATCCATTTTAAAACCCTCCCCAGAAATCACGTATCCAAGAAAGTCTACCTGAGACTGATCAAAACTGCACTTCTCCAATTTGCAATATAGACCATGTTGCAGCAGCTTGTGTAATACCTTTCTGACCTGTCTATGGTGAGTCTCAATCTCCTTAGAGTGTATTAGTATGTCGTCCAGGTAAACAATAACACAATCATGCTGAAACTCCCTAAGTACCTCGTTAATCAAATCTTGAAATACTGCAGGAGCATTGCATAGTCCAAATGGCATAACAGTGTATTCGTAATGGCCATACCGGGTATTGAATGCCGTCATCCACTCGTGACCTTGCTGGATTCTCACCAAATTGTAAGCCCCTCTGAGATCTAACTTGGTGAAGATTTTGGAGCCCTTAAGACGATCAAATAACTCGGTAATCAGTGGGATAGGATAGGCATTTCTGACAGTTATTTTATTCAAGCCTCGGTAATCGATACAAGGTCTCAGCGTGCCATCCTTCTTCTTAATGAAAAAGAACCCAGCCCCGGCCGGAGAAGAAGACCTCCTGATGAATCCCTTTTCTAAATTCTCCCGAATATACTCCTCTAGAACAGAGTTTTCCTGAACAGACAAAGGATATACATGGCCCCTCGGAGGCATAGTGCCGGGTAGAAGCTTAATCTTACAGTCAAATGACCTGTGTGGAGGCAAAGAATCGGCATTCCTCTTGTCAAACACTGCCCTTAAGTCTAGGTAAAGGTCTGGTATTTGTCTTTCTGTGGACTGAGTAGGACTCTCCGGTATGTTAATATTAGCTAATGGAGAAACCTTGCACAAACACCGATCCTGGCAGCCCTGGCCCCACGAGAGTATCTCTCCTAACTCCCAATCGATAATAGGGTTATGTTTTTTCAACCATGGGTACCCCAGAACTATGGGAACGGAAGGAGACTAAATGAGCATAAGAGATAATTTCTCCACGTGTAGGATACCAACATTTAAATCAATGGGTATGGTCTCACGAAAGATAACAGGGTCTAGTAGTGGTCTACCATCTATGGCCTCAACGGCCAAAGGTGTCTCCCTTAGCTGGGATGGGAAATTGTTCTTACTAGCAAAGGCTTGGTCGATAAAATTCTCAGCAGCACCGGAATCTATCAATGCCATAGTCCTTACTACTTCCCTCCCCCAAGTTAAGGAAACTGGTAGCAGAAGCCTGTGATCTTTATAATCAGGAGTAGAGGACAAAATAGAAACACCCAAGGCCTGTCCTCTAGAGAGACTTAGGTGCGAGCGTTTCCCGGGCGGTTAGAACAGTTCGAGAGTAAATGACCCTTGGCTCCACAATACATACACAAACCCT
The DNA here is from genome assembly GCF_036172605.1 of Pelobates fuscus. Lineage (NCBI taxonomy): Eukaryota > Metazoa > Chordata > Amphibia > Anura > Pelobatidae > Pelobates > Pelobates fuscus. The sequence continues at coordinate 308,143,657 of NC_086317.1, read as the reverse complement.
CTCTTCTCCTGTGCTGTCTTTCCTCCTCAGAGAGGCGGGTATACCCTATCTGCATAGGTTCAGTAAGCAAAAGTATCGTGGAGTCAGGACTTGGAACAGCGGGAGCTAACCTAAAAGAAGGTCTCTGGTTCCTCTCTCGAGTGTTCTGTCTCTCTCTTAGACGTTCATCTATACGAGAGATGAACGAAATTAAATCCTCTAAATTCTCAGGGAGTTCTCTGGTAGCAACCTCATCAAGGATTACATCAGATAGGCCATTCAAAAATACATCCATATACGCCTGCTCATTCCACTTGATTTCTGCCGCCAGAGACCTGAACTCTAGTGCATAATCCACCAGTGTTTGGTTCTCCTGTCTCAGGCGCAACAGTAATCTGGCTGCATTAACCTTTCTACCTGGAGGGTCAAATGTTCTTCTAAAAGCAGCTACAAATGCGTTATAGTTATAAACTAATGGGTTATCGTTCTCCCATAGTGGGTTGGCCCATCTCAGAGCTTTCTCAATGAGTAGGGTGATAATAAATCCTACTTTTGCCCTATCTGTAGGATAAGAGCGAGGTTGCAATTCAAAGTGGATACTAATTTGGTTTAAAAAACCACGACACTTCTCAGGAGCCCCACCATAGCGTACTGGGGGGGTAATGCGAGAAGAAGCACCCACTGTGGCTACCTCTAGACCTGAACCGACAGGAGAAACAGGGGTATTACGTATCTCCTCTGGTGGGTTATTGGCACAAGCTAATAGAGCCTGTAGCGCAAGCGCCATCTGATCCATTCTGTGATCCATGGCTTCAAACCTAGGATCAGGAGCAGCCAGCTGACTGTTTGTACTTGCAGGATCCATTGGCCCTGTCGTAATGTCAGGATCGGGACAGGGATCCAACACGCAGAGTACAAACAGTAGCCAGATACGTATACCGGACCTTAGAATGGCCGGACTAACGTAAGTAGTACAGTATAGAATGGTCAAAGACAAGCCGAGGTCGAGGGTAACAGAAGACAGGTAAGCGAGAGACAAGCCGAATCAAGGGTAACAGAGATAAGCAGAGTAAGGTAAACAAGCCGGGTCAAAACCAAAAGGGATAATAGAATACACAAGTACTGAGTGACTAGAACAAGCTAGAACCACGACAGGGCAATGAGCTAATGAAAGAAGCTCTGTTAAATACCCTGTTCAGAGCAGTAACCACGCCTCCGAGGCGTCCTGATTGGTCCTGCAGCAATTGACTGACAGGTCGTTCCGAGGGAGTGTCCTGATGACTACTTCCTGCCTAGATGCTGTAAAAGGCAGTCACTCCCTCGCGGCCGGCCTAGCATGACCGGATAGACCGCGGGGAAGGGAGCCATCAGACCATCTGGATGGAGGAACAGCTAAGTCTCTACCTCTTTCGGAGGTAGAGACCACAGGTACCCTGACAGCTCCCTCGTGCGCCCGCAGTGACCGGCTGCCCAGCAGCACCACTGCAAGCCCCAAGGAGAAGAGGCTGGAAAACTGGCGTACGTACCTGGCCGCAGGGCAGCTGGGCCCCCTGGTGGGCTGGGCCCGGTCGCAGCTGCGACCCCTGCGACTGCGGTATGTACGCCAGTGGCTTTGGGAGTGTTTTTCTGCTAAAGGGACAGGACAACTGCACCACATCAAAAGTCTCTCACTGTTAAAAATAAACGTACCATTAAAATTATAGACTGATCATTTCTTTGTCAGTGGGCAAACGTTCCAAAAGAGCAGGGGATCAAATCCTATTTTCCTCACTGTATATATGAAAAAAGTAACAAAAAATAAAATGAGGGCATAAAAAAAAAAAAGGAACAAGCAAGTCTTAACTGTAACAAACTATTTAAAAGTCAAATTTTATGAAGGAAAAGTGAACAATATTCTTAATTTGCTGAATGGTGGCAAGAATTTCCTTCTACTGAGGAAAATATAGAGTGAAATGTTGATGATCTAGTGTGGGGGAAGGCAACCTTTTAGCAGCACTGTGCCAAAATAAGATTGTGATGGCCCGTAGCGGTCCGATTTTTTTCAAATTCAGGTGTGTATGTTGCCGTATTCCGCTTCTGTTATTTATACTACAGTTGCTTTTTGTCGTTGTATTTGTGCGTATATGAGCTATTATATTTTATATGTGCACAGGGACGGACTGGGAGAAAAATTTGGCCCAGGCATTTTTTTATCACAGCGGCCCACTAAGAAGGGGGCGGGGCAGAGAGGGTGTGTTTCGTCATCACCAATGACAAACACGCCCCCTCTCAAAGTGAGCATGTTGGTTCAATGCTCTTCCAGGGCAGCATGGTCTGCTAAAGAGCTCTAGCATGAGAAAAAAAAGCCCTGTATTTGTTCTGCACAGTGCAAGCAAATTTAATAACATGCTTGCACTGTGTTTCCTTGCAATTTGTCTCTGGTGTCTCTATAAATGGATACCAGGGGACAAAACAGCCAGGAAAGAGTATTGTGCATGTGTTTGGAGCCTGCTTGTGGGATTGCGTGTGTGTAGAGTGAGCTGATTGTGGTGTGGTATTGTGTAATAAGGTCGGTTTTAGTCGTGTTGTGTTTTTGGTGTAATGTAATGCATATGTGGCTAGGCGCTGTAGAGAATGTGTGTATAGGGGATGTAGTAAGTGTGTGCATACAGGCTATAGTGTGTGTGTGTGTGTATATAGGTGATGTAGTGTTTGTAGGGGTTGTAGAGAGTGTGTGTTTAGGGGTGTAGTATGTGTTTGTTTACAATGAATCTAGTGTGTTTATAAGGGATCCAGAGTGTGTATTTTAGGAATGTAGTGTGTGTGTGTGTGTAGGTGGTGCAGTGTGTGTGTATACAAGAGTCTAGTGTGTGTTTGAAGGACCCAAAATGTGTGTGAGATCTACTGAGTGTGTGTAGATAATGGATTCAGAGTGTATAAAGGGATCTAGTGTGTGTATATGATCCAGAGTTGGGTAAGGGATCTAGTGTGTGTCTGGAACGTAAAGTGTTTAGGAGTGCAGTATGTGTGTGAGGGCTGCTGTAGTATGTATGTATATATATATATATATATATATATATATGTGTTCGGAAGTATTGTGTGTGTGTTTGGTGCAGTGTGTATGTGTGAAGGGTGCAGTATGTGTGCGTGATGGATGCTGTGTTTGAGGGGTGCTGTGTGTGATGTGTGGGAACTGTGTGTGATGTGTGGGGGCTGTGTGTGAGGGTGGTGTGTGTGATGTGTGTAAGGGTGCTATGTGTGATGGGTGTGAGAGTGCTGTGTGTGATGGGTGTGAGAGTGCTGTATGATGGGTGTGAGAGTGCTGTGTGTGATGGGTGTGAGAGTGCTCTGTGATGGGTGTGAGAGTGCTGTATGATGGGTGTGAGAGTGCTGTGTCTGATGGGTGTGAGAGTGCTGTGTCTGATGGGTGTGAGAGTGCTGTGTGTGATGGGTGTGAGAGTGCTGTGTGTGATGGGTGTGAGAGTGCTGTGTGTGATGGGTGTGAGAGTGCTGTGTGTGATGGGTGTGAATGATAGAAGGGATTGAGTATTTGGGGGGTAAAGTAGCCATTATGTCCTCCCCTCCCTTCTTACCTTTAGCTTGGGAGGGGGGACGGGCACGCTGGTGAGTGGGAGGGGGGACCGGCATGCTGGTGAGTGGGAGGGGGGACCGGCACGCTGGTGAGTGGGACGGGGGACCGGCATGCTGGTGAGTGGGAGGGGGGACCGGCATTCCGACACCATCCCTGGTGGTCCAGTGGGTGAGTGAACTCTAGCCTGCGGGCTAGAGTTCACTCTCGCGAGATCCGGTCGTTGCCATGGCAACGCGTCGGATCTCACGAGAGGAATCCGGCGGAGCTGCAAGTTAGAGCTCCGCCGGGTCCTCTCCCTCCCTCCCCAGTCGCAGGCCTCTCCTGATCTCCCTGATCTCCCTCACCGGCCCTTCATTGAAAACAGCGGGGCCGGGGCTCGGATAATGCCGGCCCTGCATAGACCGGCAGGGGAGATCCTGGGACTTCCCCTGCCGGCCTCAGCCCCTGGCCACCGCGGCCCAATGGCCAGTCCGGGCCTGTATGTGCATGAGTAGTTTGTGGTATCGTGTATGATACCTATGAATGTGGGCTGTGTATGGTGGCTGCTTGTGGAATTGTGTGTGTGGATGGAAATGTCACAGTGTGTTTGATGGTCAGTGTATGTGTGGGGCTGTTTGGGGTATTGTATGTGAGAGCCTGCATGTGGGGTTGTGTGCATGAATGTGAATTGTTAGTGGTGTTGCGTTTGTGCAGATTGTGTGTATGTTTGTTCATGGACGTATTAGCCGCAAGGCAAACAAGGCATTTTCCTTGGGCGGCACTTTCCAGGGGGCGGCAAAAAAATCCGCCCCCAAATGCCCAGGGCAATTGTCTTGTTAGCCTTGCGGCTAACTGACAATCCGGGCGGGCTGCTGGGCAGTCGGTTGGGCGGCGCTGGCGAGGGAGTACTTTCCCCTGGGCTCTCTGCTCAGCTCCCTCGCCCGACCCGTAATGATGCTGGGAGCTGAAATATGACGTCAGGCTATTTCAGCTGCTGCCTGTTCTCAGTATTCTCTTGCGCCCTGTTTTTTGCTCTCCATAAGTTTAAAGGGTAATCCAGACGTGGACCCCTTGCTCACGGTGCCTAGAGAGATATCAGCTATGCCTCACTGAGGATGCCTAACAAGGCTGAAACGATCGTCTGGGGTTGCTGTATCTCTCGTGCAGAGGGAACTTGCTGGCATTTCGGATCTGGACTGCCCGTATGGGTGGGACCAGTCTGATATGTTTCAGAGATGTTCTCTCTGTAATGGCACAAGATGAGCTAAAACCAGCTTGAGAACTGAGCGGGGACCCACCGAACGGCAGGGTATTTCAGCTGCTGCCTGTTCTCAGTATTCTCTTGTGCCCTGTTTTTTGTTCTCCAATGCTACTAATCAGAAGAGTGCCGCCGCACATGCGTAATAGGTTGCAATTGGGAGATTCGGACTCTATCAAAATAGCATTGGAGTTCAGTCTCATCTGACAGAGAATAACAGATGAAGATAACGAAACATTAAAGAAAGGAGTGGGGAAAACTCTGATTAAGGTTGGGATGCTAAATCTATATGAAAACTTACAGACATAAGTGGAAAAAAGATAAAATGACAATTAAAGAAGGTAAAAAAAATTATCAGAAAACTATTAAAACCAAGATTACACAAAAGAAAGGATTAAAATTGATTTTAAAAAATCGAAAACAATGTAATATAATATATAAAATAGAAATAAAGGAAATATAAATAAATATATACAGCAAAAGAGATTTAAAAATAGTAGTAAAAAACACCAAAAAGATACAGTCAATATGTTGCGGTTGCCGGCTCGCCGCGTGGCAAAGCTGTGCCCGACCGGCACAGTCTAGCCGACGGCACAAGCTTACCTGCTCACCGGCGAGCCGACAGCCGCTTCTCCGCATCTTCCGACTGCCGCGCCCGGATCCAAAATGGCGCTGACCGCGTGGTCGCGCCTAAACTCAGCTCCGCCCCCGATGTTTATACGGACGTGCGCGTGACGTCACGATGTCGACACGCACGTTCTGGGGTCAGAGGTCGCCCTCCGACCAATCAGACCTTTGAGAGGGATATTTAAATCCCTAGCTCACTCCAGTACCTTGCCCTGTCGTGGTTTCCTGTTCCTGGTTTCCTGAGAGTGCTTTATATTTGTGAATCTGATTTCCTGGTATCCTGATCTTGGCTTTTCCCTGGTTATTCTGAATTCTGGTTTTCCTGACTTGGCTTGTGTAAACGGTATTGTGTATTTTCTGGCTTCCTTTACCTCGGCTTTCCCTTTGACTATTCTCTGCCTCTAGCATATTAGTCCGGCCATTCTAAGGTCCGGTTTACGCTCTGTCCTTTTATTTTATTTTTCTTGTCTATGTATATGTTTACATAGTTTCTGCGTGCTGGACCACACTAGTAGTCGTGACACACAATGGGTTTGGAATGAAATTAACAAGATGTGCTTTAACTGCAGACTTTCAGCTTTAATTTGAGGGTATATACATCCAAATCAGGTGAACGGTGTAGGAATTACAACAGTTTGTATATGTGCCTCCCACTTTTTAAGGGACCAAAAGTAATGGGACAGATTAACAGTCATAAATCAAACTTTCACTTTTTAATACTTGGTTGCAAATCCTTTGCAGTCAATTACAGCCTGAAGTCTGGAACGCATAGACATCACCAGACGCTGGGTTTCATCCCTGGTGATGCTCTGCCAAGCCTCTACTACAACTGTCTTCAGTTCCTGCTTGTTCTTGGGGCATTTTCTCTTCAGTTTTGTCTTCATCAAGTGAAATGCATGCTCAATCGGATTCAGGTCAGATGATTGACTTGGCCTTTGCATAACATTCCACTTCTTTAACTTAAAAAACTCTTTGGTTGCTTTTGCAGTATGCTTTAGATTATTGTCCATCTGCTCTGTGAAGCGCCGTCCAATGAGTTCTTAAGCATTTGGCTGAATATGAGCAGATAATATTGCCCGAAACACTTCAGAATTCATCCTGCTGCTTTTGTCAGCAGTCACATCATCAATAAAAACCAAGAGAACCAGGTCCATTGGCAGCCATACATGCCCACGCCATGACACTACCACCACCATGCTTCACTGATGAGGTGGTATTCTTTGGATCATGAGCAGTTCCTTTCCTTCTCCATACTCTTCTCTTCCCATCACTCTGGTACAAGTTGATCTTGGTCTCATCTGTCCATAGGATGTTGTTCCAGAACTGTGAAGGCTTTTTTAGATGTTGTTTGGCAAACTCTAATCTGGCCTTCCTGTTTTTGAGGCTCACCAATGGTTTACATCTTGTGGTGAACCCTCTGTATTCACTCTGGTGAAGTCTTCTCTTGATTGTTGACTTTGACACACATACACCTACCTCCTGGAGAGTGTTCTTGATCTGGCCAACTGTTGTGAAGGGTGTTTCTTAACCAGGGAAAGAATTCTACGGTCCTCCACCACAGTTGTTTTCCGTGGTCTTCCCGGTCTTTTGGTGTTGTTGAGCTCACCGGTGCATTCTTTCTTTTAAGGATGTTCCAAACAGTTGATTTGGCCACACCTAATGTTTTTGCTCTCTCTCTCATGGGTTTGTTTTGTTTTTTCAGCCTAATGATGGCTTGCTTCACTGATAGTGACAGTTTTTTGGATCTCATATTGAGAGTTGACAGCAACAGATTCCAAATGCAAATAGCACACTTGAAATGAACTCTGAACCTTTTATCTGCTCCTTGTAAATGGGATAATGAGGGAATAACACACACCTGGCCATGGAACAGCTGAGCAGCCAATTGTCCCATTACTTTTGGTCCTTTGAAAAGTGGGAGGCACATATACAAACTGTTGTAATTCCTACACCGTTCACCTGATGTGGATGTAAATACCCTCACATTAAAGCTGAAAGTCTGCAGTTAAAGCACACCTTGTTCATTTCCTTTCAGATCCATTGTGTTGGTGTATAGAGCCAAAAATATTAGAATTGTGTCGATGTCCCAATATTTATGGACCTGACTGTATATATATATATAATAATACAATATAGCACTTATCTTAACCACAGAGCCGCAAAGAAAGAGGACTGGTGTTTTGTTATATAGACTGTGCTTGCATGTGATTGGTGGTTTCATTGTACCTGTTGTTCAGCGGTTTGTCAAGTTTGTTAGCACTGTGATACATTTTTCTCTGTTTTTGCTGCTATTTGATTAGTAAAGAAAGTTTAAGAATAATATGAGTCTCCTGTCTTCATTAAAACTATATTTGCGCCAGGTTTGTTACATTAATTAGACAAAGGTATAGTAACTGATAAAGCTCTACTCTTTTCAGACATATAGTTCTTCCTCTTCTCTTTATTTAAGCCTCTTAAATTGGAAGATCCTTTGGGACCCTATTCATCTCTTGCATTTGTCAACATTTACTTTGCCCATAAGACTGCACCAGTAAAACAAAAACAATACAAAATGAGAACAATTGATAAATATGATAAAACTTTATAAAAAAGTATACATTTTATGTAAACGAAAGTGATCAACAGCCCAGATTCAACAGATGCAGTCATTCTTTAATTTGGCTGCAGCCACTGAACACTTTCTGGAAAAGAAGGAACAGAGTGCAGACTGAAAGACTTGTATTGTGTTTCACATTATTGAAGAAAAAAACAAACAAACCACTTTTCGGCAGTTGTAGCATACTTGGGTTGTATGCATATCTGAAACAATTTGAGACTCATACTAAGCACTAGCACCATAAGCATCTTGCATCTTTGCAAAGTGCGTTGAGCTACTATACATATATGTTTGTGGTCAGAAACATATTAGTAATATATGTAAATCGGAATTTGTAAAAATTGTTGAGCTTACAAGACAGTTCATAAGGGCTGTTAACAAGACAGTAAAGTACACAGTGCTGTGTGAATTTTGTCCTTGACTGCTGACCTCCTTTAAACTAAAGTTACTGCTACCCCAACTCAAATGCCACTAACTACACAACACAAATCTTAGTAATAAATGAATAGCATTTTGGCTTCCCACCTAATAATTGACACAACTTAGCACTTCTTGCCAATGCATCCATACGCACATAACATACTGTCAACTGTCAACTGGAGGTTGTTAGCCCATCTCCCAATATGGCAAGTCTGTAATTACAATAAGCCCTCAACATCTAAGCATAGTTTACTGTTTCACTGCTACTTGGAGTGCTCTGTAACTCATCCTGGAGGGGGACAATTGCGTACTGAGTGCGTGATGACACTTTTCACCATGTCCACCATGTCACTCACTCAGGACCCAATTGTCCCAACTCCAGAAAGAGCTACACAGGACTCTAAATAGCAGTTAACCTGTAAACTGTGGTTGGATGTATAAGGCTTTCTGTAATTATGGCCTCCACTTAATGACAACTAAATATATATATTTTTTGGTATCATTTTACTAGTTGCATTGAATAAAGTATTGTACTCTCCATTGCTTCACTCTGAGAGAACAGCACGCGTGAGAGTACAGCATTGAGGTCTATGGGGGCTCCCACAAGACTGTGGGATTCTCTGTAGACAAAGCCAATTCCCTGCTTAGCTCTGCTAAGAGTCTAAGAAAGTCAGTTGGAGGATATATACAGAGACAAAGTAGTACCTATGACTGTGTTGCAAATTTTAGTAAGATTTCAACTCGGTCAAAATGAGTATTTCGGCGGGGCCGGGCCGCCGAGCTGAGCGGCAGCCATCCATGCCAGCTCCAGCTCAATGCCTCCAAAAACCCTAAATAAACGGACTCAAGTCCCCACCAAAAGCCGAGGCACAACAGGCCATCTGAAGGGGAAACACCCAGGGGCACGGCGGTGTGCCATATGCCAACCCAGCAGCGCACCCGGAGCAAGACGGCCTCATGAGGCCCAAACAACCGCGTGGTGAGCGGTAACAGCGGAAGAGACTGGGTGCCGGCCCGGCCCCGCTCCCCCCCCCCCAGGCCGGCGGGGGTGATTCCGGCCCACGAGTCAGACTTCCAGAGGCTGGAGAAGGAGACAGACATGGCAACAGGCCCCTTCCCACACAGGGACAAGCGGGCCACCACACATGTCACAGGAGGCCGCGCTGAGACGCCATGGCCCCCCCGCGATGAAGGACCCCGCGGATGGACCCCGCAGGGCGACAAACTGGTAGGCGGGGAGCCGGCCCAGACCCCTGGATTAGGTGGTGGATCCGGGGGAAATAGCCCCCAGCTCTGTGAGCCCTGTGGAGCCGGGCTGTGCGGGCCCCCCGGCGGACCGGTGGCCGGGGTGGCACACGCCGGCACCAAGTATGAGACCGGAGCAGGGCGAGGCGCAAAGGGGCTGGAGCCCAAATGAGGTTCTGCAGGAGCTGGGGAGGTGCAGGGGGCAGGTGATCCGCGGACTTTCAGGGGTGGGGACCACTGGAGAGCCATTGTCCCCGAGTGCCCACGGCGCAGTGGAGCCTCTCGCTGACAGGAGCACGCCTTGTGGGGAACTGAGGGGGGTTTGCCACGATGGAGGAGCCGGGTGGCCTCGGTTGTGGACTACCTGCCCACCGTCTATATACTAAGCCTGAAAAACAGATTTGCCAGAGAGAAGCCTAAACGAATGCCACCCGGGCAGCAGACAAAGCCAACACGGACAGCTCCCATATACCGGGCGACACAACGCCACCTCCAGCGAAGTGACTCACCCTCCTTTTACCTTTTGCTTTTATCCTGTTACTTTTTTCCTCCATTTTTCTTTTTTATGTGTTTTTTGCCTCCAGAGAATGTGAGACCAGTTATGCGTGTTATTTTAAGCTAGACAACAACGGTTACACAGCTGTCCAATAATACACATGTTGAGTACATACAGCTTATACCCTCCCTAATGCATATGCTCCTGCGAGGGCAACTACTTGCTCTACCATAAATCAGTTGGATGTTTGTGTTCTGACCTAGTAGCAAGAAAATGACGATTTGTTTTTAATTCCTACCATAAGCTATTCATGTTTAATACCCACAATTTAGAATTACAACAGACTAGACAATGCATATAGCATAATGTGCCTGTTACTATACTCTTTTTGGTTATACATGGGCGAGGTGGATCAATGAGCATCAGACCAGGCAGCAAGGCCTTAACGCTATGTTTTTTTATTCGCTGCTGAATGCAATTCCGATTATGGGTACATACTCCTAGTTGAGATTGAGCGGGGTAGCGCAGATCAACAAGCATCCGTCCTTAGCTTTTCATGATTTAATACTGCCTACTTAGCTGCCTAATTACTGCATTGTATGTTACTACGCCTCAGCAATCACACAAATCAACTAACACATAGCACCTGCACAAACCAGCTACTATACAGCACATACACAAACCAGCCAACTCAAAGCAACTACACAGACCAAATAACTCAAAACACCTGCACAAACCAGCTAACACACGGTAACTATCCAAACAGCTAACACAAAGCAACTATACAACCAACTAACACAAAGCACGTACACAAACCAACTAACACAAAGCACATACACAAACCAACTAACACAAAACACTTCTACGAACCAGCACACTCAGAGAATTACACAAACCAGGTAACACAGAACAACAGCACATACCGGCTCACATAAAGCAACCACATGAACTAGCCAACACAAGACGACTTCACAAGCATAACTTCGAACCACACCAGATAATATAAACACAAGACAAGAAGCTAGCATAACAAGGGTTACAAAACACACATGACTAAATATGAATCTGCTTGCTGTAAAACCAATGTCTCATTAATGTGCCTCTGCGCAGGCAACAGCTCGCGTACCCACACATGTATTGATAATTACGCCTCTGCGCAGGCACTTACCTGCTTAAATACGAATAAGTTTTCAACCGAAATTTATGTTGTGAAACCAATAAACATATTTAAAACAAAATGAGTATTTCATAAAGATTCTATCTTTATGAAATACTCATTTACTTGTAGGGACAAGGGGAAATGGGTGATAGTGCCAACCCATCAACATTGTGGTTATCACAAACCAGCAGGATACTGAAGATAGTCTGCTTTTTGTCCCACCAATAACTCTATATCCAGGTTTAGATTTAAAGGGCATCATTGTTTGCAACATGCATTTGTAATGTAATAGTCCCCCCAATATTTCAAAAATGCAAGTTGTCACCATAGCACGGTCTTGATCTCCTTGGAATTTTCCATACTATGGGTAGCAAACTGTGAAACACACAATAAAGGAACAGTGTTTTGTTCGTGTATTTATCCTATATGGTACATAATGCACTTAATTTATATATGACGAGCCAAGCTTCAAACAGTTAGTTTAAATGTTTTTTTGTTTTTTTTATAATTTCTGCACAAAGTGCGTTAGAAGTGCAGGTGTCATGTAGTATGCCATTGATAGAAAACTGTTCTTTTAACTGATCACTTTGTTTGAATTCTTCTTTACAGATTGAGTGCTACAACTTTTCAGACATTCTGTCATTTGAGTTTTTTGAAAGCCGATGCTGTTCTGGAGGCATCCGATATCGAATGTTTTTCCAGAACTTTGTTTTTGGGGAAAGTTCTGCCTCTGTGAATTCTCCTTTCCATCTGACCACACCTTGCTTTTGTTTGATGTATTTGATAGATTCTGGCATGTTTGAGTAATCTGAAATCTTTTCAATTTCAACCAAGATAACCTTAATTTTATTCCGGATAAGAGCATCGTACATTGCAATTTGTTGCTCAAAGTCATTCTCCAATCCACTAGAGGTGTTCCCTAAAACAAGGATAAGTCTTCTGCTTTTAGTAATAGCTTCATCTATAGCATCAACAGTGGCTGTGAAAATAAGGAAAGAAAGACATTAAAGTTTAGATTAAAAAAACAGACAGTAAAAAGGTTAGACTATTTTATTGTAATAAACATACTACAGGTACACAAGCTGTACAATCTTTGAGAATATGAACTAGGAAGTAAGATAACCAAGTTTACTGAGAAATGAAAAGGGTTGCAACACATGATGCATTTATTACATTTATTATGAGAAAATATATATATATTTTTTTTGTCAATCTCTTTTTATTGAAATTTTGTTTTTTCATACCCTTGCGGGTCAAGAATATTTGAAATGTACATCAAACATAATCATGAAAACATAGTATGGCATGAACAATAGCATGTAAACGAAATCATGTACTAGAGAATTTGGGCCTGCAATGGTATGTTATCGTGAGTGTGTGAATTGCCTCGGGAGAATGGGCGAGTAACCATAATATGTGTGTAGTAACCCTCTCGGGTTTGAGTTATGGCCTTCTTCTATGTGTACCCAGGGCCCTGGGGGGCCTGGGGGGGGGGGTACGTAGGTTTGGAGCGGTCGCTCCCTCTTGCCAGTGGGGGGAATGGGGTGAGCTAGGAGTGGCTCAAGGCCAGCAGATTGTGTGTAGTTATAACTGTGCAACGTAGAACATGTGTGTTAAAGTCTCTGTTATTGGAATCAGGCATCAGGAGTAGGTCGCTTGTCAATGGCTTGGTTGGGTGCGGGTATGCCCAAAGCGTGGCAGAATGTCGGGAACTCCTCAAGTGTGGAGATTTTGTGAACAGTTCCGTGTCTAGTGACCACCAGGAATCTGGGTGACCTCCAATGGTATTCTATCCCCGCTTCTCTGAGGGTGCTGGTGACTTGGTTCAGCGATCTGCGCCATTGTAGCGTGGCTCTGGTGAGGTCTTGGTAGATGTTAAGCTGTGCGCCTTCAAATGTGAGTGGCGTCTTGCCCCGGAGAGCAGTCATCAGGATTCTTTTGTCTTGGGAGGTAGCACAGCGGACAATCACGTCTCGGGCCAAGTTTGGGGCTGTCCTGCCCGAAGGTGGCAGGCGGTATATCCCATCCGTATTAAATTTCTTGGCCTGTGTAGGTGGCAGGATGGCGGCCACAAGGCGTCTCAGGTAGTGAGGTAATTCGTCTGAGGAGACGTCGTCTGGTACTCCTCTTATTTTTATGTGATTTCGCCTTGTCCTGTCGTCGAGGGCGATATAGTGGAGGGAGAGTGCTTGCTGTTGATTCTGGAGTGCCAGTACTGTGTCCTGCAAGGTGGTTAGTCCCTGTTTGATGTCAGTAACATTGTTCTCTGTGGTCTGAACCCTGACAGCTATAGCCTGCACGTCAGACTTAATGGCTTCTATGCTGGTCGCCAAGAGGTTTTTGATTTCCCCAATTTGGTGTTGGAAGTCCCGCTGGGTGACTGGGGCAGACCCATCAGTGGTTCCCCCTGGTGTAGGTACCTGTTCTGGGGGTTGGGCATGTGGGCTGGGACCCCTGTGTACCTTCATGGTGTCCTGCTCCGCTGTTCCCGCCATTGTGGCTGGCGGCCTGTGTTGTTGCAGCATGGTGCTGATATCCCTGGACCCTGAGGCAGTCTCCGGTGGGGGTTTCTGGGACCGGCGGCCCATTTCTGCCCAAGTGTGTAGGGGTGCCGTATGGGGATCGTCCCCTGCTGAGTCCTCAGGCTGATCGAGGCCGTCGAGGAATGCCGCCCAATCGAGGGCTGCAGCCGGCTTGTAGGCCGCAGGTCTGCGTTTCCGGCGGTTCACCCGTGCCGGGCACACAAACGGCATGGGAGGTGGTAGGGGAGAGTGCCAATGATGCCCCTGGTCAGGAGTGGGTGAGTTGGGGGTGTTAATCCCCACTTGTCGGGATTTTTGCGGGTTGCGGTCGGGAGCTGTGCTGAGGTGCGACCGCTCCGGCTCGTGGTCAGGCTCCGCCCCCCATATATATTTTTTAATTTTATTTTGAATATGGGCAGTCTGGGGCAAATATCTCCATAGGGTGATTTTTTTAGGATGAAATGTGAAGAGAAGCAGATTACATGGGAAGTTCACTATTTTCCTATTGAACAAGGTATAATATGGAAAACAGATGGAGCAGTCACAATCAAAGATGGTAGAAGAACAACACTCAGCATCCAGCCTTTTGCCTTCTTGAGTTGTTAAGATAGCCACTTTAAGTCAATAGCACCTAAATATTATATTATAGACAGGGCCGGCCTTACGACTTTAGGCTCCCTGTGCGAAGAACACCGGAGAGGTTGGGAGAAGTTATAGTCAGACACACCGTTACAGTCACACACAGGCAGACAGTCACAGACACAGGCAGGCAGTCACCAACAGTTACAGTGATTTACACACAGTCAGACAGTCACATGCACAGGCATAGTCATATGCAAAGGCAGAAAGTCACACACACACAGTCACACACAAAGGCAGACAGTCACACACAGTTACAGTTACAGACACACAGGCAGAGAGTCACAGGCACAGTCACACACACAGGCAGACAGTCACACACACACAGTTACAGTCACACAGGAAGTAGGTCACACACACACAGTTACAGTCACACAAACAGGCAGACAGTCACACACACAGGCACAGTCATATACAAAGGCAGACAGTCACACACACATGCAGACATTCACAAAGGCAGTTAGTCACACACACAGTTACAGTCACACAAACAGGTAGACAGTCACACACAGTTACAGTCACACAGGCAGACAGTCACACATAATTACCTCTTTCAATTATGGGCTGTAAGGGAAGAGTGGAGGCAGAGCAGCTCCTGGAGTCCGGTAAGTTGTTGCAGCTCATGGAGTTGTAGGGGCAGCAGGGACTCTTTTCTGCTTCCCCTTCCTGTGCAGCATCAGCTTCTGGGCCTGTTAAGCTCTGCCCCTGCTATCATTTTAGCTCTGCCTCCCCTGCTCAGTAAGCCCCGCCACCACCGCTCGGTAAGCCCCGCCGGCCTGATATTTCATTAGATAGTCCCAGGTGGAGAATAATGAAAATCTCCACCGGACTCCTGTTTAGAACCCAATTCACACCCGGCCATGTGCGAGCTGTGTCTGCCGCATGGCGCCCCCTGTTGCCATGGATCCCTGTGAGGCAGCACAACACGCACACCCTTAAGGCCAGCACAGATAATGGACACCTAAAGGGACACTTTAGTCACCAGAACCACTAAAGCTTAATGTAGTGGTTCTGGTTTCAATAGCCTGTCTCTGCGGGCTTTTTAATGTAAAGATGGCCTTTACAGTGTTTACATTGGTGTCTAGTAACACTTCTGGTGGCAGTTACTCAGACCACCACTAGAGGAGCTTCCTAGTCCAGTGTACACCTCTGGCATTCAGTGTCTCCATGCTCTGCCTGTAGAGATGCACTGATTCAATGCATCTCTATGAGGAGATGCTGATTGGGGCAGTGTGATATTTTTGCACAACAGTCTCCCAATGCTTTCCTACAGGGTATGAATAAAGGTGAGAAGGGCATTTTTGACAAAACATTGGGGGGGTGCTGTTTATTTATTTTTTTTGGTATTAGGATCCTATCTCATAACATTGTACCATTGTGTGCGCACTGCTTCTGGTAAGTAATACTGTTGCTGTTGTTGTTTTTTTTGCTTTTGTATTTTTCATTATGCACACTGTCTTCTGTTGTTTTCCTTTGTAAACAGATAGGTATTATAATTATCTCTTTATTGAAAAAAAAAAAAACTTCCTGTATTAATTATCTCGTGTTTATGATTTTTGCATTATTATATTATTTTATTTTTGGATTATTAAAGTCTATTAATATTTTACATTGCGTGCTCCTGTGTAGCATTTTTTGCTTTTGTTTTCCAAGTAACACTTACAGTAGTTACATAGAGTGTTTGTAGAACAACTTAACAATGTGACTAAATAATGATGTAACACAGGCCTAGCTCCCATCTGTCATTTTTCAGTTAGTGATTCTATAAACTCAATTGCTTGGTAACTCATAATGCTCACCTTGTCCTGGTATATCATCGCGGCCAAATATGAAGAGCCGGTAAGAACATTGCCTCTCCAAAACCTCAGGTAGAACTTTTAATACAAAGACACCCATGGTAACGGAGCTGGTTCCTTTTGTATCTTTTGGATACATAATGTAAGCATCATAGAACTTCCCATCTAAAAAAGAAAATGTATAAATAAAAATTATTTTTTTATTTTGTATGGTATTATCAGAAAAGAAGGGTGGGTCTGTTCTAGGCTGGTATGTCTCTTATAATATTTTAATATACCCATTTTGGCAATTACAACTTGCAAGTCACAACACTTTTTACGTTCTTAAATTCTAGTAATAAGTAATAAATGTACCTTTCAGATTTGCTTTTGAGGGACAGATGCTGCGACAAAAAAGAACAATGTCCACCTTGAACATCTTCAATATTATTAAAAGGATAATGACGACGCACACCAGTGATACAAAAAATGCAATCAAGAATCCCTGGAAATTGGGATCTGTAAGCAACAAGACACAAATGTAATAAATTGCTTGTTGAAAGAAAACATGTTTCAAACTTTAATCAGTGGCAAAAAAGAATAATGACATGGATAGCATGTCAGAATCAATTAGTTTAATACATATACTGTATATATATATATATACATAACATAACTAGAGCGCATTGCTATCTCCAAAGATGGCAATCAGAGCAGATGAGTGAGCATGTACAACATCTATCTACTCCTCCCCCATAAATACCTATGTTGCATCCCACAATTTTCAGAGAATGGGAGCCAACATTCCGGGACTTGTGGACGTAGAGAGCCATTCACATTCCTATTGCAGGCATAGGACTGTACACAAAGCAGAGAATAACTGTAGAGCTGCAGTACTACCACTCACCCAGGATTTTCACACATGTTTAGTCATAGAATTTGAATGATTGCACTTGGCCATACATTGTGTGTGTATTCATAGTAGAGTTCAGTTTCAAATGCATTATGGAATTTTACAACTAGAACATTTTTTTTTTAAGAAAAAAAATAGTTTGTTTAAATCCTTTGATTGTGCTGGATCTTTTAGCTGATGTGTGCCCTGACAATTAAAAGCATGAGTAACAAAATCCTAGCAAAAGTGGAAGTGCTTCAAATTGGGTTTTTGCATTCTTTTGGATCAATGGCAAAAACAAATGTGGGAAAGACTAAACTTAATGCATTCATGACTCGTTTCAGCTATGTAATTACGTAACAGTTAGCATGTTACATATAGATCATTAAGCAGGTATATAAAACAAATAAATTGACAACTTACCTGGATGCTTAAGCATAACATAGGCTTTAATATTTGCCTCATTATAGACTGTACAAAAAAATTTCCTGTTATAGTCAATTTCTTTAACTTCTGTAAAGTTAAGCTCAACGACAGACAATTCTGGAGATTTTTGGCTAAAATACAAAGTGAATAAATAGTAAACTATAAAATAATGAACTGCTCACAGCTTATCAAATGCGTAACATATTACGGTGGAGGAATTAAACGTAGTTGACCTGTAGATTTTAGGAATTAACATTATTTTAGACAATATATGAGGCACACTGATTCATTTTCTCACTTCACTAAATTTGGTTTATTGGTGCTATTTATACTTTATTTATGTAAAACTTAACCACGAATGGGTCCACAATAGGGAATATGCCTAAAAAATAGGGACACTTGGGAGGCATGCAATTTAAGTGCCTGGTTCTGTTTTGTGACAACACAAACTCAATGAGTCACATTCATTAAGAATGTCAGGTTATGTATTTATGCACTTCACAAGTATTAATAAAAATAAAAATAAATCACTGGTGCCAAAATCATAAACCCGTGCTGCTAACACAACTACTTTTTTATTGTTATTAGGAAAAAAAATAATCTATATAAAACAAATTCAAAGAAAAACCCAACTACTGAACTACTAGCTGTTGCTGAAACTAACAGGGTTATTCACTTTAGTGATTAACCCTGTAAATACACGTTTATTGGAACATTCATTTAACCCCTTAAGGACATATGACATGTGTGACAAGTCATGATTCCCTTTTATTGCAGAAGTTTTGTCCTTAAGGGGTTAATTTTCGGTTCTACCAGCAAATGTAAATTCAACTCCCATGGTTATTTACTAAAGTAAAAATTCAAAGTAAATTTAAAATGAATCAGAAATTTTAGGTTTAAAAAAGCCAAACTGGAAACATGCTCTAAATCAATTTATTTGTTGCAGTTTCAGTTTGGCTATTCTGACCTTAAATTTGGAATTCAAATAGTGAATAATGACATAATGACATAGTGAATTCACTATTGTGAATAAGCCCGACACAGCTAGTCATAATTCCCAGCAGTGTCAAACAAAGCAATTGAAACTCAAAGGGACATAGTAGTCACCATAACAACTGTAGCTTATTGAAGCAGTTATCGTGTAAAGATCATGCCTCTGAAGTCTCACTGCCATTTAGAAGTTAAATCACTTTTGTTTCTGTTTATGCAGTCCTTGCCACATTTCCCCTTATTGTGACTGACAATGCTTGCATGAAAACAAAATGGTATCAATTTTCAATTGGATGTAACTTACTTTTATATCCTGCTCTGTAAATTTATTTACATATAGGAGGCTCTATCAGATGACTTTTTAGGGGAAATGTTTAGGAAGGCTGTGCAAGTCACATACAGGGGCACTCAGTAAATAGTAAAAAAAATAATTGAAAATAAATAAATACAATTTTTAAAAGATTGACCCCTAGCCTCGCTACCTCTCCCTCCCCATGTACTTACCGATCGCTGCCGTTCCCCCCGCCGGCGATCGGTCATCTTCTTTGGGGGGACTCTCTAATTTAAGAAAATAATGGTATCTTTAGAAAGACCATTTAATGACGGTATATAGCATGTGTGGGTACAGTAAATGAGTAAGAGGAAAATTACAGCTAAACACAAACACAGCAGAAATTTAAAAAGAGCCCTTGTACTTAACGGTAAGAAAATTGAAAAATGGTCTGGTCACTATGGGGTTAAAAGCCTGCATGTGTTCATTAAGGTTTATCTACTAATCAGAAATGTTTATATTTTTTTTTGTATTTGTGTGTGTGGAGTGTCTTTTTAGTGAAAATACCACATACCTTTTTGTTGGTTTGCGCTATGCAAGGAATTAAAAATAAATTAAACTACAATATACTTACTATGGTGCACCAGTTATAACCCTTTCATCAAAGCCATCATACATTTCAATTGATTGGTTATCAAACGTCCAATATATTATGTCTACATCAAAAAACTTTTTTTTGGACTGCACTTCACAGACAAGGCTCAGTGGGGATCCTACAATACAAAATGTGTTAAAGTTTTTTTAAAAAAAATGCAAAGTATTATATACAAACACACACATACAAACAAAAAAAACGACATCACTGATCCAATATAATGAACTGAAAATAATATACAGATTTTTTTAATATAAAATTTTTGCCTTTTATTTATGGTGAGCATTCTTGTGTGTGAATGTGTGTCTCTGTTTCTGTGGGCATGTGTACAGGGACGGTGCTACCTGTTAGGCGGACTAGGCAGCTGCCTAGGGCGCCCCTTGGGAAGGGGCGCCGCCAGGAGCGCCGGCCCCCCTCATGCTGAAGCCGCCCGAGCGCTCTGCAGAGAGCCTCAGGCGGCTGCAGCTTTGAGCTCCCTCCTGTCACTCCCTCACTGTAGCGTGGCCGAGCTCTGTATGGTCCACGGGTACAGGGAGCATCTGTCTCCTGTACCCGGCCGGACTAACAGGAAGTGAACACTGAGTGTGCACTTCCTGTTAGTCCGGCCGGGTACAGGAAATAAAAGCTCCCTGTACCCGGCCGGACCATACAGAGCTCGGCCACGCTACAACAGAGGTAGGGGAGGGGGGGATAGATAGTAACTGACAGGGAGGGAGGGGGAAGAAAGTAACTGACAGGGAGGGGGGGGAGAAAGTAACTGACAGGGAGGGAGGGGGGAGAAAGTAACTGACAGGGAGAGAGGGAGGGGGGGAGAAAGTAACTGACAGGGAGTGGGGGGAAGAAAGTAACTGACAGGGAGGGGGGAGAAAGTAACTGACAGGGAGGGAGGGGGGAGAAAGTAACTGACAGGGATGGGGGGAAGAAAGTAACTGACAGGGAGGGAGTGTTGCGGTCACCGGCCCGCCGAGCCTCACGGCCGTGCCCGACCGGCACGACCGTACCGACTACACGAGCTTACCTGCTCGTCGGCAAGCCGGGAACCGCGCACTCACTTCTTCCGGGCATCACGCCCGAATCCAATATGGCGCCGATCACGTGGTCGCGTCTATGGATAGCCCCGCCCCCGAGAGTTATACCAACGTGTGCGTGACGTCACGACGTCAACGCACACGCATGTTTTGGGGTCAGAGGTCGCCCTCTGACCAATCATAGCCTAGAGAGGGGTATTTAAACCCCTAGCTTTTCCCAGAACTTTGCCCTGTCGTGGTTTCAGTTTCCTGATTTCCTGAGAGTGCTATTTCCGTGTTTCTGATTTCCTGGTATCCTGATCCCTGGCGTTTCCCTGATTATTCTGATCTCTGGTTTCCCTGACTTGTTTTATCGGTATTGAGTATTTTCTGGCTTCCTTGACCTCGGCTTTCCCTTTGACCATTCTCTGTCTCTAGCGTATTAGTCCGGCCATTCTAAGGTCCGGTTTACGCTCTATCCTGTTTTTTTCCTTTTCTTACTTATGTATATGTTTACATAGTTTCTGCGTGCTGGACCACATAGTTAGCCGTGACATTACGACAGGGCCATGGATCCTGCAGAACTATGCAAACATATGATCGCCTGTGAAAATAGGGTGGAGGATATGGACCACAGGTTAGACCAATTTGCCCAGGCATTTCAGACCTTGCTCCAGAGGACTGCCTATTTAGAGGTCCCTCCTGTACCACCTGTGATTCCGCCACCTGTAGTGAATTTGTGAATTTTTTCACTTTCTGTGAATTTGGCAAGAGAATATGAACGGAGCAATTTGGTCCCTCTAGACCACCGTCTCCCGTCAGAACTAAATGATGACGTCGACGTTCTCGTGACTTCAATGAAAGGTTTGGGCGCCCTATTTAAAAGCCCTTCTCGTAACGATCACGTTCCCCTTGAAAAGCCGCCTTACCGGCGAAACGCGCGTCGGGGTTTTTCTGGTCCTTCCCAGCACTATACCCTCTGCACTTGCAGCACTTGCAGCCTATCTTTTGGGATATTCCGATTACTATTTACGATCAGATAGGTTGTGGGTACGTCGGGAGGGAGACCGAGGTTGTAACCATATATACTAATCGTGGTTATAACATTGCCTGCGTTTGTTTAGCGCACGGACGTCAGCTGATATATATCTGACAGTACATTATTTTTTTGTTAACATCTTATTGTTTAGACGCTAGCTAGCCAGTTGTTTCTAAAGGGAGGTGCCCTTGAAGACACAGTTATTGTTTGAGGATTTAGTGCCTCTCTTCTCCTTTTTACCTCTTTTTCCTGCAGTTAGTTTTCCTACCTGGTAGGTGCCCTTGAAGGCACAGATACTTCTTTATCTGCTTCTTTTCTTCACTGATATTTGGGTTTACACATTACTTACAGACCAGTGTAGATGTCCTCTCAGGAATAGAATATACCACTACTATAGCTCGCAGTCTAGTATAACTCTAAGACATTATTCAGACAGCACTCGGTTTCTATTGTTGACTTCAGTCACACACAATATCTGTTACAGCCTGATAAACTGCAACAAAATACTACTGATCGTAACAGCAGTGTGATTGCAACAACGTTTCACTTTATTATAATCGTGACTTAAGTGCCGTCTGTCTCTATTTTTAAACCTTATATTTCTGCATAGTATCTCTGTATGCCCCTGTATGTATCTATACAGACGGTGTAAGAGTTGATGTGTGAAATATTCACGTTGTATCTTGTTCACCAATAAATTTTTATTATTTTTTTGTATATATATGTATAACTTCTAGGCAGTGTTCCATCCTCTCTTGTTCCCAATCAATCTCTACTTAGGGTTAACCCCTTCACTGCCCTGATACTCTCTACATTAGGCTCTTACTTTGTAAAACTTTCAAACACAGGTTTTAATACCTACCCTTGTTAATAGCCATCACTGAAGTGCCAGTTTTAATGACTGACCTCCTGGATAAATTGTCAGATCCGGCCATAAATCTAGATGACATTCAGAATGTCTTCTCAATAAATCCTCTAACGAACTGTGCTAACAACACTGATATTAATGATGCGTTCTTCGAAATACAAAAACTATACCAACAACACATCAGGAGCTTCTGGGAATTAACGAGTCTAAACCAATATATCCAACAGAAGTTGGTCCCTAGGGGTCTCCGACCAGATATTCTCCTCCCAGATAAAATTCAAACGGAGGAACAACAAAACAAATGGAATGCCATTCTGTTGGACTGTTCTGCTAGATTAATGACCTTTTTGGTCAAACTAGAAACTATACATCTAGAGGAAACCAAGACCAATTTGCAAAATGAGATTGTACAAATAAAAAGGTTCAAAACGGATAACCTCTTTTCACCGATGGAAACAAAACTACAAAAAAATATTGAACATTTTAGACAGAATATAAAAATTAAAAAACACACCAAATTCCAAAGAGACTATAACGACTTTAAACAGGGTGAAATTTTCCGTAAAAAACGTAAAACATGGAGATATACCAGCAGCCAGAGAGGCTCTACATCCGCAGATACAGACTGGTCAGACTCTGATATAAGCTCTTCCAGGTCTAGACAAAGACAATACAATAAGAGTGTGCATAGCAACGACCCAATTCCAGGTCATTCACCCACTAGGGGCATCCTTAGGAGCACTGACAAATCAGTTGCATTTCTAGATGCCCCTATTTCCTCTGAGAACACAAACTCCACTGTCTCTAAGACTTTTTTAGGACAGGATCTCCCTCGAGAACAGAGGGGGCGTTTGAGGGACAGGGATCGCTGGGCGTACAAGCGACAAGGACGGGGTCAGAGATCTTGACGTCTAACAGGATCATCAATCTCTCTGATTTCCCATTAAAACCACGCCACATCTTTCTGTTAAATAAAGGCCTCACTTTTGTACCTACTCCGGGTTACAATAAATTTGAATGGTCAAAGGACATCAATCTATTTGGCAGGAAATTAGCACTAAATTTAATGCATTCCAAAAAGGATGCACTAATGGCAAATGACCTTGGTTTAAGCTTGGAGGATTTTGAAGCCTCAAAAATATTGACAGGATTACTTGAGGAACAGAATCCTTCCAGACCTCTGACAAAACTAAAACCTCATAGTTGGTTTACCCCCAACTTGAAGGATACTCCACACGTAGATCTGTTTGTAGAAATGACCACTAGCGATTTACAAAAAATGCAATTTGAACGCCCACTGGACAATAATTTGTTGATTATGGAACGGAAAGCCCTTAAAGAATTGACAATGTTGGATAACGTTGTCATAAAACCAGCAGATAAAGGGGGCAACATTGTTTTACTCAATCGTGATATGTACATTGGCATGTGCATGACACACCTTGATGACGAACTAAACTATAGTGTTCTCCCTGCGGATCCCACTGAGAAGTACATTAAAGACTTACTTACTCACTAAAGCGCTAGATAATAAAATTATCAATATAGAGGAATACAAGTACCTACTACCGCACAAACATCCAACGGTAGCAACTCTATATTGCTTACCGAAAGTACATAAGGACATCAGAACACCCCCAGGGAGACCAATCATATCAGGCAACAACTGTCTGACCGAGCGAGCCAGCAAGTTCGTCAACTAAATCCTACATCCATTTGTTATAGACCTACCATCCTACATACAGGACACCAAGTCCACATTACTGATTCTGGAAGGGCTTCAGGTACCACCGTATACCTTACTAGCGAGCTTGGATGTTGTATCCTTATATAGTAATATCCCGCATAATGTAGGTATACAAGCATGTCGCTCATTTCTTGAATCAGTATCATACGATGAAGCACAGATCTCCTTTATTGTGTCTCTATTGGAATTCATCTTGACCCATAACTACCTTATATTCAACGGCAAATATTATTTGCAAGAGACCGGCACTGCGATGGGTACGACTTGTGCCCCCACCTATGCAAATCTCATCCTAGGGTGGTGGGAGGATAAGGTATGGAAGGATCCAAAATACAGTCTGTACCACAAATACATCCTAAAGTGGTACAGATATATCGATGATATGCTTATACTCTGGACAGGTTCGGTTAAAATATTTGAAGATTTTGTTAAAACTCTGAATGACAATACAATTAACCTGTCACTTACACATATCATTGATGAAAAAGAATTGATCTTTCTTGACCTAAAGATTCTCTTGATGGAGGATGGTACTATCCAAACTGAACTCTTCAGAAAGCTAACTTCAACAAATAGCCTCCTCCATTGGGAGAGTCACCACCCTTATAGGTTGAAAGCATCAATCCCATACGGACAATATCTGAGAGCGAGGAGAAACTGCTCGGAGGACTCGGCATATTACCAAGAATGCCAATCTCTGAAACTCCGCTTCAAGGCCCTGGGATATCCGAATAAAGTTCTCAAAAAGGCATACCAACGGGCCAGTGGGACCAACAGACTGGAAAGCTTAAAAACTACACGCCCAAAAACTAGTTCTTTGACCCCGAGATGCATTGCCACTTTTGATAGTGGCTGGGGTCAAATGATACAGACCTTCTCCAATCACTGGCCCATCCTTGTATACAACCCTATTTTGAGTAAATCACTACCAAACTATCCATCCATTACGGCCCGGCGGTCTAGGAATTTGAAAGATCTCCTAGTTCACAGTTTTTTGGCTCCTACTCTAACTGAGCCTAATTGGCTCACAACCACGAAGGGAACATACAGGTGTGGCCATTGTAAAGCCTGCCCGTTTATAACCCCTTCAAAATCTACGACATCCACGCAATCAAAAATTATCATTAAAACCAATGCACTGGTCAATTGCAGTACCACTCGGCTAATATATCTGATCACGTGTAAATGTGGCATTCAGTATATTGGCAAAACCATCCAACCTTTTCGTCGAAGGATCCTCCAGCACATTAATTCTGTAAAGAACACTATCACGCCTACTCCTGTGGCAAGGCATGTCATAAATTTCCATCATGGCAATACTGACAATTTAAGATTCCAGGCTATTGAGAAACTGACTTTTAACCCTAGAAAAGGGAACTTCAACCAGCAGTTACTTCGGAAAGAATCAAAATGGATATATTCCTTTAGAACCCTCGCCCCACAGGGACTCAACGAGGAGTTCAACTATACACCCTTTATACACTAATAATATACCTTTATTTAGTTCCCATATTTAATAATCCTCTCGGTCGTCTTTACTGGCATATCTTGATCATACTATATGCATTCAGTACATTTTCCAGTATATTCATTCTAATCTTCAATGACCATCTGATTATCAATACTCCTTTCAATCACAACACAGTGCAGAAAGTGTCAACACCAAGAACGTCTACTAATTTATTAAATTGCACTAACATGCTCTACACTGTACATCTGTTAAGAAACTTTGTTTTACATACTCTCATTGTAAAACTGCATTTGAACATGAGGAAATACCTTTAGTGTTCTCTGCATGTGAGTTCAGTACTGACCATTATGTCAATGGTCCATCGGTACACTATACTTTCCTCTATATAACAAATAGGACTTTCTTTACATTGTCTTGGTCCTCATCAAAGAGGTTTTCCCATGATAAAACGATTTCCCTATGTGCATACATAGGAATGTCATATTATATACGAATTTCTCTCCCCCCGTCATTCAAACGCATCATCTGTCGTATGGGGTGCTATTCACTATTATACATAGAGGGAATATGAATTTATCAATCGGTGTAGGAGCTATATACACATTACCAGCAACATAATCTGTAAACACTATACAAGTGGTATAATTTAGCTCTTATATACAACTTTTTAACACATGCACTTTACTATGCACATGCATCTGAATTATCAAACACAATTGAGTAGTAAGGAATCCTTGTTCATATTCTGATCGGGCACTATATGTTTATTACATAACTGTTTAACCTCATTTT
Organism: Pelobates fuscus; assembly: GCF_036172605.1. Lineage (NCBI taxonomy): Eukaryota > Metazoa > Chordata > Amphibia > Anura > Pelobatidae > Pelobates > Pelobates fuscus. The sequence goes on along the minus strand of NC_086317.1, from coordinate 308,117,233 downwards.
AGGCATGCCACGGACTTTATACATGCCACGGGATCCTGTACACCATGTATCTATTCAGTGGATACATGACGTTTTTGCACTTTCTGTGAATTTGGCAAGAGAATATGAACGGAGCAATTTGGTCCCTCTAGACCACCGTCTCCCGTCAGAACTAAATGATGACGTCGACGTTCTCGTGACTTCAATGAAAGGTTTGGGCGCCCTATTTAAAAGCCCTTCTCGTAACGATCACGTTCCCCTTGAAAAGCCGCCTTACCGGCGAAACGCGCGTCGGGGTTTTTCTGGTCCTTCCCAGCACTATACCCTCTGCACTTGCAGCACTTGCAGCCTATCTTTTGGGATATTCCGATTACTATTTACGATCAGATAGGTTGTGGGTACGTCGGGAGGGAGACCGAGGTTGTAACCACATATACTAATCGTGGTTATAACATTGCCTGCGTTTGTTTAGCGCACGGACGTCAGCTGATATATATCTGACAGTACATTATTTTTTTGTTAACATCTTATTGTTTAGACGCTAGCTAGCCAGTTGTTTCTAAAGGGAGGTGCCCTTGAAGGCACAGTTATTGTTTGAGGATTTAGTGCCTCTCTTCTCCTTTTTACCTCTTTTTCCTGCAGTTAGTTTTCCTACCTGGTAGGTGCCCTTGAAGGCACAGATACTTCTTTATCTGCTTCTTTTCTTCACTGATATTTGGGTTTACACATTACTTACAGACCAGTGTAGATGTCCAGGAATAGAATATACCACTACTATAGCTCGCAGTCTAGTATAACTCTAAGACATTATTCAGACAGCACTCGGTTTCTATTGTTGACTTCAGTCACACACAATATCTGTTACAGCCTGATAAACTGCAACAAAATACTACTGATCGTAACAGCAGTGTGATTGCAACAACGTTTCACTTTATTATAATCGTGACTTAAGTGCCGTCTGTCTCTATTTTTAAACCTTATATTTCTGCATAGTATCTCTGTATGCCCCTGTATGTATCTATACAGACGGTGTAAGAGTTGATGTGTGAAATATTCACGTTGTATCTTGTTCACCAATAAATTTTTATTATTTTTTTTTGTATATATATGTATAACTTCTAGGCAGTGTTCCATCCTCTCTTGTTCCCAATCGCCACCTGTAGTGGTTCCCGTACCACATAAACCACCGTCCATAACCCTGTCACCTCCCCCTCGTTATGGAGGTGATTCTAAAGAATTCAGAGGTTTTTTAAACCAAATTGAATACCACTTTGAGGCCTCCCCAGGTTCATTCCCAACAGATAGATCAAAAATAGGCTATCTGATGAACCAATTAACCGGAAAAGCCTTAACCTGGGCTAACCCCTTATGGGAAAGTGGTGACGCAGTAGCCCGTGATTACAGTGCCTTTCTCACAGCTTTTAAGGCTACGTTTGAACCTAAAGGCAGGGAGAAGAACGCTGCCAAAGCCCTTATGAGAATAAAGCAAGGCAGTCGTTCTGTAGCCGATTATGCCATAGAGTTCAGGACATTGGCGTCTGAGGTTGATTGGACTAATAGTGGTCTGGTGGCTGCTTTCTCTGAAGGTCTAGCTGAGAGTATACAAGATGAGACCGCAGCTAGAGACCTTCCGGTTAATCTTAATGAGTTTATTGCCTACATGATAGACATTGATAACCGGCTCAGAGAGAGAGAGAAAAACAAACAACGTAACAAACGTTCTAATTTGTCCATAGCCCCTCGTTTCTCTAACCCAGTGGTGAGTAGCCAAGCGCCTCTTCCAGAACCTGAACCCATGCAATTGGGTAGCGCTTAACTCACTGAGGCAGAGAGACAACACAGACGTAACGAGGGGTTATGTATGTATTGTGGCAAGAAGGGACATCTAAGATCGTCATGCCCGGTTCGGCCGGAAAACTTGCACACCTAAGGCACCTACGGGGACCGACCTTAGGTGTGATGTATATGTCCCCTAAATTGACTAAGAACCGTTTCCTTGTCAAAGTTACCTTGTCTTTTAAGAAGACTACTATCCAGTGTGAGGCTATGATTGACTCTGGGGCAGCAGAGAATTTCCTAGACGAAGAGTTCTCTGCTAAACATCTCCTGCCCTTAAGACAAAAAGAGAAACCTATAGCAGTCGAGGCCATTGATGGAAGGCCTCTTTCCCAGCCTTTCATCACACACGAAACTCTGCCAATCACTGTCTCAGTGGGTATTCTCCACTCTGAAGAAATGACCTTTCAAATCATATCTTCCCCTACATGTCCGATAATACTCGGTTTCCCTTGGCTCCTGAAACACAATCCACGTTTGGATTGGATTGAAGGAGAGATTGTGAGTTGGGGTGAGAGATGCAAAGGTGTGTGCTTGAAGCAAATCCCACAACCTATTGGCACCATTAATGTTCCTATTACACCTCCCTTGACCACACAAATACCGCCACAGTATATGGATTTAAAAGAGGTATTTAACAAGGTCCAGTCAGAAGGGTTACCTCCTCATAGACCTTATGACTGTACTATAAATTTATTACCAGGGACTATGCCTCCCAAGGGAGGAGTTTATGCCTTGTCCCCCCAAGAAAATCTTTGTTTGGAAGAATACATAAAGGATGCTCTCAGAAAGGGTCATATCCGTAGATCCTCCTCACCAGCCGGGGCTGGGTTCTTCTTTGTCTCTAAAAAAGAAGGAGACCTACGCCCCTGTATCGATTATAGGGGTTTGAATAGGATTACCATAAAAAATGCCTACCCTATTCCCCTTATATCAGAGCTGTTTGACAGATTGAAAGGAGCTCGAGTCTTTACCAAGCTCGATCTCCGAAGTGCATACAATCTAGTCAGAATTAAGGACGGTCACGAATGGATGACCGCATTTAACACCAGAATGGGACATTACGAATACCTGGTTATGCCGTTTGGATTATGTAACGCTCCAGCGGTATTCCAGGATTTTATTAACGATGTCCTACGAGAGTACCTTCACATGTTCTTCTAGTGTATCTGGACGACATACTCATCTATTCCCCAGACCTAGAGACACATCACAGACCTTATGACTCGTCGGCGAGCCGGGAACCGCGCACTCACTTCTTCCGGGCATCACGCCCGAATCCAATATGGCGCCGATCACGTGGTCGCATCTATGGATAGCCCCGCCCCCGAGAGTTATACCAACGTGTGCGTGACGTCACGACGTCAACGCACACGCACGTTTTGGGGTCAGAGGTCGCCCTCTGACCAATCATAGCCTAGAGAGGGGTATTTAAACCCCTAGCTTTTCCCAGAACTTTGCCCTGTCGTGGTTTCAGTTTCCTGATTTCCTGAGAGTGCTATTTCCGTGTTTCTGATTTCCTGGTATCCTGATCCCTGGCGTTTCCCTGATTATTCTGATCTCTGGTTTCCCTGACTTGGCTTGTTTTATCGGTATTGAGTATTTTCTGGCTTCCTTGACCTCGGCTTTCCCTTTGACCATTCTCTGTCTCTAGCGTATTAGTCCGGCCATTCTAAGGTCCGGTTTACGCTCTATCCTGTTATTTTCCTTTTCTTACTTATGTATATGTATACATAGTTTCTGCGTGCTGGACCACATAGTTAGCCGTGACAGGGAGGGAGGGGGGGGGGGGGAGAAAGTAACTGACAGGGAGTGGGGGGGGGAGAAAGTAACTGACAGGGATGGGGGGGAAGTAACTGACAGGGGTGGGGGGGAGAATGTAACTGACAGGAGTGGGGGGGAGAAAGTAACTGACAGGGAGGGGGGGAGAAAGTAACTGATAGGGAGTGGGGGGAGAAAGTAACTGATGGGGGGGAAGTAACTGACAGGGAGGGAGGGGGGAGAAAGTAACTGACAGGGAGGGGGGGAGAAAGTAACTGACAGGGAGTGAGGGGAAGAAAGCAACTGACAGGGAGTGGGGGGAGAAAGTAACTGACAGGGGGGGGGAGAAAGTAACTGACAGGGAGTGGGGGGAAGAAAGTAACTGACAGGGAGGGGGGGAGAAAGTAACTGACAGGGGTGGGGGGGGAGAAAGTAACTGACAGGGAGTGGGGCGAAGAAAGTAACTGACAGGGAGGGGGAGAAAGTAACTGACAGTGAGTGGGGGAGAAAGTAACCGACAGGGAGGGGGGAGAAAGTAACTGACAGGGAGGGGGGAGAAAGTAACTGACAGGAGTGGGGGAAGAAAGTAACTGACAGGGAGGGGGTGGAGAAAGTAACTGACAGGGGTGGGGGGGGAGAAAGTAACTGACAGGGAGTGGGGGGAAGAAAGTAACTGACAGGGAGGGGGGGAGACAGTAACTGACAGGGAGTGGGGCGAAGAAAGTAACTGACAGGGAGGGGGGGGAGAAAGTAACTGACAGTGAGTGGGGGAGAAAGTAACTGACAGGGAGGGGGAGAAAGTAACTGACAGGGAGGGGGAGAAAGTAACTGACAGGAGTGGGGGAAGAAAGTAACTGACAGGAGTGGGGGAAGAAAGTAACTGACAGGGAGGGGGGGAGAAAGTAACTGACAGGGGTGGGGGGGAGAAAGTAACTGACAGGGAGTGGGGGGAAGAAAGTAACTGACAGGGGTGGGGGGAGAAAGAAACTGACAGGAGTGGGGGGAAGAAAGTAACTGACAGGGAGGGGGGGAAAGACAGAAACTGACAGGGAGGGGGGGAAAGACAGAAACTGACAGGGTGGGGGGGGAGAAAGACATTGACGGGGGAGGGTGGGGGAATGAGAGTGACAAGGGAGGGGTGGAGAAGAGAGTGACAAGGGAGGAAGAGGGGTGAGAAGAGAGCGACAAGGGAGGGAGAGGGGTGAGAAGAGAGTGACAAGGGAGGGGGGAGAGATTGACATCCATCACACATACACACACACAATGCACCCCTTAACACACAAAGACAATGCACCCCTTGCACACAGAAAAACACACAATGCATTACACACACACACAAACACACAAGCAATGCAACCCTTACACACACAGAAACATACAATGCATTCCTTACACACACTCAATGCACCCCTTACAGACGCACACACTGCATCCCGTACATACACAGAAACACACATTGCATCCCTTACACATACAAACACAGATTCACACAATGCATTCCGTACACACAAATCAGGACATCCCCTACACACTCCACCCCCTGTGAACAAACTCATTGGTGGAATATGAAGGTGGACCCTGGGACCCAGACCTTGAGCTGTGTAAAGGGCCCCAAAAATGGAGCTGCTTCCCGTTCTCCCAGAACATTGATTTTTGTGACCACAGTTACCCACAGCCTCCAGAGATCATGTTTTACACCAGACCTGTGGAGCCATACTGCAGCTAGAGCCCATCATCATCCTCATCTGGTTGTAAGTAGGCAATCTAGTATATTATTCGTGGCACTAATCTCTAATTTACCTCACATTAAAACACTATAGTCCCCAGAACCAATGCAACTTAATGTAGTGGTTCTGGTGTCTATAGCCTGTCCCTGCAGGCCTTTTAATGTAAACACGGCGGCACTGCAGCACTAGCGTTAGTTAACATGGCAGATCATATGGGCGGGGCATTGTGATGTCACATGGGGGGGTGGGGGGCGGCAAACTTTACTTTTGCCTAGGGCGGCAAAAATCCTTGCACCGGCCCTGCATGTGTATATGTGTCTGGGAGTGTATGTGTGTGGATTAGTTGCTTGCACAGTGTTGTTTATTTAGGGGAAACAGCTTCTGGTTTTTGGTGTTTATGGTTTTGTCTGGTGTTTATGGTCAAGTTGTGTTCCTTGTGTGTTAGGGAGTGACACTGTTATTGGAGTGAGTGTGACTGGGTTTGAAGTAGACCGGTTATCGGATATGCCAATTATTAGAGCCAATATTCAGTATTTTACTGATAATCAGTATCGGCCTTGTATTTTACCAATATTACCAATAACTGACTCACTTCTCCCAGTCACCACACGCTGTCTTTCACTGAAGGCAGTGAATAATCTGCTGTAATGTACTAGACTGGCTGACAAAGTGATAGGAGTGTGATTGATGTCAGCAATCACACTCGTATCAGTAACTGCACTGTTGTGACACTTTAGCAAAACTTCATTTGGAACACAACTGCAGATAAATAATACATTTGATACTGTCACTTTAAGAAAGTATAATTTATTAAAATTAAGTAATTTAACTTCAGCAATCTTCTGTAGCCATATGATTTGAACATAATAAAGCATAAGCAAGTTAAATCCTGCTTGGAGTTGCTTTAACAGACATAGCATTCAGTAGAAATAAATAAACAAGGTAACTCCTTAATTAGGAAAACATAATACAGTCCATTAGACATCAATTAAGGAATAGGAGAAAGGCAATTCTTCTTTTAGAAATATATCAGAGTCCTTTAGATTGTGGAAGAAACGGAATTAAATTAGGAAAGTATAATTAGCTGAAGAGTAACTAAATCCCAGAGGGAAGACAAGACTTCCATTTATCCTACCTAGTAACTTTAGGTATTATCCATTAGTAAATCTCCTTAACTGAAGAACTTAACTGTATTCCCGTGGATAATGATAATGGAAGTCCTTTGCAACTGTTAATAAAGATTTAGGATGCCAGGAGTATACTATTTGCAGGATTTTGTCTGGGAGATTAATACAAGGTGCTCTCTGTATTGGCATCGGCTTTGGAAAAATTATATCAGTCGACATGTGACATGGTGAGGGAGGTGAGTGTGATAGTTAGGAGGGTGAGTGTGACAGGGTAAGAGTGACAGAGTTGGGTCAAAGTGACAGAGTTAGGGGTTGAATGGAAAAGGGTGAGGGGGTGAGTGTGACAGGGTGAGGTGGTGTGACTATGGCAGGGTGATGGGAATTATTATTATTATTTTATTTTTTATATAGCGCCAGCAAATTCCGTAGCGATTGTGACAGGGTGAAGGGTGGTGAGCGCAACAAGTTCAGAGGGGATGTTGACTGCCGAAGGGCACAAAATAAAATTAAATGAGTCCCAGCACTACAAAGTATGCCAGTTGAGATTTATTCCACCACTTGACTTCCACCAGTTGACTCAGCAATGTATTGATACACAAAGTGTCTTTGTCAAGGCTATTTTTTACATTTTGAAATTCTTTTGGAAGGTCGCCATGTGAGCCTGAGGGATGACATTGTATAGGGGCTAATTGTATGTGGGGGCGATTGACAGTATGTGGGGAGTCTTTTTTACAACACACTCTCCCCACACTGTACTAGCCTTTTTTTTTTTCAATATAGCATTTGCCCTCTCCTGCTTACCTCCTGGACAGGAAGGGGGCACAGATCCATCCCCTGGTGGTCTGGTGGACTCTCTGATAGTCCAGTGGGCTCCTTGTGCAGCCGCAGGACTTCCAGTTCAGCACTCTATGAAGAAGTCAGAGGGAAGACTGGGAATCCCAGTGCCTGCACTCTAAATGTTTCACAGAGCACCAAAACTGTGAGAAACCACAGACCACCATGGAGTAATTTTTTTTATCTCCCTGCCAGCTTGAGGGGGGCCTGATCAGAGCCAGAGATCCTACCAGCTCTGATGTGGCACCCTCAAGTGGCTCCCAGGGCATGTCCCATGCTTGCCATACCCAACTACGCCACTGTGTATTGGTATCAAATTCTTAATACAATAGTACATTGCTAATGCCCCCACCACTTTGAATATCTTTGTATAATTAAATTACATCTGACCACATAAAAAGATACAAAGCAAAATCAATTGAATCTGTTAGGGTTATTCACTAAACTAGCATTTTCACTACTTACATCCAAACTGAGGCAAAAAACAGCTCAACTGAAAAACATCCCAACTCAGCTATAGTTACAACTTGATTATTTTTGCCTCAGCATTTCCATTTGGATTTAAATTAGTTGAAAATTCAGTGTCTATTGATTAGCTCAGTTCTACATACAACAAACATATGAGGGGTATTGTGAGATTTAACTAAGGACCTTTAGGATATAGGTTTTAATGCATGTGAGTGTTAAATACAGAAAAAAATATGATATCTGGGGGAATAAATACACACACACAAAAAATGCTAACTTTTGGGGTACACGATCTGAAAAGAAACCTAAATATTTATACAGTATATAGCAAAGTTGTGTATTGAATTTACCGAAACATCCCAACAAAGATTAGACAATTTAAAACCGTAAAATACTCACCCAAGTCAACTGGCAAAATGTTGTTTGCTGGCCTTATGATGGCAGGAGAACTTGTTATCACTCGTGCTGAAAAAGATGTAAGCTATTAGCTTTGAACATCAAAGAAATAAAAAGGTACAACATATATCATTCCTCATATTCAAAGGGTTTAGAAAATACCGGTAATCAAAATCACACTCAGACACACTATATGGGGGCCATTACTATAGTCAATTCAAAATGTCAAATTTTAGGCCAGAGTAGCTGTAAACCCTCAAACTACCATGGACTTGTAATCAGATCTATTTTCTCTTATTTCTCTGAAGCTCTGGGAAAAGGCCACTTTCAGCAACCAGAATATATAGACATATTATTTGGCACAATGTACTTTGTAAAACAAGCAGTATAGACATATCACATTAGACCGCGTGTTAGGTGCTAATCAAGCTTGAACAGCACAATCGCAGGATGCGGTTTAGTATGTGCCGTGCAGCCATTGAAAGGCTCCTAACATAAGCATTTTAAGATAGTTCAGTGAAACAGCTCATAAGTTTCTAATCAATATATATATATAATTTGATATGTTGGGCCTAAACTTTAAAACTGGTCCCTTCAGTAGCCAAACTCAAAGCATTGCTTTCGTTGTGTTTACGTTGCTGCCTACTAACACCTCTAGTAGTAGTAACTCAGATGACCACTAGAGGTGCTTCCTAATCCAGTGCTGCACAGTGCGCTAATTGATCCCTACAGAGATACACTGATTTAATGCATATCTATAAAGAAATACTGATTGGTGCAGCATGGCTTTTTCCAATGGGAAAGCATTGGAATGATAATCTCAATTACAGTTTCAAAGCAATGCAAGGGAGGGAGGGCATAGACCTAAATAGTTAGTTTAACGTTATAGTGTCAGGAATAGTTTTGCATTCCTATTACTATATTGCTCCTTTAAAAAGATTATTCAAAATTATTAAATTGATGCCATAGAGAAAATGTTTCCAGTTTGGCGATTTTGACCTTAAATTTAAATTCACTTTGAATTCTCACTTGAGTAAGTAACCTTGCCATTCACAATTATCACTGTGTGTGATAGTTTTTTCCACGTTAAAATAAAGTTATTTAAAAACATTACTTAATTCAAATGTATAATTACCGCGTAACACAAGATTCAAAGTACGTGAAATGGTATAGCTTGCACCATTATAATAAAAAGATGCTTCACACGTATAATTTCCTTCATCCTGTTTTGTCACATTATTTATAGATAATAAATTTTCCACTGAAAAATATTTATTACTCTTGGAATCCAAAGGGGTGCAATCCTGTATAAAAACAGTCAAGTAATGATAGTTACTGAAAGAAAGGAAAAATGAAACACAAGGAGATAATTATGAAGGCACAATAGGTGCTTGTTTGGGTGCAAATTTTTAATGTTGAGAGACATTCTATAGGTCTTTAACGTGGTTTATTTACTCTCTGCACCAGAATATCACATGTTTTGCCTTGATAAATCTGCCGGTGGGTTTCACAAGCATACTTTCTATTTTGCAATTTCAACCTTTCTATTACATGATATACAGGTGATACTCGAAAAATTTAAATATCGTGCAAAAGTTCATTTATTTCCGTAATGCAACGTAAAAAGGGAAACTAATATATGAGATAGACGCATTACATGCAAAGCAAGATAGTTCAAGCTGTGATTTGTCATAAGTGCGATGATTATGGTTTACAGCTCATGAAAACCCCAAATCCACAATCTCAGTAAATTAGAATATTACATGCAATCAATAAAACAAGGAGTGTACATAGAACAATATCGGACCTCTGAAAAGTATAAGCATGCATATGGACTCAGTACTTGGGCCCCTTTGGCAGCAATTACTGCCTCAGTGCGGCGTGGCATGGAAGCTATCGGCCTGTGGCACTGCTGAGGTGTTATGGAAGACCAGGATGCTTCAATATCGGCCTTCAGCTCTTCTGCATTGTTCGGTCTCATGTCTCTCCTCTTTCTCTTGGCAATGCCCCATAGATTCTCTATTGGGTTCAGGTCAGGCAAGTTTGCTGGCCAATCAAGCACAGTAATCCCACGATCATAGAACCAGGCTTTGGTGTTTTTGGCAGTGTGGGCAGGTGCCAAGTCCTGCTGGAAAATGAAGTCAGCATCCCCATAAAGCTCGTCTGCGGAAGGAAGCATGAAGTGCTCCAAAATCATACTTAATGAAGCACAGTGGACCAACACCAGCAGATGACATGGCTCCCCAAATCAAAACAGACTGTGAAAACTTCACACTGAACTTCGAACATCTTGCAGTGTGTGCCTCTCCATTCTTCCTCCAGACTCTGGGTCCTTGGTTTCCAAATGAGATGCAAAAGTTGCTCTCATCAGAAAAGAGAACTTTGGACCACTGAGCAACAGACCAGGTCTGTTTTTCTTTAGCCCAGGTAAGACACTTCTGATGTTGTTTCTTGTTCAGGAGTGGCTTGACAAGAGAAATATGACATCTGAAGCCTATGTCCAGGATCCGTCTGTGTGTGGTGGCTCTTGATGCACTGACTCCAGCCTCAGTCCACTCCTTGTGAAAGTCCCCAACACTTTTGAATGGCCTTTTCCTGACAATCCTCTGCAAGCTGCGGTCATTCCTGCTGCTTGTGCACCTTTTTCTTCCACACTTTTCCCTTCCATATAACTTTCTATTAATGTGCTTTGATACAGCACTTTGGGAACATCCAACTTCCTTCGCAATAACCTTTTGAGGCTTTCCCTCCTTATGGAGGGTGTCAGTGATGGTTTTCTGCACAACTGTCAGGTCAGCAGTCTTCCCCATGATTGTGATTCCTACTGAACCAGACTGAGAGACCATTTAAAAGCTCAGAAACCCTTTGCAGGTGTTATGGCTTACTTAGCTGATTAGAGTGGGACACTGTGAGACTAGAATATTGCACCTTTTCACAATATTCTAATTTACTGAGATTGTGGATTTGGGGTTTTCATGAGCTGTAAGCCATTATCATCGCACTTATGACAAATCACGGCTTGAACTATCTTGCTTTGCATGTAATGCGTCTATCTCATATATTAGTTTCCCCTTTTACAATGCATTACTGAAATAAATGAACTTTTGCACGATTTTCTAATTTTTCGAGTATCACCTGTACAATGAACTCTAACAGAGTTATACACTAAAGTAGAAATCAAAGTGAATTTCAAATTGAAGGTCAAACAGCTGAATTGGAAAAATTCTCTTATACGGCTTTGCGTGACATTTTTGCTACTCTGGCATTACATTTGAAATTCGCATTGAATTAATCTTTAATTCTCACTTTAGTAAATAACCCTGCTATAAATAAATAGCAGTTCTTCCATTGACTTCTAGGGAAATTGCTTCTCAGGCCTAGGGAGAATCTAGGCTTATAATAGGAATTTTAAGGCAACCTAGATATGGCTTATTAGGGTTAAAATTGAGGGTATTAAGATTACCCATAAATGACATTTTAGGCAATAAGCTGGCAATGATTATGGACACAGCTAGAAACAAATTACACCAATTGGTCTACCTAGTGTAGACTGCTTGGCATATGTCCCATTGTTAATAATTATGCTTTCAGGGCCATAACAAATAGATGGTGAATGTGGAATAATCTTTATGTGGTTTGGTCAGTGTGTGCAACCAAACTTTGTGTGTGTAATGCATTTTTGATCACTTCCCCATCCTCACTGCATTCCCCCTCTTTTTGCTTTTCACCCATATCACCCCATCTTTAGTACCACATTTCCCCTTCTACTGTCTGCCTCCTTGACATTCCCTATTGCCTAAACCTTAAACATAGCCCCCAGCATAAACTGGAGGCTGAGCAAAAGGAAATTTGCTGCATCTCTCAACATCTTGGCCAGGCTACATAGTAAACAGGAAGATGAGGAGGCGGGAAATGTCACATAGTCAAGCTAGCATGTTGGTTGGGTGTCTCTTTGATCATCATGCCTTTAGAATGGCAAAGCATTAAGGAAGCTGTAGTTTCAAAACATGTGGCAATTCCTCTTTGGCACCCGGTCTAGTGCAGGTGTAGGCAACCTTCGGTACTCCAGGTATTCTGCACCGCATCTCCCCTGATGCTTTGCCAGCATTATGGCCGTAGGAGCATCATGGGAGATGTAGTTCACAACATCTGGAGTGCCGTAGGTAGGTTGCCTACCCCTAGTGCATATATAATGTTCTCATATTGAAACAGTATATTCTGCATTCAATTTGACAAATTCTGCTAATTTTTTTGTATCATAATTACTTTTATACTGCATTATGTATATTTTTTAAATGGGTATGGAATGTGATAGAATGTGTCTCATAAAGAGACAGCATAATTCTCATACAAACAATTATGTAAAAGGAAAAAAAGCATAAGCCTGACACTTCAAGTTACTAGATAACAATCAAATAGTATACAATGCAATTAAAAACACTTTCAAAACTTTTCCATATTTGACTTGCAAAAAAAAAAACCGGTAAAATTAACAATTACCTTAAACCATATAATATCACGACTCTTGCCATCAAAAGTTGGGCAAGTTAAACTAATTGTCGGACGTATCACATCTCTGAATGAATACAATGATGAGCTGCTATAACACAAGCCATCGTCATGCTTATACACTTCTAATTTTACAAGCATTTGGAAGCAATTTGAGGAGTTTCTGTAAGAAATACAAAAATTCATCAAACAAAAATAACATTTAACTTTTTAAATATGTAGAATTATATGAAATTAAAAACACACACACACACGCATGCACATACAACACAAATTTAATTTAGGATTAGCAATGTCCCAGTGCAGCAGTATATAATTTTTGAGCATTTCATAATTATAGATTATTTATGGAAACTCTTGTTGACTATTGGGATTTCTTTAAAGTTTTAACACAATCCAAAGATATATACGAGTCTAAAGGTCTATTCTGTCTGTAAGAGCTGTTGTTTGGCAAAATGTAAAAGTGGGCAAGCATCTGCTTCTATATCATGCAATAGACCACATTTTGTGCACTTGCAAGATCATGAGAGTACACTTTTTTAAGGATTTAACCCCTTTTTTCAACTGTCATTATTTCTGTTTAAAACCTACTGTGCACTTGCCACTTGATCACCACTTAGTTAAAAAAACAAAAAACAAAAAAAAAAAACACTGTAGAAGTTGAGAAAAACTAAACTGGAATCCAGCACTGAGGAAAGTTTGCCACGAATTTTGGACTACCATGTCATTGCGACCCTGTCAAAAATCCAATGAATATACCAAACCTTTAAAGACACATATGACATTTTAATTTTACCACTATTATATATTATTATTATAGTACTGCTTTAATATACACCTAAAATATATTGAATGATCGTTATTCATTGTATTCGCCCATTTTATGGGGTTATAATTATTTTCTCTTCTGTATCATTATTGGAAAATGTATTAATAAAAACTATTTAGAAGAAATGCTTCTAAAAGAGAAACATTGTTGGACCTTGGGCAGCAGCACAGCAAGCACTGCGACCTGCCAATCAGATTCCTCTTTATTCATATAGTTATCTTATTTGGCTGCACTTTATCTATTTTACATGAATGAGAAGGATTTGAGAAGATATACATCCAAAGATATCTGAAGGCTCTTTATTTGGCTCCAAAGTGTGAGTACGCAATTGGTACCTAAATATACACCATATTGGGTTACACAGTGTTGCACTATGTTGTACTGATAGAAGATTTGAGGAGATCTTCGCGTAACCCCATTGCTAGAAGGGAAGTTAAGTGTTTTAATATATGTACTTTAGCTCACTTAAGCACTTTATTATCTTGAAAATTAGTGCAATTACACTTATATACACTTTATTCTACCTAATCACTTTAATTGTGTGATATTGGGAAAGATTCTGTTTCTTTTTGTTAAATCAGATTCTTCTGACAGAGAAGCATTAAATCCACTCTTTCACTATGAGGAGCAGTGAACACTACACGGCAGTGAACTTCGCGAGCGGTGATATTAGCTGAATGACAGCTCATCTCACCGCTACAGCCTGTCCACCTTGCAATCCAAGAGCAAAGGAGGGAAGGGAAGAAAAAAGCGTGTACAAAATATAGTGTAGGGATGAGGGGACTTAACAAAAAGGAATCTAGATTCTCCTTGTGCTCAGTGCATGCTGATGATGGATGTTTTTTATGCACATAACTCAGATTAGGCATTCTGAAACATGGTTCCAAGCTAACAAAGTCATGTGTAATGGAGGTGTAACTACACCCCTGGCTAGTAATGATAATATTTCTTAATAGGCAGTGTTTCAAGCTGAAATGCTGCACATACAGATTGCTTCCACCTTGACCACTTCTAAAAGCAGAAGTGTTCATGGTGGGTGTAGTCTTTTAAGAGGCTATTGGCAAGTGATACGTCCAAAAACTTGACTATGGAGCAATGGAAGATAGTTGTCTGATGTGATGACTCACGTTTTCTTTTGGATCAGGTGAATGACCGGGTGTATGTGCATCATTTACCTGAAGAGCTGGCAGCAGAATGCACTATGGGAAGAAGGAGGCAGTGTTATGCTCTGGGCAATGCTCTTTTGGGAAACCTTGGGTCCTGGCATTCATGTGGATGTTGCTTTAATATGTACCACCTACCTAGAGATTGTTGCAGACCACGTTCACCCTTCATGGCAATGGTGTTCCTCTGATGGCAATGGTCTCTTACAGCAGGATTCAGAAAGGTGTTGCCTTGGCTTCCAAATTCCCTAGATCTAAAGCCAATTGTAGGATGTGCTAGAACAACAAACCAATGGAGGTCCCACCTTGCAACTTGTTGGATTTAAACTACTGCTAACTTCTTGGTGCCAGATACCACAGGACCTATTCAGATGTCTTGTTGAGTCCATACCTCAATGCATCAGCGTTGTTCTGGCAGCATGAGGGGGACTTTCACAATATTAGGCAGGTGGTTTTAATGTTGTGGCTGATCAGTGTATATTTCACAATAAACGTTTGTTCATGTTGGACATTGCGCTGCTGCGTTCTAGAATTTTGTGAACACTAAGCACTGATTAAGCATAATGAGTAATGCAAAACATAGGCAATGGCAAAGTTAGCTAGATGGACCAGCTATCCTAAAATTAACTCAATAATGGCTTGCTAAAACTTTAAAGATCAACTTTAGAAAAATCATAGACATTCTTCTCGAACTTTAAATAGGTGTGCGATGTGACTTTAGATGGATAGTGATGAAATGAATAAATTTACCTGATAATGCACATATAATAATCTGAATCTTCCAGACTTGCAGGGATAAACTTGAGATTGTATTCGTCTTGATGAACTCTTAACTTATTATCAAAACTCATTTGAATTTGGGATCCATTTCTATACCAGGAAATATTAAAATTATTTTCTGTTGGGTCAGTTATCAAAGGGCAGGTGACATAAACAGGCTCTCCATCATCTACAATGGTTTTGAAATCATAAGTTCCTTCATCGTTACAAATTTCTGAAATGAAAGAAAAAAACATCTATTTTTGAAACAGTTGTACCACTTCAAAGTATGTATGTTCTGCAAGGATAATCTTTACATGTTATATTTATTTAATTTTTTTACAATCTTTAATTAAGATTATTATGGTTCTTTCCTTGCATTGGCACATCTCCTTAACACACTCAAGCCAGGAACGGAATGATGGAGGATCCAGGTGTTGCCAATTGGCCAGAACCAGAGAGTGGCCCACCATTAATAAGTGTTCCAACAAGGATTTCTTATATTCAGACACTGGTGTCAGGATCCCGCGGGCGGCTGCAAGGGGAGGCTGCAGTCTGCTCGCGGCACTCACCCTCCAGCCGTCCGCGGTCCCCTTCTCCACGTGGGCTCGGCGAGCGGCATCCCTCCAGCCTCGGATGCCGCCCGCGTCTTCCTCCACGCCCCCCAGCGGCAGCATGCATGACGCTGCACGCTGGAAGACTGCCCAAGATATGTCACGCCGGGGTCAGTCACCTGACCCGGCATTAAAGGCACAGTGCCTCAATCACAGTGGGAGGTTTAGATATCTCCCACGTGTGATTGTTAATTCTGATTGGAAATTATCCAATCAGAATTAACCTGATGGTTTAAATACTTACCTTTCCTGTTCCTCCCTGCCCTGTTGTGGTCTTTGCTTTATGTATTGATACTGAACGTGTGCTTTCTGGTTACGTACTCTCTGGCTTGTTATACTGACTTTGTGACTTTCTCCTACCCTTTG
The DNA here is from genome assembly GCF_036172605.1 of Pelobates fuscus. Classification (NCBI taxonomy): domain Eukaryota; kingdom Metazoa; phylum Chordata; class Amphibia; order Anura; family Pelobatidae; genus Pelobates; species Pelobates fuscus. The sequence goes on along the minus strand of NC_086317.1, from coordinate 308,100,865 downwards.
ACCTCGGCTTGTTTCTCGTTATTCTGTTTTCTGGTTCCCCTTACTCGGCTTATCTCCTGACTATTCTGCGTGTGCTTAGCCCGGCCACTCTAAGGTCCGGTACTGCACACTTTCTGTGTGTGTGTCTGTGTGTGTGTTAGCGTGTTGGGTTCCCCGAATCGTGACAACTGGAAGTTTAGTATGATTCAGGAGCATGTCAGCTGGGTGGAAGCGTACACCTTCATCCGCTACTACCATCATTGTATCAATGGCCAGACACTCCCAAAAGATGCAAACATTAGGAACCTCCAGGAAGAACCTGCACACCCTCATACCAATGCATCAGAATATTGTAATTTATCTCCTAAAATCTGGCACTTTGCAAACTTAGATGTGTCCCATTGGGATTTAAACTTAAATGTGGCAGGTCATCCCTTTGTTAGCAACATCCAGTATAGGGTTGAGACTTTTCGGCACAGAGGATCCTCTAGGGAGCACAGCTCCTCAAGGGATGTTGGTGGCCTGTGTAAAGTTCGTAAATTGGATTTTGAAGAATAGAAGTGTTATCGTTCAAACAAGGTGGGCTGTCTGTTGTGGAGAGGAAATAGAGAATCATCCCTGCACAGCGAGGAAATACGGGTGTAGGTTCCCCTTGCCCAGGTATGCCAAGGATTTAGGACCCAAACCAGTTTGGAATGCTAGATTACAAGGCACTGGGTACATAGGTTCCTCTAAAGTTGATAGGGAAAATCAAAACCTGGTCTGGTGCCACACCCTCAATATTGCCCCATTATACGTGTTGGTTTGACCAATCTCCCTAACGGCTCCATCATTAAGACAATGGAGGGTATGTGGTATTGTGTCATGTCCCTTTCTAGGGTGGGTCAGACCCTATGCGAGTCATAGTTGTGTCACTTAACTACCTGTGCAGGGCAGACCAATTCTTTATGTCTGTCAAAATCGAGTTGGTATAGGCCCTTCAGTCACGAGGGATCAAAATCCCCAAGTACCTGAGATGGTCTCAGCACCACCAAAACAAAAACTGAGAATGGAGGTGATCTAGATCCCTATTTAGCATCAAGTCATTCATCGCCTCAGATTTTTCCAGGTTAAGTTTAAAATGGCATAATCCTCAGTAAGTCGTGAATTTGTGCAATATATTGGGGATAGAAATCAGGAGCTGCTCAACAAAAAAATTAGGACGTCCGCATATACTAAGACTTTGTGTTTTACTCATGCATGCTGAAGGCCATGTACTGATCAATTGTGTCTGATTGCCTCCAGTAGTGGCTACAGCATCATGATTAATTGTAATGGGGAGAAAGGGCAGCCTGGTCTTGTTACATTGAACATTTTGATCAGGTCGGTTAGGCACCTGTTAACCCAAACCCTGCCGGATGGGCAACATACAGCTTCTAGGGATGCACCATAATGAAAATTTTGGGCCGAAACCGAAAATTCAGGATGCCCTTGGCTGAAAACCGAAACCCAAAATGACTTTTTGCCCAAATACTTTTAAAATAGTTTTTTTTCTATGATTTTATTAATATTAGACTTTTTTAATGAATTTAATAAATCTAATATGAAAAACTACAAGCCAATAAAATAAATAACCACACTTATTGAGAGTAACACACTAAAATTGGACAGAAAATAACTTTAAAAAAAAACCAATATAAATAAAAATCTGTTAAATCTGTTTGTTATATAGGACTGAAAAATAATATATATTGTTGATACTAATTTAATATCAATAAATTAACGTATTTCCAATTTATTTGAAAATTATTGTACAAAACAACAGTGCAAGAAACAGCTGTAAAACCAACCTCAAACTGTAAACATACGTAGCCTCAATAACCATAAGGACAGAAAAAAAGAAAAAAAGACCGTGCGAAACTACGCCCCCCAGCCAATGGAGTGAGAGAAGGGCGGCACTATGAACTTAAAAGGAAGACTGAAACCCCCAGACGTCGTCGGAAGAAGCCTGTGGAGGCGGGCGAAACGCGTCACACGGACGTCATTGGAGGGCGGACCCGGAAGTGATCACGTGACCGGACTGCAACCAGGAAGCGTTCTGGAATATATTTGTTTTATGCTTTTATGTGGGTGACTCTGCGAGTTTATACCCACCACATCCCAAGTAAGGGTTTTTAACTTTTTTGTACAATAAATCATATCGTGATACTATTCAATTGGAGGTCCTGCCCTTTTTCTCTTACACACAGTATAACGGAATCACCAGTCGATATATCCTCTGGAAGATCCTGCAGTGTGGGGATACGTAGCCTCAAGTCAAGAACAAATCTTTGCAGGGCTATACAATTTTAATGTAAATAAAATAACTACACACATGACAACTTGGACTGCTTTCTATTTAAGTAAAAGTGTCAGGTTTCTTTTCAAGAACAAAAGTTGCTCAGCTTTCTCGCAGGAGAGACGGTTCCTCTTCTCATCATGAGATGCTGCACTGAATAGTCTCTCGCTCTCTGTGCTGGTGCTTGGGGCAGATAAATATCTGCGTGCAATCCGTGCAAGCAATGGAAGGCGATCTTTGTTCATGTGCCAGTAGTCAAAGGGATTGTCGCTTCTGGCGATGGGTAGTTCAGCAAGGTAAATCTCCAGCTGTTTTGTAGCTGCACTTGTTGTGGCACTGCTGTGGATCGGGGTGCTGCTTTCCTGTAGAATCTCGTCAAACATGGCAGAAAGCGAGGGAGTGTGCTCCTCATCACTTGCTACTGTGCCTGTTTCATTTCCTGTGCACGCTGATTTTTTTCCATGTCGAAGTAATGTTCTTTAAATCGAGGATCTAGTACTGTTGCAATGCTGTACAGGGGGTTGGACTCAGTGTCTTGAAAGCGTTTGTTGACAGCCTCCAATAGAGTGCTTCTAGCTGTTTTGACACCATGGTCTGTTTGCACCTCTTTTCCTAGCAGACGATTCAGTGCTGCAATCAAGGGAATAACTTCAGCAACAGATGCATTAGTTGAGCTTATTTCCTTGGTTAACTGTTCAAATGGAGCAAGAAGAGACACTATATTTTTAATTAACATCCACTGATGTGCACTGAACATTGCTGGCAGTTCGTAATCTGCCATGTACGCAGCTAAGACTCGCTTTTGTTCAAGTAGTCTTTCCAACATATAGTACGTGCTGTTCCAGCGAGTGGTAACATCTTGCTGCAGTCGTTTGGGTGGCAGTCCAAACGGTACTTGCAAAGCTTGTAATCGTGAATAAGCAAGCAGAGAATGCTTAAAGTGACCCACAATTTTTCTCCCTGATGCGGTTATAAATGATATGCTGCGCTGACTCAGCACTCCCTCATTCACAGTCAACTGCAGTATGTGTGCAATGCACGGTATGCTATTGAGGCCACTGTCCTCCATAGCCTTTACCATGTTCCGTGCATTATCTCGTACAATCAGAAGCACTTTAGACTTGTCAATGTGCCAAGTTTCAAGCATGGTAACTAAAGCCTCAGATATCGCTGCTGCAGTATGTTACATAGTTACACTGTGTCCATCAAGTTCAGCCTTCCTCACATTTGTTTTTTGCTGTGACCCAACAAACTCTTGTGCATGAAGCAAAATTGTTTGCAATTTAAAATCTGCATCTATCCACTTCGCTGTTACGCTAAGCATGCTGGTTGGACTTACGTCTGAGCTTCAAATGTCAGTGGTAAAACTTAGAGCTAGGATGTCTGTGGTCATGAGCTCATGAATGTGTTTTGAAACACGGTCAAACATATCAGGTAGACAGGGTTCTGCAAAATAACGTCTGCTTGGCAGTGTTTAACGAGGCTCAGGTGCAAACTTAGATGTGTCCCCATTGGGATTTAAACTTAAATGTGGCAGGTCATCCCTTTGTTAGCAACATCCAGTATAGGGTTGAGACTTCTCGGCACAGAGGATCCTCTAGGGAGCTTATGAAATCCAATGTGTTCCACAATAGAGAATGGCTGGTCATCTAAGGCAATAAATTCCATTATTTTCTCTGTTAGTGTGCTAGTAGTTGGGGTACTTTTAAGCATTGTTACTTTTCTGTACTCTTCATGCTGAATTGGATATTGTGTTTTCAGGTGGTGTATCAACCCTGTTGTGGAAAAGTGCCTCTGCACTGTACCCCCTCTTGAAATTTCAGCTGAACAAAGACTGCAGACTGCAAATTTGATGTCTTTACCAGAAACTTTAAAATATTTCCAAACTGTTGATATTGTAAAATCACTGAAAGAGGACTATGCCTCAGCTACAGATTAAAAAAGAAAAAAAAAGGAAAGTTAAAAATTAACTTTCTTTTATTATTAACATATAAAAAGATACATAGATATTATACACGCATTGCCACTCAAAGCTGCTAGTTTAAACGTAAACTGAATTGATGGGGTAAAAGACCTTTAAAATATGATAAGTGCATTAGGCTGATCTGGTCCATAATTAACGTCAGTCTTCAGTGTGCACTGCACACTGGCAAGTTGCAACTGATGTAATTAGCTTCACCTCTGCAAACAGAGCCTGCAAGGGTGAAGTTTGTGTAGTCCCTCCCTCCCTCTTTAAGTCCCTTCCACTTCCCTATACCTTCTGCTAATTGTTTTTCCCAATCATCCCTCCCACTCCCCTGCGCTCTGAGACGGTAAGAAGGTCAAATCAGAGGCTTCTCAACGAGAAGCCTCTGATTGGAGTCGGACCTCACGCGGCAGACCCTGATGTCAAATTTAAAGCCACCATAAGCACTTATTACTTTAGGGAGCTCCTTAGGACTTAAACCAACTTTTGTATATTAGGCAACATTTGGCCACCTAATGCTGGACGTCCTCACGCTGTGCATGAGGAAATTCACCATCAGCTTAAACGCTATATGAAACCATTGATTTAATGCCATTGTCCTAATGATCGTGCGAGCGAGGGGGGTACCATAATGCTAGGAATACAATTGTGTGAATTTAAAGTGAATTTCAAGTATATGATGAAAATAGCCAAACTAGAAATATTCTGAGTTAGCTTATGCTTTCCATTCAGCTACTCTGGCCTTAAATTAATTGAAATTCACTTTGAATAATCCCTTTAGTGAATACCCCTGTATATTTCAACAAGTTTTGCAACTAGTAAATATGAACTTTTTTTTTAACCTAATTTTGTTAATCTGCACTGCATTTGGTCCTTAGTAAATAGCAAACTGAGAAGTGAATGACAAAAATTACAATAAAATAGCCAAGCATACTTTAGATGAATTAATTTAGGATATATATTTATTATCCCTTTAACTAATGATTTGTTTATGCCATTTACATTCCAATTGCAATGCTATTATTATTATTATGATATTATGGAATAGGTCCGCCGAAATTTCGGTGCATCCCTAGCTTTTATGCATTAACACAGTTTCTCCCCAAAGCCCGTCTCCCAACGTGTGAGATACATTAACCACCATTCCACCCGATCAAAGTTGGAATCAGTAGACCAAAGTACTCGAAATCAGTAGAGAGGATGATCATCAGCCTCTGCATTGATTGTGCAAGGTGGGTGAAATTAAGAAGCCGGATAGTGTTATCTTTTGTCTCCCTACAAGTGATAAATCCACTTTGATCATGGTTGACTAGTGTACTAGCAGAGAGATGGGCCTGTAACTGGAGCAGCACTCTGGGTCCTTCCCCTCCTTGGAGAGCACCAGAATATATGCCGCTAGGGATTTGTTACTTTGCCACCCCTGTTCAGCCAAAGCATTAAAAGTGACCAGCATGTGTGGCAGCAGTACTTCTCCAAATTCCTTGTAGTACTTAAGGGAAAAGCTTTCCAGCACCGGAGTCCTCCCCGTGTTGGATATCTTGATGGCCTCCTGAACCTCATCCAGCGTGATCTCGGCATCCATACAGGATGCCACCTCAGGATCCAATCAGTTTGCTACGTGGCTTGTGAGGTTTCAGAATGCCCAGGAGACTTCTCCAAATGAATGTTATATAGAGTGGTGTAAAACTTATGGAATGAAGTGGCTATGTCCTTTGGAAAGGGGGAAAAAACTCTGGTCCCACACTTGATGTTGCTTATTTGGAAAACATTTTGTCTTTTCCTAAGCATTCGTGCAAGTAATCGGCAACATTTATTCAAGATCTTACGTGACCGCTGATTAGATAACCAATCAAAAACCAAGAAAAACTAAACAAGAATTGTAAAAAGAATACTGGATACCAGAAGCCAAGGTCAGACATCAGAACAGAACAGAAATGGTCCTGACAGTTGGTCACCCAGATCAGGGCTATCAGGAGATGTATAATTTGTGGGGGTATTATGTGTTTTTGGTGTACTTTTGGGGTTTTATAAAAATATGTGTTTTTTTCTGCCTGGATATAATTGAGTTAATAGAGTATCTGACTCAAAGATCTCCCAGGCAGAGGGGAGGGATTGTATGCTACGTGTGGGAGTGTCATGCATTGTAACACTGTTATGATTGGTCTGTGACATTGTACCATAGTTCCCCACAAGGTCCATGTGGGAGTGCCCCTTGCATAAGGATTGTCATAAAAGGCCAAGTGTGGCACCATTAAATTCAGTTCTCTTCACCCTCAACAGGGAACAGCTATACCAGCTATACCAGTTATAATTCCTGCTCCTGGGATTGTTCTTTGAATTGCTATAACCACTAGCTCTTGTAAGAGTTTCACAGCTATACTCTCTTGGAGGAGAGGCCTTCCCACTGGGAGCTGGATCCTGGTCCAGGGTGGGAAGGGACGGCGAGACCCCAGCCAAGCTGCAGTGGTTAATCTGAAGTTTAGGCTTCAGCTCTTCAGTGAGCATTTTACTGTAAAGAGCACTGTTGATTGTTAAAACTTTTTTCTAATAGTGTTCTGCACCTTGAGAATCACAGAAAACTGTAAACATCAATTTTCAAGCTGATGATTGACTTTTAAATAATGTCTTGGTCGGTTGATTGACGATGTTACCATTCCATACTCTGCTGTTTACTCTCAAGCTTGTAGTGATGAATCCATGTCTCATCACCAGTAATGATCTTTTTTAAGAAACTTTCACCTTCCTTCGAGTAGTGGCCCAATTTATTTTGCAGATGTCCAAACGTTTCTGTTTATGCTCTTCCATGGGTTTTTTGGTAACCATCTCGCACAACCTTTTTGAAACCCAAGTCTGTCATGGATTATTTCATAGGCAGAGCCATGGCTGATTTGCAAATGATTTGCCACATAATCCACTGTCACTCGTCTAATCGACAGAATCATTCCACATGCATGCACAATGTTGTCATCAGTCATGGGTGTGGACAGGCATCCAGCTCCCTTTTCATGGCTGACACTTATGTGACCTTCTTTGAATTTCTGTATCCATTGATGCACACTTCTTCCTGACAAACTTTCTCCATACTGTGCTCAAATTCTTTGATAAATATTGGCACCAGGCACACCCTCAGGCCACAAAAAATGTATCACTGAACGCTGCTCTTCTTTCATATCACAAGTGGGGCAGCCATTTTTTAACGCACCACAGTTACAAATGAACTGACATAACACGTTCACACATGCATAGCAGTGACTGGGGAGACAGAGACCTTTCATGTAAAGTGCTGAATAGAGATAATGTTTGACTGACATACAAACATTATATATATATATATATATATATATATATATATCTATAAAGGGGGAAATATTGGTAATATACGGCCCCAGCAATAACAAGAGTGTTTCCAGCTGGTGTAATGGTGCATAAACTGACTGTTGTTGACACTTGCTGATCAGGGCCCCCCCATGAATCCCCCCACCCCCCCAAAGCACAACCTAAAAGGAATGTTGTGAGAAAGAAATTATATAAAATTGTATTGTTTGTTTATTTGATTCTTCTGTGATAAATATAGCTGTTCAGAAGACATATAATAGTAGAGTATATGTTAATCATATATAAGTAGACTCCGGTTCCAGTTGGGACCTTGAAGTCTACAGAGAGAAAAGTCACCAGGTTGTACTAATACACAGGGGGTAACCCTAATTAATACAGTAAACACAAAAAAATAAAAAGCAGTACAACCCTTTTAAATCTGCTAAAAGGTGAAGGTCAATACTTTATTGATATCAAAGCTTTAAAAAATACTTAGACACCAACCTATCAATATTGGAGCAGGTAGGTCAAGCTATCAAAGGCAAAGTTGCCGGTAGCCTCACAGGCAGCAAAAAAACGGAGAGTTAAAGAGTCAATATGGACCCAGTGTATGTGTGTAGCGAGCTACACCCTCCATATATGTCCACTATACTGACCAAATAACCTGATAAATGACTCCGTAACTAGCAAATGCTAAAAAAGGGAAATCCCTGCTGCCTGCAGTCTCTATACAGGTAGTCCAAAATACGGACCGAAAAGAGTAAATATAAACCTAGTTCATATAGTAAAGACGAGCGGTAAACTCCATCCCTATGTAGAATTCAGTCTTAATAGGTCTAATAGCAACTCTCATCAAGGCTCCATACTGACACAACAAAACGTTGTCTAGACTAAATACACTATTACCTCGGCAATAGCCAAAATGCTAATGCCTACCAACACTCTCAAATTAATTAAAGACTAAAGTCCAAGCTCTACCGCCCAAACCCCAGTGTGAATCAAAGAAATCAAATTAAAATAGCCCGACGCGCGTTTCAGCGTCTCTAGACGCCGTCGTCAGGGGCAAATGAAACATGCTATCGCTACTTCCAATCTTTAAATAGCCGGTATGCAATTAGACATACCGAGCAGCTGACTCCCATCTAGTATTCTCGCCAATCGGTGGTCTGGACTGAGAGGCTCGCCCACACCAATCACGGATACCCCACGTGGTGGCTACGTCAATTGCCAGATTACGTGGGCGGGAGGAAAGGGAAGGGGGTGGTAACCTCCGCTCAGAACTCCTCCTTGCTCCGATAGAAAATACTTGAATCAATACATGTGACAGAATGGGTGAATCCTCAGCCTACAGTACTGATAACAATTAGTAAGTCACTAGGATGTCCCTACGAGTTGCACATAAGCAGACTCTGACAGGGGGGTGAATGAATCAAGGCACTGTAACATGGACCAAATGTAAAAACAGTCCTCAATTGGTTAGAAAAGGGGACTTGATCATAAGTATACACAAAGTGTACACAAGTAGATATATTTAGCCCAGTATGTATCTATGGTTCACTAAAAGAGTGGTACACTCAATTTAAATCCCTATATTATAGTGGGGATAAATAGTGAAACGAATGGATACATCCATATATAAATGGTCCAGTGTATAGCAGTGAATCATATAACATGAGAGGAATAGTCAATGGAAAAGTGCATATAGCATAGTGATCCCTAAATAGTAAATACTGATAAAAACGAGTGATGAATTAAAGCTTCAAAAAATAATTAAATCATACTTGATCACAAATAGCATTAAAAACCATAAAGTTACTACAAATAGGTCATAATTAGATGAAAGGGGTATAAGAGAATCCCTCATTGAGACCGTTAGGAGATAATGTTTGTAGTTTAAAAATCCAGTATGCCTCCCTCTGACGAAGTTTAATGTCCCAACCACCTTTACGTGGGGGCTGAGGGATATGTTCAATCCCTATAAAGCGTATTCCATCTGAAGAGTGGTTGTGAAGGAGGCGTAAATGTCTTGATATAGGGGTTTCTAAACGTCTCCTCACCGAGTTAACATGTTCCCTGATCCTGTATTTGAAAGGCCGAAAGGTCTTTCCTATATACATAAGGCCACATGAACAAGTGAGTAGATAGATAACCCCAGTAGTACGACAGTTAATAAAAGAACGAAGATTAAATGAGTTGGTAGAGTTAGCACAAACCTTAGATTTCTTACTAATATAAGGACAGGCACTACAGTGGCCACATTGGTATGTGCCAATAGGTAGATAGTTCTTAGGGGGACCTGATGTAGTCGTCGAGGAGAAATGACTAGGGACAAGTAAATCCCTTAGATTCCGTCCTCTGCGTGCGGTTATGAAGGGATGTGTGGTCACTACCTCTTTAAGATGTTTATCCGAGGATATGATGGGCCAGTATTTTTTGAAAATTCCCAACACCTTTTCCCACCCTGCATCAAATGTCCCAATACATCTTATCGTGCGCGTTTCCTGTCTAGCGATATTGTCATCAATGAGGACTTGGCGTTCAATTGAGAGTGCCCTAGCATAGGCCCTCTTTAACACCCTATTGGGATACCCTTTCTCCCTGAAGGACAGTCTCAATGTGTTTGCTTTTGATTTAAAGTAGTCAAGGGACGAACAATTGCGCCGTAGCCTAAGATACTGGCCGATAGGGATTCCAGCTTTTAATGGGGTGGGATGATGACTAGACCAGTCCAAAAGACTGTTTGTAGCCGTCTTCTTCCTATAGAGAGTAGTGTTTATTTTATTTGTTGCTCCTATTGTCAGGGACACATCCAGGAAGCATAGCTTAGAGCCTCCCATTTCGCTTGTAAAGCGCAAATTGTAGATGTTGTTATTGAGGGCTATAACAAAATCATCAAAAAGTTCAGTGGTGCCTAGCCATACGACAAAGATGTCGTCAATATATCTCTTCCAGTATAGGACATAGTCCATATACTGTTTGAGGTTTGAGGTTGGTGGGAGATTACTTTCTCCCACCAACCCAGATGCAAGTTGGCATATGATGGTGCACAGGGTGAACCCATCGCGGTTCCCCTGACCTGCTGGTAAAGTTTCCCATTAAAGAGAAATATATTGTGAGTTAGTACAAATTTTAATAAGTCCGATATAAATCCAATATATGTCTCGGGTAACTTAGGGTCAAGTGAGAGGAACCGTCTGCAGTGTTCAATTCCCAAGTCATGAGGAATTGAGCTATACAATGCCTCCACGTCCAAGCTACAAAGTTTGGCCTGGTCAGGGATCTCAGTCTGGGTCAAAAACATTTAATCTTCGTTCTTTTATTAACTGTCGTACTACTGGGGTTATCTATCTACTCACTTGTTCATGTGGCCTTATGTATATAGGAAAGACCTTTCGGCCTTTCAAATACAGGATCAGGGAACATGTTAACTCAGTGAGGAAACGTTTAGAAACCCCTATATCAAGACATTTACGCCTCCTTCACAACCACTCTTCAGATGGAATACGCTTTATAGGGATTGAACATATCCCTCAGCCCCCACGTAAAGGTGGTTGGGACATTAAACTTCGTCAGAGGGAGGCATACTGGATTTTTAAACTACAAACATTATCTCCTAACGGTCTCAATGAGGGATTCTCTTATACCCCTTTCATCTAATTATGACCTATTTGTAGTAACTTTATGGTTTTTAATGCTATTTGTGATCAAGTATGATTTAATTATTTTTTGAAGCTTTAATTCATCACTCGTTTTTATCAGTATTCACTATTTAGGGATCACTATGCTATATGCACTTTTCCATTGACTATTCCTCTCATGTTATATGATTCACTGCTATACACTGGACCATTTATATATGGATGTATCCATTCGTTTCACTATTTATCCCCACTATAATATAGGGATTTAAATTGAGTGTACCACTCTTTTAGTGAACCATAGATACATACTGGGCTAAATATATCTACTTGTGTACACTTTGTGTATACTTATGATCAAGTCCCCTTTTCTAACCAATTGAGGACTGTTTTTACATTTGGTCCATGTTACAGTGCCTTGATTCATTCACCTCCCTGTCAGAGTCTGCTTATGTGCAACTCGTAGGGACATCCTAGTGACTTACTAATTGTTATCAGTACTGTAGGCTGAGGATTCACCCATTCTGTCACATGTATTGATTCAAGTATTTTCTATCGGAGCAAGGAGGAGTTCTGAGCGGAGGTTACCACCCCCTTCCCTTTCCTCCCGCCCACGTGATCTGGCAATTGACGTAGCCACCACGTGGGGTATCCGTGATTGGTGTGGGCGAGCCTCTCAGTCCAGACCACCGATTGGCGAGAATACTAGATGGGAGTCAGCTGCTCGGTATGTCTAATTGCATACCGGCTATTTAAAGATTGGAAGTAGTGATAGCATGTTTCATTTGCCCCTGACGATGGCGTCTAGAGACGCTGAAACGCGCGTCGGGCTATTTTAATTTGATTTCTTTGATTCACACTGGGGTTTGGGTGGTAGAGCTTGGACTTTAGTCTTTAATTAATTTGAGAGTGTTGGTAGGCATTAGCATTTTGGCTATTGCCGAGGTAATAGTGTATTTAGTCTAGACAACGTTTTGTTGTGTCAGTATGGAGCCTTGATGAGAGTTGCTATTAGACCTATTAAGACTGAATTCTACATAGGGATGGAGTTTACCGCTCGTCTTTACTATATGAACTAGGTTTATATTTACTCTTTTCGGTCCGTATTTTGGACTACCTGTATAGAGACTGCAGGCAGCAGGGATTTCCCTTTTTTAGCATTTGCTAGTTACGGAGTCATTTATCAGGTTATTTGGTCAGTATAGTGGACATATATGGAGGGTGTAGCTCGCTACACACATACACTGGGTCCATATTGACTCTTTAACTCTCCGTTTTTTTGCTGCCTGTGAGGCTGCCGGCAACTTTGCCTTTGATAGCTTGACCTACCTGCTCCAATATTGATAGGTTGGAGTCTAAGTATTTTTTAAAGCTTTGATATCAATAAAGTATTGACCTTCACCTTTTAGCAGATTTAAAAGGGTTGTACTGCTTTTTCTTTTTTTGTGTTTACTATATGTTAATCATATCAAACAATAAGTTGTAAGGAAAAATAATTTTGTCCATTAGAAGTAACCATAAGCTCTATTTATTTACCAACAGATTTGTACTGAGTGTGGGATATAGAGAAAGGGAGTCCATTTACATTTCCAGTCAGAGTTAAATCCAGGCAAGTAGCTTGCAGCACAATCAATTAGATAATATGACATTTCTGGTGATCGTGCTTCGAATGAGCAGAAAGAGTTAGGACCAACGTGGTTGAAGAGAAACACACGTTAATCATTAAAGATGTAGAGTGCAAATAGCAAATAAGGTGAAAAAAAATACATAAAATAAGAAAAAATAAGAAAAGAACAGTGTACAAGAAACAAGTTAGGAGAAACTATGACAATAGGGACGACATTTTTAAGAATCTCCTACTTATCTGCATGTAGTCTAATATTGGATAAGGAACTAAAGGAACAAAACTCACATAGAATGTTAGGAGACTGCAGGTTGCTCCACAGAAAATAACAAATAATCTGCACAGGAGCTATCTTGGGCTTAGTCAAGCCACATTCAAACCCTTGAATGCCACCATTTTGTCAACCTGATTAAAGAATTGATTAGAGAATGAAAAGGAGGTGGAAGAGGGGACAGCTCTGTCTAGCTCTGTTGGCTGTCCATACCTGCTGGGACAATGCATCATTAATTTAGGTCCTGTCGGAGTCATATATAATTAACAAATAAATTGGGACATATGAAGGCCAAAACATATAGGTAGTAAAGTGGCTAACGTATCTGCATTCAATCTCATGACTTTTCAGCATTGGCAAAGAGGAGGAGGAGCCATCAACTCTGTTTACAGACAGAATGCATTAGATCAAAAGTGGTGTCCTACTGGGGACAAAGCCAACTTGGTCTGACCGAACTCAAAAGGGCAATTATTTTGGAAAAAAAGTTTAATGTCCAAGTTCAAAAGAGAGATGGGTCAACAACTAGAGCACTGATTTGTGTCCTTATCCACTTTGGGAATTATAGTGATGGGTAAAAGCCCAGGCATTGATGGATTCTCACCCAAATACTATAAAGTATTCTCACAGGAGTTGGAGCCCCAATTTTGGGGAAAGGAAACAAATAGGAAACAATAGAAGAAAGGTACGTTTGAGGTGACAGAGCCACTTTAATTTAATCAACATTACATTTTGTTTGCATCTTCTGGAGCATTCTGTCCATTAATCTGTCACATTTCTTAGAGTTCTTAGAGAAAAAGTGATTAGATTTGCAAAGAGAAATCAAGTATTTCTGAAAAATAAGATACTATAAGTCCCGGCGCGTGAGTAGGCGTTCCCTGTAGGTTGCATTAGCAAGAATACTTAACGAGATTGTTCAAATTGAACAATTTTTGCAACTATGGGTACCGGAGACAGAACTGTAGGGATCCTGTGCATTGTAGAGAGGAACATTTAGATCACCTCCTATAATTAATGACCATCACAAAAGTGTAAAAGTCTAAAAGGTGCAAGGTGTCCTTAAGGAACTTGTGTTGTCAAATATTTGGAGAGTATAAAGAAGAAGAAGTATAGGTCTGAGCTAAATTTGTACTAGATTTGTATTAGAATCGCCATGCCTGCTGATCAGTGGTGTATCCTGGTTTTGTGCTGCCCTAGGCAGGACAAAACTCAGGCGCCCACCCCCCCCCCCCCCCCCCGCGGCACCCCCACCCAACCTTTCCCCCCGCCCCCCGCCCCGCATTCTAAATACACACACACACACATTCACTGACAGATACGCATACACTAGCTAACAGAAACACACACTCGCTAACAGAAACACACACACACTAACAGACACACTCACAATCAGTAACAGACAAACACACTCACTAACAGACACACACTAACAGACACACACTCACTCACTAGCAGACACAAACTAGCAGACACACACTCACTAACATACTGTCAGGGTACCTGCTGTCTCTACCTTTGTGGAGGTGAGACACTTGGACGTTCTTCCTCGCAAAAGGGTTGAATCACTCGTTCCTCGCGGTTCCCTCGGTCGTTTACACGCCGGCCGCGAGGGATCCACTTCCTTTTATGACGCGGCGTTCAGTAGCCGACGTCATGACGACAACCCAACCCGATCTGTCAATCAAGCCCCAAGCACGAATGAGGATTTGTCGGGGGCGTGATTACCTGTTTAGAATCAGGGTATAAAAGAGGGCTTTCTACGTTTGTTCATTGCCCTGTCGTGGTTCTAGCTTGTCTAGTCACTCAGTGCTCTTGTATTCTGTTAGTTTCTTTGGTTTTGACCCGGCTTGTCTGTTCTACCTCGTTTACCTCTATTACCCTTTGACTCGGCTTGTCTCTCGTTTACCTGCTCTCTCGTTCCCTCGACCTCGGCTTGTCTCTAGACCATTCTTTACTACTACCTACGTTAGTCCGGCCATTCTAAGGTCCGGTATACGTATCCTGTACCTGTTTGTACTCTGCGTGTTGGATCCCTGTCCCGATCCTGACATTACGACAGGGCCATGGATCCTGCAGGTACAAACACTCAGGTTGGTCCTTCCGATTCTAGATTTGATGCCATGTTTCACAGAATGGACCAGATGGCTCTAGCGCTGCAAGCTTTATTATCTCGATCTAGTAATCCACCGGAGGAGATGCGTGCTACGTCCATCTCTCCTGTAAGTTCAGGTCTAGAAGTAGCCACTGTAGGTGCTTCTTCCCGTATTACACCTCCTGTACGTTATGGTGGTTCTCCGGAGAAGTGCCGTGGTTTCTTAAACCAAATTGGTATTCATTTTGAATTACAACCTCGCTCTTACCCTACAGATAGGGCAAAGGTTGGATTCATTATCACACTCCTCATTGATAAGGCTCTGAGATGGGCCAATCCTCTGTGGGAGAATGAGAACCCGTTAGTCTATAATTATAATGCCTTTGTCGCTGCTTTTAGAAGAACTTTTGACCCTCCAGGTAGAAAGGTCAATGCAGCTAGATTACTATTGCGCCTTAGACAAGATAACCAAACCCTTGTGGATTATGCACTAGAGTTCAGGTCTTTGGCGGCAGAAGTTAAGTGGAATGAACAGGCCTATATAGACGTATTTGTAAACGGATTATCTGATGTAATCCTAGACGAGGTGGCTACTAGAGAGCTCCCTGAAAATTTGGAGGATTTAATTTCTTTTATTTCTCGTATTGACGAACGTTTAAGAGAGAGACAGAACACTCGTGATAATATTCGTAGACCTTCCTTTAAACTAGCGCCTTTATTTCAAAGTCCTCAAACCACTATCCCAGTTTTTTCTGAACCTATGCAAATAGGCAATACTCGCCTCTCAGAAGAGGAGAGACAGTACAGAAGAAAGGAGGGATTGTGTATGTATTGTGGAGTAAGAGGGCACCTTCGCCTAAATTGTCCTAATCGTCCGGGAAACGCTCGCACCTAAGTTTCTCTAGAGGACAGGCCTTGGGTGTTTCTATTTTGTCCTCTATACACAATTATAAAGATCACAGGCTTCTACTACCGGTTTCTTTAGCATGGGAGAAGGGAGTAATAAAGACTATGGCACTGATAGACTCCGGAGCTGCTGAGAGCTTTATCGACCAAGTTTTTGTTTCTAAACACTCTATCCCATCTCAGCTAAGAGATACTCCCTTGGCCGTTGAGGCCATAGATGGTAGACCATTATCTGAACCTGTGATTTCTCATGAGACTATACCTGTTATTTTGACTGTTGGTATCTTACACTAGGAGGATATATCCCTTATGCTTATATCTTCTCCTTCTGTTCCTATAGTTCTGGGGTATCCATGGTTAAAGAAACATAACCCTATTATTGATTGGGAGCTAGGGGAGATAACTTCATGGGGTCAGGGTTGCCAGGACAGGTGTTTACAGAAAGTCTCACCACTTTGCGTAGGTAATACACCGGTTAACTCCACCCAGTCTACAGACTTACAAATACCGTCTCGATACATAGATTTAAAGGCAGTCTTTGACAAGAAGAATGCTGATACTTTACCTCCACACAGGTCCTTTGATTGCAAGATTAATCTCCTACCTGGTACTATGCCTCCGAGGGGCAATATATATCCTTTATCCACTAAGGAGAACTTAGTCTTAGAGGAGTATATCCGTGAGAATCTAGACAAGGGATTCATTAGGAGATCATCCTCGCCTGCCGGGGCCGGTTTTTTTTTTGTGAATAAAAAGGATGGCACGTTAAGGCCTTGCATTGATTACCGAGGTCTGAATAAAATAACTATCAGAAATGCATACCCAATTCCCTTGATTACTGAGCTCTTTGATCGTTTAAAGGGTTCCAAGATTTTCACCAAGTTAGATCTCAGAGGGGCGTATAACTTGGTGAGAATTCAGCAGGGAGACGAGTGGAAAACAGCGTTCAATACTCGATATGGGCACTATGAGTACACGGTAATGCCTTTTGGGCTCTGTAATGCACCGGCAGTATTTCAGGATCTGATCAATGAAGTTCTTAGGGAATTTCAACAGGATTGTGTTATTGTATATTTAGATGATATACTAATACACTCTAGAGAAATTGAGACCCACCACAGACAAGTCAGAAGGGTATTGCGCAAACTCCTACAACATGGGTTGTACTGCAAATTGGAGAAATGTAGTTTTGATCAATCTCAGATAAACTTTCTTGGTTACGTGATTTCTGGGGAAGGCTTTAAAATGGATCCGGATAAACTCCAGTCTATTTTAGATTGGCCATTACCTAGGGGTCTCAAGGCCATTCAGAGGTTTATTGGATTCTCCAATTATTATAGGCGCTTCATTAAAGGATACTCTTCCATTATTGCTCCTATTACCAATATGACCAGACAGGGGGCTGACACTAAGACTTGGTCTACTGAAGCTCTCGTTGCCTTCAAGACACTTAAGGAACTTTTTGCTTCTGCACCAATTTTAGTTCACCCCGATACAACTTTACCTTTCCTACTCGAGGTAGACGCCTCAGAGACAGGTATAGGTGCCATCTTGTCTCAAAGGTTAGGCGTGGATAAACCATTACATCCATGTGGTTTTTTTTCCAAGAAACTATCTGGGACTGAAAGCAGATATGATATTGGTGACAGGGAACTACTAGCTGTTATCATGGCCTTAAAGGAGTGGAGACATTTATTGGAGGGGACCTTGCATCCTGTTACTATTCTGACGGATCACAAGAACTTGTCTTATATTGGGGAGGCAAAGCGCTTATCCGCCAGACAAGCTCGTTGGTCCTTGTTCCTCACCCAGTTTTCAATTACGTGCTCACTTATAGACCTGGTTCTAAGAACTCTAAGGCCGATGCTTTGTCTCGCCAACATGAACCTTCTACTATTTCTGAGACGGTTTTCTCTTCTATAGTTCCCAAGTGCAATATTATCGCCAACACTAGCCTCAGGATTCATTCTCCGTTGCTTGCCGAGATTATGAAGCTACAACATCTGGCTCCTAGTCAGAGTCCTGAGTCACGGCATTTTGTTCCTGCTGAACTCCAACTAGAACTGCTACAATGCTTTCACAATAGTAAGGTGGCTGGGCATCCTGGCATTCGTAAGACATGTTCCTTAATAGCCAAAGATTTCTGGTGGCCCACCTTACGTAAAGATATTAGGGATTTCGTCGAAGCATGTGAGGTCTGTATGAAGACTAAACGACCTCAGACGCTTCCATGTGGGCTTTTGCATCCCTTGGAAATTCCCGAGAAACCATGGACCTGTTTGGCTATGGACTTCATTGTCGATTTACCTGTTTCTAAAAAACAGACTGTGATTCTCACGGTGGTTGACAGGTTTACTAAGATGGCTCATTTCGTGCCCTTACCTAAACTTCCATCTTCCCCTGAATTGGCTGAGATATTCGCTAAAGAGATATTTCGTTTACATGGGATACCTTCCGAAATTGTTTCTGATAGAGGTTCCCAATTTGTTTCCCGTTTTTGGAAGTCATTCTGCTCTCAAATGGGTATCAAATTGAATTTCTCTTCGTCCTATCATCCCCAGTCTAACGGAGCTGCTGAACGCACTAATCAAAAGATCGAACAATATTTGCGTTGTTTCGTTTCCGAACACCAGGACGATTCGGTTGGTCTGATTCCTTGGGCAGAGTTCGCACACAACAATCTCGTTTGTGATTCTACTCGTTCTAGCCCCTTTTTCATGAATTATGGCTTTCATCCCTCCATTCTTCCCTCGGTTTCTCCTTCCCAGGGAGTACCGTCGGTTGATGTTCATGTTGCCAATCTGAGGAAGTTGTGGGATCAGACTCGACAAATTCTTCTGCATAATTCCATGTTGTTCAAGAAACACGCTGATAAACATAGAAGGGCGGTTCCAGTCTTTGTTCCAGGGGACAGGTTCCTTCTATGAAATTCGCTCCTCGTTACATTGGACCTTACAGGGTCCTGACTCGAATTAACCCAGTTGCGTATCGTCTGGCTCTTCCATCTGCCTTACGCATTCCTAACTCCTTTCATGTTTCCTTGTTAAAACCCCTAATATGTAACAAGTTTTCCTCCACTGCATCCTCTCCTCGCTCTGTTCAGGTTGAGGGACAAGAGGAGTATGAGATCAATTCCATCATCGATTCTCGTATCTCCCGGGGGAGGTTACAATATTTGGTTGATTGGAAGGGATATGGTCCTGAGGAGAGGTCTTGGATACCTCGCCTCCGCAGGGCTTTTCACTCCCGTTTTCCATCTCGTCCCGGTTCCTTCCGCCCGGTGGGCGTTTCTGAGGGGGGGGGGTACTGTCAGGGTACCTGCTGTCTCTACCTCTGTGGAGGTGAGACACTTGGACGTTCTTCCTCGCAAAAGGGTTGAATCACTCGTTCCTCGCGGTTCCCTCGGTCGTTTACACGCCGGCCGCGAGGGATCCACTTCCTTTTATGACGCGGCGTTCAGTAGCCGACGTCATGACGACAACCCAACCCGATCTGTCAATCAAGCCCCAAGCACGAATGAGGATTCATCGGGGGCGTGATTACCTGTTTAGAATCAGGGTATAAAAGAGGGCTTTCTACGTTTGTTCATTGCCCTGTCGTGGTTCTAGCTTGTCTAGTCACTCAGTGCTCTTGTATTCTGTTAGTTTCTTTGGTTTTGACCCGGCTTGTCTGTTCTACCTCGTTTACCTCTATTACCCTTTGACTCGGCTTGTCTCTCGTTTACCTGCTCTCTCGTTCCCTCGACCTCGGCTTGTCTCTAGACCATTCTTTACTACTACCTACGTTAGTCCGGCCATTCTAAGGTCCGGTATACGTATCCTGTACCTGTTTGTACTCTGCGTGTTGGATCCCTGTCCCGATCCTGACACATACACACACACTCACAGTCAGACACACACACTCACAGGCAAACACACTAACAGAAACACACTAACAGACACACACACACTAACAGACACACACTCACTCACTAGCAGACACAAACTAGCAGACACACACACTCACTAAAATACACACACACTCACAGTCAGACACACACACTCACAGGCAAACACACTAACAGAAACACACTAACAGACACACACACTAACAGACACACACACTAACAGACACACACTAACAGACACACACTAACAGACACACACTAACAGACACACACACCCACATTAACACATTTTTGTAAAAAATGTTATCCCCCCCCCCCCAGCCTCCTTACCTTTGGGAATGCTGGGGCGGGGGGTTCTCTTCCTCCCTGGTGGTCCAGTGGCTGCTGGGCGGTCGGGCAGCGCTGGTGGGCAGCTGGCGAGGGAGCAGTTCCTCTGAGCTGTCTGCTCAGCTCCCTTGCGCGCCTCAGAGTGAGGCTGGGAGCCGGAATATGACGTCATATTCCGGCTCGGCCTCCCAGCCTCACTCTGCGGCGCGCGAGGGAGCTGAGCAGACAGCTCAGAGGAAGTGCTCCCTCGCCAGCCGCCCACCAGCGCTGCCCGACCGCCCAGCAGCCCGCCGGCAGCCCAGCATGTCTGTTAGCCGCAAGGCTAACAAGGCATTTGCCCTGGGCATTTGGGGGCGGCTTTTTTTGCCGCCCCCTGGAAAATGCCGCCCAAGGCAAATGCCTTGTTTGCCTCGTGGCTAATACGCCCCTGCTGCTGATGTAGCATACATATTGTGGGTAAAGTAACCTAGGAGATAATCTACGTAGCTCAGGAGCACTATCACTAAAGTATGATTCTTGCAGAAATGCTATCGAAGCTCTAGATCGTTTGAGATCATGCAGCGCCCTAGATCTTGTCTCATAAGTTTTCAGGCCTCAGATACTGTGGGAGAAAAAAAAACAACACCTGAAATAAACTAATGGTGCAATATCTGCTGTTTTACATCACTGTAGTGGGGAAAATAAGAGCACATTCCAGAAGGACTCACTCAGCCTACAAACGGTATCCTGGAGGAAAAAAATAAAAAATGAGGCATCACTGAGGCATACCTTGTTATCACCACACATGTTCAGACCCTGGACAGGGAGACCATAGCTATAATGAGATTTGTACATTGACTGAGAACTGTACATGTCTTTGTTACATTGGAAACAAGAACGAGTAATAAAACAAAAGCAAAAGTCAAGAGGGGCTCCATTACCCCAAATGAGCTGAGAACGTGTTAAAAACAAGGGCACAATCGGGAATAAGAGCCAAGAACTAGTGGAGACACAAATTAAGAGGCTCTCATGATTTACAGTGATAATAGTAGCAACCTTAGTTATAAGGAGGGGATAACTTCTCCCAAAAACAAACACGAAGACTCAGGGCCACTTAAATTAGCAGAGGAGTTTATTCAGAAAATGGGTGAAGCCCCAGGTCATAATAGTAAATTCAAAAGTCAAATATACACATGGACTAACATACAGAAAACATATAAGCATGGAGCATTGGTTATGAATGTATTCTAAAAGTCTTTTTTTCCCACAGAGGAGAAAGAGACACACAAAGGGGTTGGGGAAAAGAAAAAGACACACAAAGGGGCTGGGGGAAGTAAGATATGAACAATGATTGGAAGAGACACACAAGGAGGTGTAAAGGGAGGATAAAATAATATATAATGTAACAATATAATGTTTTGAAACTGTGGCTTGTGGTACTATATGGAAGATTTGCACAGATTTCCCAAATGGCCTAGTTAGAAATAATACATTTTAAAAAAAAGGGGGAAGAGGGGAGAGGAACAGCAGCTTTGAAACACAAGGACAAAAAGGAGGTGTTTATCCTAACCAATACCATGGGTTTACTCTACTATATTAAAAGGCAAATGCTGAAAATTGAAATGTGCATTTTTAACATTTTAACTTCAGATAATTTCAGACAGAGTGGGGGGACCATCATTTGATCTTGAGAAGAATTGGGCAGCTTATTTCTGCTTCAGAATTCCTCCAAACCCCCATAAAATAAAACCAAAAAAAAAACAGAGAAAAGATATAGGATATGTTATCAGAACCGAACCCAGCTGTGGAGCATTATGTCATATGGGGGTATCCATCTGAATGCATTTTTTTTTTTAGTTGTTTACTTAAAGTGCTGTTGTTGAACCCCCTAAGGATGGAGGCAATTGTACAAGTTCTATTTAAATCAAAACTTAGAATATGAGCTATTTGACTTTTCAACCATAATTTGCCTCTTTTATCTGTGTACCTACACCTATTACATATCATTTTGTTCAGGAGAAACAGGGCTTTCATTTCACATCAGATATTTATATATGACACATAATTTCATATAAATAAAATCTAAAAATATTTGAAAAATTAAGACTTTTGTCAATTTTGTTATTTTCCAAGTTTTGAATGGCATTTTAACTGTGAATGTCAGAATGCGTTTTTCAATTTATTACTGCAATAAAATAATGCCTCCTATGTACAAGTTTTATGGTGTTTTAGAAAGTTACAGGATCAAATATAGTGCTTGCCCATTTCAGTTTTACACATCAAAATTTTTCAGATTGGTTTACAGGGACAATGTTGCCTTTGGGACCATTTGTCAGCCCAGAAGTAAAGTCATGGCTTACCATTTGCAAAAGAAGACAACCCAAGGCATTCAAAATGGCGAATGTCCAGTCATTTTTAGTAGCCACTTAGTTACAAACACTGGCCAAAGTTAGTGTTCATATTTATTTTTTGCATTTTTCACAAAAAATCTGTCCTTCCATCAATGTAATATATAATCAGCAGTATACATTTTACTGTTCTAAAATACTTGTATCTTTGTTTTCATCGATGTCTCATGAGTACAGCAGTACCCACGTGTCAAGTTTTTATAGTGTTTTGGAAAGTTAAAAGGTAAAATATAAGACTTGTCCATTTCAATTTTTTTCCATATTGAAATTTTCCAGATTCATTTTGTTGCCTTTGAGACCATATGGTAGCCCTGGAAAGAGAATTACCCCCATCATGGCATATCATTTGCAGAAGTAGACATGTACAATCTTTATCACCCCAAAACATACATTTCCCCACAAGGTATCCCCTCAAGTCCTATATCCCTGGATAGCGTGGGTCTGAGCGCCCAATACCGCCAAAACGCGCTCAGATCCCATGAACGCAGCCAAAACGCCACCGGGGTATAGTTTAGACTGACTGCACATGAGGCGCCTGCCCAAAAAGGTTCAATGAAATTAGGCTGTGCGGTCCGTCTCTTTTGGGAGTATAAAATACATGAAAAACGAATGCAAAAGTGTTCGTGTATATGTTCATTATAAGTATCTGGTTCAGGAGTTTGCTCCCCCTGAACGCCACTCTGTTCGCCTGAATCTCCACGAATGTTACAGAAGGTGGAAGTCCCAGCGGTGTTCGCGCCATTGAGTGGCTGATTTTAGTTCCATACACTCAACGACCAAACACCGCTGTCTCTGTTTGTATTCCAAGATGGCCGGCGCCATGTGTTCGCACATACGAATGGCGGCCACCCAGCCGACCGCTTGGAACGTTCATGTAGTTGCGGTTTGTGGAGGTGTGAACAGGGTTATTGGTGTTAATGAGCGGCACGCTCAACATCTAGGTGGCCTGCCATTCAGTATTTTGTTCGGTTGTCGACTAGAACAGTGGTAGCAAATCTGGAGAACGGTATTTACTGAATGGCCAGGCGAAACAGGGAAAAAAGCATGTGTGGCAAAAACCGACCTCGCCACGTGTCCTTGGAGGGAGCTGCTTGATCGCCTCTTGCCTCTGGACTATGGCCCTGGGAGATTGGGCCCTTTTACAAAACATATTCGGCCCTAACAGAGTGCATGTCACTCATTCTGGCCCTTTAAACACAGTGGGGGCCATTCGGTACTTGCCCTGTGTGAGCAGTGATACCCCCAGATAGCTATGCCATGGAGCCTATTCATATAATGAAAGACTATGGGAAAGACTTTGGCTCCATGGCAATTAAACTGTATTTGTGTGGTCTGCGTGCCACTCACCTAATGTGCACGCAGACCTGAGCTATCTGGGGATATGTTACATGTCTGTGTTTAATGTATGAAAAGTAACTTTATATATTTTAAAACATAATCCTGTATTTAGGTCCCCACATGTGTAATGGAGTTTTGTCTTTGACCTGGGAGATAATTGGATTACTTCTCCAATTATCTCCAGGGCAGAAGGGAGGAAACCAGGATGCATTGTGGGGATGTTTTTACTTTTACTGTGTGACCAGATTAAAATACTGCCAGCCAGGGGGAACAAAAGATACTTTTACTAACTTTGGAACCCCTGGTCTGATTCATTTTTTAATATGTTGTTCCCCTGAATGGATTGATTGTGGATATGTATTTTTATGTGAATGTGATGTATGGTTTTAAAGTTACAGAGTATGTGTGGAAACTGTATTTTTACTGTATGTAGTAATTATGTTAATTGCTTATCTGAGGGGAGGGGATGTGTGGGTTGTACTATTATTTGATTGGTTGTTTTATGCCTCCCCCTGGGTGTGTCCTGTATGTGCACAACTGTAATAAAAAGCAGGCTGGGTGTTCCAGACCTGAGATTCTGCTTGACCCTCAAACCGATGTGTCGTCTTGTTTTTGGGGGAATTGGATTGTATGCTGACTGCCAGGAGTGTAAGCGGATTATATGCTTTTCCTGTTCAGCTATTCCAGGGTTCATGTGTTTCCAGTTCGGGAGTTGGAAGATTTGTACAGTTTGCAGTCCGGGAGATTGGTACTTGCAGTAGCTGCTGGTCTATGGAAAAGGGGATTATCGCCTAAACTGGGTTTTATCCTCTTGTAAGTGAAACGGTCCGTTACAGCATGGTAATTCAATAATAGGGAGATCTGTCCCACACAGGGACTGCAAGCCCCAAACATAGGGGACAACGGGGAGGGGGAAAACCAGCACGGACAGCCCACAGCAGGCATAAGGGTACCGTCCCAAGGCCCATTCCACTACATATATACTCATTATGTATATATGTAAATGTTAACAGAGTTTGTGTGTGAAAATAAACCCCGTAAATATTACATTGTTAAACGATTGAGACATACTACGACATAAAATTTATCTTGAAATGTTTTCTGATTTCTAAAGAGTTACAAACGTCATAATTGATTATAGTTTAACATTGCACCGATTTGTGGCCAGTTGCCCGGAAGCGGAAATAATTACAGATTAAAAAAATACACAGTATGGTAATCTCCAAGGTATTTTTACTGTCTTTCATTTTCCTGGTACGTCACCATTGTCAGCAACAGTATTCATGATAATTTGTAATCTTGTTCTGACAAAACTGTTACAATTCTACAGCAGTAATGGTGAATGTTTAACAAACAAAGTGCCCAATCTTCTGCAAAAATTCACATCTGAAAGTGCCAAAGTTCCCTTTAGTCCTCTATACTTTTTGGATTATCATTGCCCATTCCTCAGATTTAAAGGGATACTCCACGCACCTATATATGTAAAAAGGGAACATTAGGTTACAATAGAAAGAAACTAATAAGGTAAGGAACCTATCTACAAAGGGTAGGGACCAACCTTACTGTAATTACCTCTTAGTGGATCATTCCAGGGTAATAGCAAAAAATATATTAGAAAACTAGTAAAATGCTAAACTTTTAAAAACAATCCATATATGGGATTCAAGTGAATAAGGGTCTTTAGGGATTGTTGTGTTTTGTTTTTTTAGCCCTTTATATTATCCTTTAACTAATTATTTTCCCCGCTCTTCTTATTACACTTTTTTCTCTTTATTATATTTTAGACTCAGGTTCTAAATATACTACTAATAAAGTTTAGCATTTTACTAGTTTTCTAATATATTTGTTGCTATTACCTTGGAACGAGCTACTAAGAAGTAATTTCAGTAAGGTAGGTCCCTACCCTTTGTAGATAGGTTCCTTACCTTATTAATTTCTTTCTATTGTATTTTATTTTGGGTTATGCCCATATTACCTCATTGACCCAATCCAGACCACGGAAATCGGGTGTATCCTGATTTTGTTGTCTTTTTGTTTTCTTAACATTAGGTTACAGTAAGTTGTTTCAGGTTCCATAGGATATTTCCCAATTCAGGCATCAGCCATGCTACGCTGAAAGCTCAATTTAAAAAAATATATAATATACACTCAACGACATGAAAGGTCACGTTTAAAGATATTAGAGTATGCAAAAGGTATCTGAGACAAAAAACTTCCCGTAGCAAATATATAACACAGGAATATTTATTTTGCATCTTGTCACCGATATATACCGTATATAAATTCTTAAAGCCAAAACAGCCTTATTCAGTTTAAATACATTTTATATAAAATATCTATTTAAAACTCTAATATGCATAGCCTGAACTTCTGCAAGCTTTTGACCTTCATTAATATAAAAAATAATAACAATTACCAACTTACCTGTTGCTTTACCTGAAGCCAGAACAGTTAGGGTTAGAAGAAGAGTATTAATTGTCTGTGGCATTTTGTTAACCTACAGAAAAGAACATAAAATCAAGCAATTTTCTTGACAATTGATCACATTATTTTTAATCATAATATTGGCTACAGACAGTGCTAATAGACAGATCCACTTAAACATCTAAAATTATATAACACAAAATGAAAGTGGGGCTGTTATTCTGCAGATTTAAAATGTCCTTATTTGTCCCATATGTCTCCTTGTTTTTAAGTTAGAAAAGAAAAAGAATACTTTTTTAGGGAATACCTAGGTAGACATCCCAACTCTCCCGGACGTTGAGGGAGTCTCCCACATTTTAACTGTGATTCTGTGAGGAAGTCAGAAGATTGCTGCTTGTGCAGGAAGGAGGGGAAATATATGGATGGAGTGGGGAGGGGATATTGGGGGAAGATATGGATGCAACAGGGGGTGGGAACTATTGGAGGAAGATATGGGGGGTAGGAGGTATTTGGGTGGGTAATTCTTTGTTGAACTCATTTGCATATGCCCACCTAAAACCCCATGCAGTAGTCACATCACTGCAAATTTGAGATTTCTGTGGTAAAAGCAAGTCTTATGACTTGACTGGTGTGTGCAGATCTGTGTTTAACAATGCATTGACTATCCACTGACTTCAGGTTGAAGGGGTTTTAAATCACTTTAGGATCTTTGACTAGGACCAAATAGTGATGGCTAGACTGATGGGTCAGAGCATCTTTAAATCAGCAAGTAATCTGGGGTGTACCCAATATTCTGGTATGCAGTAGTTAGTGTTTACCAAACGTGGTGCAAGGAAGGGCAACCAGTGAACCGGCATTAGAGTCATGGGCACTCAAGGCTCATTAATGCACGAGGTGAGCATAGGCTTATCCATCTGGTTCAATCACACGGAAGACCTACTGTAGCTAAAATTGCTGAAAGACTTAATGCTGGCCATTAGTGATGTCCCGAATGGTTCGCTGGCGAATAGTAGCGTGTTCGTAACTCATAACTCTCTGATTGGTTACTTAATCCACCAATCAGAGTGTTATGAGTCAAATCACACAGCGTGGAAAAATTCCACAGAACTTGAAATCCACCCAATCAGAGTGCTCTGTGTCATTTTACACAGCGTGGGAAAGTTCTTTGGAATTTTCCCACGCTGTGTAAAATGACACAGAGCACTCTGATTGGTTTAAACCAACCAATCAGAGTGTTCTAAGCCTAATTGCAGGGCGTGGCAAGGCTTCATAAGCCTTGACCCGCCCTGTGGAGCTCAGTACGTGGCGTGCCCTCAAAGGGTGAACAAGGATTAATTTTTTTTTGCGCTCTTTTTTTTTTTTTTTTTTAAGTGCGACAGTTATATTGGCTTTTTATTTGGCCTTTTTGGGGGCTGAAGAAAGAAGATTTTAGAAAAAAGAAGACATCTATGGTAAGTTTATTTTTATTTATTTACAGGTTTTTAGCTTTATTGACTCCCCCTCCTTATTTTTAGGGTGAGGGGGGTAGGTAGGGGGACCATTTTTTTGCGGGGGGGAGGGGGAGACAAGGGGCTTGGGGACCCCTAGTCACCTGGGGGGGACATTTTTTTTAGGGCCCCCACCCGCCGCTCAGGGGTGGGGGCCGGGGGGGAGGACATTAGGTTCCCCCCCTATTGGGATTTAGGGCCCCCACCCGCCGCTTAGGGGTGGCCAGGGGGGAGGACAAAAGCACCACTTTAAAAGACTCAGTATGATAAGTGAATAAATGCACACACACATTCACTGACAGATACACATACACTAGCTAACAGACACACTCACACTCACTAACAGACACACACACACTAACAGACACACACACACTAACAGACACACACACTGATGCACAGGCAAACACACACACAGTCAGACACTCACACACAGTCAGACACACACACTCACACACACTAACAGACATACACAGACATACACAGACACACACACTAACAGACAGACACACACAGACATACACACACACTCACTCACATTAACACATTTTTTTTTAAACCACACCCCCCCCCCCCCAGCCTCCTTACCTGTGGGAATGCTGGGGGGGGGGGGGGTTGTCTTTCTCCCTGGGGCTGATGGGCAGGCTGCTGTGCATTGGTTGGCTGGATGGCAGGCGGCTGGTGAGGGAGCACTTCCTTTGAGCTGTCTGCTCAGCTCCCTCGCTCGCCGCAGAGTGAGGCTGGGAGCCGAAATATGACGTCATATTCCGGCTCCCAGCCTCACTCTGCGGCGCGCGAGGGAGCTGAGCAGAAAGCTCAAAGGAAGTGCTCCCTCACCAGCCGCCCGCCAGCCAGCCAGCGCACAGCAGCCTGCACGCCCGGCCGGCTTGTCAGTTAGCTGCAAGGCTAACAAGACATTTGCCCTGGGCATTTGGGGGCGGCTTTGCCGCCCCCTGGAAAATGCCGCCCAAGGCAAATGCCTTGTTTGCCTCGCGGCTAAAACGTCCCTGATCCTAACCCAATACATACTATATACAGTATACAGTGACTATTCCTTAACTAAAACACAACAAAGAATTAAGTAAATCCCATCTTATTATGGCAGATACTGTGTGTCTTCTGTCAGAAAGGCATCAAAAGTAGTCAGTCAAAAGCATCCCCACTCATTTACAGCTCCTTAACATTCAATGGAAAATTATCAACTCTTAGCCCCTTCAATACCCAAATCAAGTATAATCTTTTTTATTTTCATCTACAGGGAGTGCAGAATTATTAGGCAAGTTGTATTTTTGAGGATTAATTTTATTATTGAACAACAACCATGTTCTCAATGAACCCAAAAAACTCATTAATATCAAAGCTGAATATTTTTGGAAGTAGTTTTTAGTTTGTTTTTAGTTATAGCTATTTTAGGGGGATATCTGTGTGTGCAGGTGACTATTACTGTGCATAATTATTAGGCAACTTAACAAAAAACAAATATATACCCATTTCAATTATTTATTTTTACCAGTGAAACCAATATAACATCTCAACATTCACAAATATACATTTCTGACATTCAAAAACATAACAAAAACAAATCAGTGACCAATATAGCCACCTTTCTTTGCAAGGACACTCAAAAGCCTGCCATCCATGGATTCTGTTAGTGTTTTGATCTGTTCACCATCAATATTGCGTGCAGCAGCAACCACAGCCTCCCAGACACTGTTCAGAGAGGTGTACTGTTTTCCCTCCTTGTAAATCTCACATTTGATGATGGACCACAGGTTCTCAATGGGGTTCAGATCAGGTGAACAAGGAGGCCATGTCATTAGATTTTCTTCTTTTATACCCTTTCTTGCCAGCCACGCTGTGGAGTACTTGGACGCGTGTGATGGAGCATTGTCCTGCATGAAAATCGTGTTTTTCTTGAAGGATGCAGACTTCTTCCTGTACCACTGCTTGAAGAAGGTGTCTTCCAGAAACTGGGAGTTGAGCTTGACTCCATCCTCAACCCGAAAAGGCCCCACAAGCTCATCTTTGATGATACCAGCCCAAACCAGTACTCCACCTCCACCTTGCTGGCGTCTGAGTCGGACTGGAGCTCTCTGCCCTTTACCAATCCATCCATCTGGCCCATCAAGACTCACTCTCATTTCATCAGTCCATAAAACCTTAGAAAAATCAGTCTTGAGATATTTCTTGGCCCAGTCTTGACGTTTCAGCTTGTGTGTCTTGTTCAGTGGTGGTCGTCTTTCAGCCTTTCTTACCTTGGCCATGTCTCTGAGTATTGCACACCTTGTGCTTTCGGGCACTCCAGTGATGTTGCAGCTCTGAAATATGGCCAAACTGGTGGCAAGTGGCATCTTGGCAGCTGCACGCTTGACTTTTCTCAGTTCATGGGCAGTTATTTTGCGCCTTGGTTTCTCCACACGCTTCTTGCGACCCTGTTGACTATTTTGAATGAAACGCTTGATTGTTCGATGATCACGCTTCAGAAGCTTTGCAATTTTAAGAGTGCCGCATCCCTCTGCAAGATATCTCACTATTTTTAACTTTTCTGAGCCTGTCAAGTCCTTCTTTTGACCCATTTTGCCAAAGGAAAGGAGGTTGCCTAATAATTATGCACACCTGATAAAGGGTGTTGATGTCATTAGACCACACCCCTTCCCATTACAGAGATGCACATCACCTAATATGCTTAATTGGTAGTAGGCTTTCGAGCCTATACAGCTTGGAGTAAGACAACATGCATAAAGAGGATGATGTGGTCAAAATACTAATTTGCCTAATAATTCTGCACGCAGTGTATTTTGCAGTGTGAAATCTAATCCATAAAGCATAGCTCAACCTCATTTATACTTTAAAGGGACACTATAGTCACCAGAACAACTACAGCTTATTGAATTTGTTCTGGTGAGTAGAATCATTACCTTCAGGCTTTTTGCTGTAAATACTGTATTTTCAGAGAAAATGCAGTGTTTACATTACAGCCTAGTGATAACTTAACTGGCCACTCCTCTGATGGCTGTTAGAGATCCTTCCTGGGTCATGGCTGCCTAAAATGCATCCAAACATTCAGTGTCTCCTCCCTCTGCATGCAGACACTGAACATTCCTCATAGAGATTCATTGATTCAATTCATCTCTATGAGGAGATGCTGATTGGCCATCGCTGTGTTTGAATTGTGCTGGCTCTGCCCCTGATCTGACTCCTTCTCAGTCTCAGCCAATCCTATGAGAAAGCATTGTGATTGGATCAGGCCACCACTTCTGATGATGTCAGAGGTCAGAGGAAGTTCACAGACAGAGGCAGCAGGTTCAAACTTGAATACAAGTAAGATTTTACTATCTTTAGGGAGGCAAAGGGGGGCAAGGGGGCTAGATAGTGGTTTTAACACTATAGGATCAGGAATACATGTTTGTGTTCCTGACCCTATAGTGCTTCTTTAAGAATTGTTAACACCCTGTAGAGGAACAAATATCTCTAAATTTCAGATCCTGTGTGAAATATTGCAAGATAAATGACACTATTTACTGTCTAAAGCTTTTCATTTTCCGAAAAATGTTATAAAGGATGAAAATTAAAATGATGTAAATTTACTTCTGTTTGTCTGCGAAGCAATTGATACATACAATTGCTGAGTTGTGATTTGTTTATATGCTAGCTGTGCATCCCTTGCTTCAAATAAAAGTTATGCTAATATATATTTGTAATTTTTACTGGAATTTTTTGTTAAAGTGAAGCTTGCAATGTCCCAACAGCGATGGCAATATCAATACATTACAGAGCATAACAATAGTTTGGCATTTCAAGATTTCAGAACCATTTTTATAATGAGGCATGCACTTCTAAATATGAAACAAAAGCTATACTTGTAAATGGCTAGGGTTATCTAGACAGGAAGGCTCGTAGTAGACTAATAATGCTTTAAAACAGTCTAGGCTAGCATGTGACAAATAAGACCACTAGAACCGCTTGCACAGTAACACAACCGCAATGCATAAGGTGAGAGTTAAGGTATATAAAATAAAAAATAAGTGGAAACAAATAAGGACAAGATGGCATCTGCAATTATTAAGGGAGCCCAGGGCCCTAGCATTAATGTTTCACATGAAGTTTATGGTCAGCCAATTTCCAGCTTCAAGAAATGCAGGAGACAAGCAGAGATTTCGGCAAACCAGGAGTAAGGTTAGGCCTCTCTCCAGTGCCAGGCCTGTATAAAGCGAATACTTTTTAAATCAGATATTAATATTATTATGGCATGTCCAACCCTCCAATTGTATAATTAATTTGGGCCTCAATCCCCCCTCCCCCCCCTCTATTATTAGTATTAATGGTAGTTAAGGGGTTAATTGTGTCTGCATTTATGTTTAATTCTTTTTGGTTAACTAATGAAATACATGAAAGATGATATGCTTTCATTTAAAGGACCACTATAGGCACCCAGACCACTTCAACTTAATGAAGTGGTCTGGGTGCCAGGTCCAGCTAGGGTTAACCCTTTTTGCGGTAAATATAGCAGTTTCAGAGAAACTAGGGTTAATCCAGCCTCTAGTGGCTGTCTCACTGACAGCCGCTAGAGGCGCTTCCACGCTTCTCACTGTGATTTTCACAGTGAGTAGACGCCAGCGTCCAGTGAGTAGACGCCAGCGTCCATAGGAAAGCATTGAGAATGCTTTTCTATGGACTGGCTGAATGCGCGCGCAGCTCTTGACGCGCATTCAGCCGATGACGGAAGAAGAGGGAGGAGAGTCCCAGCACCGAGGTAAGAGTAATGCCTACTTGGACGCAAAAGAGGTAAGAGTTTAACCCCTTCCTCCCCCTTCAGCGCCACGGGATTGGGACTCTGAGGGTGGGGGCACCCTCAGGGCACTATAGTGCCAGGAAAACGAGTATGTTTTCCTGGCACTATAGTGGTCCTTTAACCCCTTAAGGACACATGACATGTGTGACATGTCATGATTCCCTTTTATTCCAGAAGTTTGGTCCTTAAGGGGTTAAGGAAAAAACGCATTGTATTGTATACCAGATGAAATGGTGTGTAACCTGCAGTGGTATCCCTTTTTATACATGCCAGCCCAAGTTGCTCTACAAACAGATGTTTTGTCTCATTGAAACTCAAACTTGAGTGTGCTATTTGTTAAGATGAAAAAGCTTATTAGAATGTTTATCAAGCACTGAATATTTGGCAGTAGAATTTAAACAGTAAGAAATAACATTACTGCAATTACTGCAATACTTCTCACGGGTCATTCATTTTAGAAGTGACGAGGGTGGTTGTATGTTTTTTTCTAGAGGAGGATGGTTGTATGTTTTTTTTTTTAATTGTTATCCTCAGGCCTAAATTATTATTTTACCATAAAATGAACACTCCAAGCACTATAATTATGTTTCTAGCATACGTTATAGAACAAGGAAGCAAGCCCATGTAACTGTCGCTAGCACAGTACATAGTATGGGGAAAAATTCCACCCCACAAAATCTACCCTAACTCGAATATGTCCCAGAGAGGTAGAGTAAGGATTTCCTCTCGCATACAAGTACTTGTATTACTTTAAACTCCAAGAGACCCTTGTCATACCCATCTAAAATGCCTGTGAACTGAATTATCAGATAATCTCAGAAACTCAGAAATTTGCAGCAAAGACACAATATTGTTATGCTTTAGGAGGAGATTACTTCAGAAGCTGCAAAGCCTACAGATCAAAATATATCTATTTTCATTATATTTTAAAATGTATCAATGTTTTCCATTTGCTCTACATTATATTACACATTAACAAATAGTTCAGCCTTTGCCTGGAGTTTCTCTTTACTAAGAAAGGGCCACGGGAAACACTAGGTCCTAATCCATTAATACTAGAGTAATCCCCATCTGATGCCCACTAGTTCCCTGTCCCCTTCGGCTATTTTACAGACCGCATGCCCATGGATGGGGTCTTTTCTAGCATTTGGGCAGCAATGATCTCAGCCAGGGGAGGAGCCGCAGCTGCGGTGACCTTCGTATTTGGTAACGAGAAACTATAGTGCTAGGAATACAAAGTTGGGCGATGTTCCTTAGCGCTAGGTCAGGCTTCACCTTCGCTCCACCGCCGACATCACCCGTTGTCGAGTATCTTGTGCGCATGAACAGCGAGCACATTAGGACTACCGTATAGGAAAGCATTGAATCAATGCTTTCCTATGCGGTTTTAGACAACACTGGATGTCCTCATGCATAGTGTGAGGACGTCTAGAGTCTGTTAAGTGACCAAAAGTCTCCTAACAACCCAAAAGCTACTCTATGTATGATAGACAGCCACTGGGGTGGAGTTAACCCTGAAATTATTACAGTTAAGTAATAACTGCAATAATGACAATTGCAGGGTTATACTGACTGGGGGGCACTGTACCCAGACCACTTCAATGAGCTGAAGTGGTTTGGGTGCCTATACTGTCCCTTAACTTCTGGGGGCTTTGAACTAAAGAGATTGCAGAACACTCTAATGTTAGGAATATGCGTTTGTAGGTGCATTTGGATGCCTGCT
Organism: Pelobates fuscus; assembly: GCF_036172605.1. Lineage (NCBI taxonomy): Eukaryota > Metazoa > Chordata > Amphibia > Anura > Pelobatidae > Pelobates > Pelobates fuscus. Next base: position 308,066,396 of record NC_086317.1, on the reverse strand, counting down.
GGCACTGGAGTAAGACAGCAAGCAGATATTGTGCAGGGTCTTTGGTAGCTCAGCACTGTGCACCAGGTGCAGAATAAGATATTTACAGATGGATCTCAGATCTGGGGTTGACCAGGCTGGCAGACTATGTTAAATACATATTATATTACTGTAGGTGTTTGCAACTTGAGACAGTGCTCATGACATTCTTAAAAGATTACTTATTATTAGATAACGGAATTGCAGGAGACACATGGAGTCCCTTAGGCAAGCATAGATCTTGGTAAATGCTAGGGTTATGCTGTGAAGATCACATTGGCAAAGGACGCAGCGATAAATAATATCAAACCTAAAAACTCCAGCATCCTCCATCAAACAAACTCATATATCTTGTTCTCTGTGTGCGTAGGGTCATCCACACAGAGAACTGAGTTTCATGAGAAAAAAAAGGATAACCGTTTGTATTTACCATCTAGGCCTTAAGATGCCAGTCCTCCCCTGTTTGTTATACAAATAAACAAACCACTATACAGAAAGATCATCCTAGGGGTGAGGGTTAATTTTGCAAACATCAAATTGTTAGTAATAGAACATTAAAAACTTACATAAAAATAACTACCATGGAAACATTGCCCAGTTACTATTCCCTATATGGCAATTTTATTTTAAATACGACCAGTCTCCAGAAAACTGTATCCATGTCTAAAAATATTTATTTTTTAAAGTTACTTTTGTATTTTGCAAACACTTAGGCAAAACAAAACTGCAACTCAGATATTATGTATGCTGTTGTGGCCTTTCACAGCATGTCTGTATAATCATACTGGTAGAATTTGTTGCCAACGTAAATGGATAACATTTTACATGCTGTGCCAGACCAGAATTTGAAGTTTAGCGACAGACCCTGTACGGTTGTTACAATGCGAAACGCTAAAGGGAAAGTTAATTGACTAGTCTAAGCCTTAGTGTACTTGGTGGTAAGGGCTCAGTATTAGCTTAGAGGGCCCATGCTGCCATATCCCCAGGATCCCTCATATACCTCCACTGCTGCCCATCAGCTACCACAGAGTGCCCGGGTTTGGGAAAGGAGCAGGGAGGGCAGGCAGAATTCAATAAGAGATTGCAGCTGTGTCCTGGTGGTCTGCACCACCACCTAAGTACCATTACCATAGCAATACACAACTCCTAGAAGAAAAGCAGTCTAAAGGATTCGGGGCTATGATGCCCCACGCTTGGGACTGGAACCCTGCAAGCCCTCCTCTAGTGATGCCAATGATTTGTGTTATGAATGATACCCATACTTCTGTTTCCTATTATTATGTACATCCACTCTACTGAGACCGCTCTTATCAAAGTGACTAATGACCTAATCTCCGCTAAATCCAAAGGTCACTACTCCATATTAATTCTCCTTGACCTCTCTGCTGCCTTTGACACAGTTGATCATGCTCTCCTCCTTCAAACTCTTCAATCACTCGGTCTCTGTGACTCTGTCCTCTCTTGGTTTTCCTCCTATCTCTCCCAACGCTCATTTAGTGTCTCCTTTTCCAAGGATACCTCCTCCCCTCGCCCTGTCTCGGTTGGAGTTCCCCAAGGCTCTGTCCTTGGTCCCCTTCTATTTTCTCTTTATACTGCCTCTCTTGGAAAACTTATTGCCTCTTTTGGATTCAACTACCACCTGTACGCTGATGACACTCAGATATACCTCTCCTCACCGGACCTCTCCCCGGCCGTCCTGCAACGTGTCACTGCTTGCCTCTCTTCCATCTCTGACTGGATGTCGTCACGCTTTCTCAAACTTAACCTCTCTAAAACTGAACTCCTTGTCTTTCCTCCTCCTAATACTGATCCTCCTCTCTCACTCTCCCTTCAAGTCAGTGATATCCACATAAGTCCATCCCTACAAGCGCGCTGTCTTGGCGTCATACTTGACTCTGGTCTCACCTTTGAGTCTCACATCCAGTTTGTTGCCAAGTCCTGTAGGTTCCAACTCAAAAACATAGCCCGCATCCGCCCCTTTCTTACGCATGATGCTACCAAGGAGCTTGTCCATGCTCTAGTAATTTCCTGCATGGATTACTGTAACCCTCTCCTGATTGGTCTCCCCAAAAGCCGTACTGCCCGCTACAGTCTGTAATGAATGCTGCAGCTAGACTGATTTTCCTATCCAGTCGGTCCTCTCACACCTCGCCCCTCTGCCAGTCCTTACATTGGCTCCCTGTATCCTATAGGAGTCAATTCAAAGTGCTAACCCATACATTTAAAGCACTGAACAATTCCAGCCCCTCTTATATCTCTTCACTGATCCAGAGGTATGCCCCTCCTCGTACCCTCTGCTCTGCCCGCAACCACCTCCTGACCGCTGCTCGCACCCGTACAGCCAACTCGCATTTGCAGGACCTCTCACGGGCGGCTCCTCTCCTATGGAATAACTTGCCTACTGCCATCAGACTCTCCCCTAGTCTTGAATCATTTAAGAAGGGCCTTAAAACCCATCTCTTCAGGAAAGTGTATGGCCTCCCAGAGTAATCTCTCCCTTACATACCTGTCTCTTGCTCTCTCCTATGGGATAGTGCTTTGCTCTCTCCTCCAGCTCTGCTTCACTCCTACTTGATATTTCCTATCCTAATGTTTCTAATACCCCACCTCCTATAGACTGTAAGCTCATTTGAGCAGGGTCCTCTTCAACCTATTGTTCCTGTAAGTTTTCTTGTAATTGTCTTATTTATTGTTACATCCCCCCTCTCAAAATATTGTAAAGCGCTACGGAATCTGTTGGCGCTATATAAATGGCAATAATAATAATAATAATAATAATATGTTGGAATTCAAAAACAGTAATACACGCAGGGTTTCCAGATCCATCATGTTTCCTCTATCTATTTTTTAATAAACTGTGCACTTTTTATTACTTACCTGGGACACTATTTTGGGGCTACTAGCGTGTGCAGACTTCAATGGAAATTTTGGTGTGCTACATATGTTTCTCTGGACACCTATAATTTCATGTTATTGGGTCAACATGTGAAAAGGTACTGCTCTGCTGTAGGTAGATTTCATATACTGCAAGGTCCTTGTTTGATTAATTAACAGAATTCCCTCTTGCAACATTTGAATTTTACATAGCAACATGGCACCACAATTAGATCAGGAAAACACATCTGGCAGCCATAAGAGATCCATGTGCAAGCAGACACTCCATATAGAACATTAGTCTTATAGTGCAACAAAACTACTGTGCTCTCCTTTTTTCTATGACTAATGCTCACTGCTGGAATGAACTCACCGCTGTCCGTCTGGTTGCTATTTACCTGATACAAGGGGCAGAGAATTCACCAGACACACCAGGTACCCAGGTAACATCAAACATGGCCTTATTTAGATTCATGCCACTAACAGAGAAAACAATCTGACACTCACATAGTTAAAATCCATGTGCTGTAGATTAATTTATGTCTCCCTAGGAAATATTGTATCTGCTGTGTTTCCGGTCTGGGCTTGCAGCACCAGAGAGGATCTGCCTATTTAATCCACACATTAGCAGCATGTACAATCCACAGCATATACAACTAAAACATTAAAACAAAATATACAGCACATGTTATGAAGGACAGCACATATTTATGCCCATACACTGATACATTTTAACATTATTCAGCACATGGTAGGCATCCTCTTACCAGCACAGTGTCAAAATAAGACTCTGAAGTCCCATGGGATGCTGGTCCTATGGTTTTTTTTTTTTTGGTGCTATATAAATAATAATAATAATAATAACAATCATGTTGTGTTTGTGTAAGCTGCTTGTGAAGCTACGTGTGTTTGCGTCTAGCCTCTGTATATAATTGCATGTATGTACGTATGTATATAGGCTTCTGGTGCATCTGTCTGTGTGCGTCTCTGTCAAAGGCTCCCAGGCAAAGACAATCACACATACACACACACACACACATAAATACATGTATCCATACTCTGGGGATACACACACCAGTAACCACTGCTAGACACATGCACAGCTCAATACACACAGCAAGACACACAACCCACTACACACTGCCAGACACATTGACCCAGTGCACATTGCCAGAACCCTTCAATACACAATGACAGGGCACACTTATACATTGTCACACACACTACTAGACTCACACTCATTGCTACACATAGTTGTATTAGCACCGCAGCAGCATATAGAAGTCAGAGCAGAGCACACACTGAGTTAGTAATTAAGAATCCTTAATCAGTGGTTTCCTTAAATAGGAACAGACTGATTTAAAAAAAAAAAAAAAACTGAGTGAGAGAAGAAGTGAGGGGAGCCAAGTATTTGATATTTTACAATACCATAGAGACTATAGAGCACAGTTACATGTTATCTGCAACAGTAAGACCTCCAACACATTCAGAATAGGCAACAGTGATTTATAGTAAGACAGCAGCCTCTTACTGTGGATGAGGGTCTGGCAGATGGCTCCTGTGAAGGTCCACTTCAGCTTCCAGTTGTTTTAGGCAGACATGGATCTTGACTACTGGCTCATGCGGTCTGTCTCTATATCCAGCGTATCAGATTCAAAATAGTTCTCTTCCAGAGTGGGAGGAGAGGCAGTCGATTTCGACATCCAAAAATCTTGTTTGAACAGATATATTTCCCAGCACATTCAGCCTCTCTCAGCTACTCCAGATCTTTTATTCTGGCACATTGCCCAATTCACATAACTCTATGAATGTGGATTAACTGCTCGTGTGACTGAAATGTGCCATCTCATTCAATCTGACAATTAACTTTACATTTTAATTATGGAGCAACCGGTCTTATTCAATTATGTAATAAGGGGAATTTAATTTTTATTTCGTTGTATTTTAATTCCATGGCACACTTCAAAATCCCAAAAGTCTATTTTATTGTACATTTAGGAAAAACTTAAAGGGACACTATAGTCACCTGAACAACTTCAGCTTAATGAGGTTGTTCAGGTGAGAACTATAGCTCACTATAGTTCAGGTGAGAACTATAGAAAATACAGTGTTTACATTGAAAGCTAGGAACACCTCCAGTTGCAGTCACTCACAGTGAACCAGAGGGACTTCGGAGTTGATGGAGGCATAATATGCCTCCATCCACTCAGATCTGCTGTGCACGAGCATCCTGTGATTCAGTATCTCCTCCCCCTGCATGTAGACACTGAACTTTCAATTCATCTCTATGAGGAGATGCTGATTGATCAGGGCTGTGTTTGAATCATGCTGGCTCTGCCCCTGATCTGCCTCCTTGTCAGTCTCAGCCAATCCTATGGGGAAGCACTTTGATTGGATCAGGCCACCACTTCTGATAATGTCAGCAGACAGCTTGTTTTTTCTGAGACAAACAGCATGCAGATCTACAGCTTCCGGCTTGAATACAGTAAGAATTTGCTATATTTATGGAGGCATGAGAAGCCCAGGGGGGGCTAGATGGTGGTTTTAGCACTATAGGGTCAGGAATACATGTTTGTGTTCCTGACCATATAGTGATCCTTTAATTTGATCTAGCATCACTCTAGACTGCAGATTATATATAGTTTATGTAATATTTTATACATTAATTTATTTGCATTAAAAAACAAAACAAATATATTTATCTATGTATGTATATATAGATATATCTATATAGATATATAGATATATCTATATACAAAACACAAATAAAGTGGCACTCTGAAAAACAGATACCAAATAGCGTACTCAAACCATAGTGCTGCACTGCACTGTATATATATTCCAAGGAAATGATGAGACACTCTCTGGATTATCAATCAATAAAGTGTATTCAAATTCGCATGTGGAAAAATCAACGTTATGACCTACATAAGGTCCTTATCAAGATGCTGTACATACATAAACATTGTGTATATATACGCTATAAAATTAAGAAACTGAGCGTACCAAGTATCCAAGGTGCACGTGACCCAGTCCCACACGCCGATCAGCCAATCACACCTCCCCTAACGTGTTCAGTGACATGTTCAAAATTAAGTCATACGTCAAGCAGCAGGACGTTAATCTAGAAAATGCCCCGTTGCCATAGTGTTCTAGTGCGGTGATAGTGTAAAAAGTGTGTGGTTAAAACATAATCACAAATGAGACAAAACTTGAGAGCAGCATTCAGAGTTAAGATAAATGAGCCCAGAATAGCTAAAGCCAGGGGAAATTATGCAAGGTTAGACTATTGATCCACAGATCAGTAAAACTAGGCTGATGAATCAAACTATGCAACAGATTGTGCCAGAGAGAGATATGAGGAGATAAACAGAAAAAAAGCAAAAAAAAAGAAATGCAGAAAAAAGAGAAGAAAGAAGAGAAAGAAAGAATAAAGAAAAGAAAAGACTATATTTAACCAGAATATGTAAAGGAACTGTACAAAATAAATAAAGCCCCAAAAAACTGTGATTGATTGATTGATTAAAAATCCAACGAGTGCTCTCATAATTTCCTTGGATTTCATATATCTATGTATATATTTGTGTTTGGGGTATACTTCCGTAACAAGTGCCATAGTATGGATTAGTATATGAGTGACACATCATATCTGAAAAGTCAGTTGTGGTGTGACGGAACCGACGATGCGGTAGGCCTTTAATAAAAAGAGGGCTCATCCTAGAAGTAGAATAAAAAGATGATGTTCTTAGAGGGAGTGGAGGGAGAGGCATGCAAATCGCCAGACCAGTAACGGTATGAAAGACAGGATGGGAGTCAATTAAAACAGGACCCAAGCCCTCCCCCCATAACTACAGGTGCAGTCTTTAAACTAGTATTCAAGACATAATGCTGTAACAAGTCTCATAGTATGGATTAGTATATTCGTGACACATCATATCTGAATTATCGATTGTAGTGTGCCGAAACAGATGATGTGGTAGGCCTGTAATAAAAAGAGGGCGAAAGAAAGGATACCATACATATCATTTATTCAAGCTACAGTGCATTATTTCCCTTCTCACAGGGAACTTAACCCCTTAAGGACACATGACGTGTGTGACACGTCATGATTCCCTTTTATTCCAAAAGTTTGGTCCTTAAGGGGTTAAACACTTGAAACACAATGGTGTAGTAGACCTGCCTATTTAGTAGCATGTTTTCGATATATTAGCAGGGGCGGACTGACCGGTCGGGCACTTCGGACATGGTCCGAGGGCCCGGCCGGGAGGGGGGCCCGCCATCAGGGGGCCCGGCCGCCCCTTTAAATGTTGCAGCCGCCTGAGCGCTCTCTTAAGAGCCTCAGGCGGCTGCAGCTTCTCACCTCCCCTCCCCTGTAGCGTGGCCCAGCTGCACTCCGGTCCGCGGTGCCCGGCCGGAGTGATAGGAAGGTGCACACTGAGCCCTCAATTGTAGTCTCTACTGGGGCCTCGAAGGGATTATTACACTTTTGTTCCTTGTGTCTAAAGATTGTGTAGGGTGTGGCTGGAGGCGGTGCATGGAGGTGGGACATGGGTGGCGCTTGCTGCGGAGTATGGGTGGGGCCTGTAAGGGGGCCCTTGATTTATTTTGCCCGGGGGCCCTGAAGGTTCTCAGTCCGCCCCTGTATATTAGCACTTTTTATTTTTTATTTCTCATTTCTTTTTCCTCTGACTATTTAGGAAGATTCAAAGGGAGAGAGGATTTATCTATATCTATCTCTGTCTGTTTATATTTACAAGTTGAATTATTTTGAGCTGGCATTTAACCCCTTAAAACCAGAGGCGTACTATTACGCCCTATTCTAAGCGGCTCTAAACGCCGCAGGGCGTAATAGTACGCCCTCCATTTTTTTTTTACTTACCCGGTAGCCGGCGATCCCACGCCGGCGATCGCGGTTAGGGGGACTCCCAGGGAGCCCCCCGCGGGACATTCGTCCTCCTGCAGCCCCCCCAGCCATGTGAGAGTGAGGTCCTTGCGAGGACCTTACAATCACATGGCCGGGTAAGCTGCCTGCTGCATTGCCAGCAGGGGGACTAATTGTAATGACAGTTAGTCCCCCTGCTGGCTGGAAATAAAATAAAATAAAGTTAAATAAGTGTAAAAAAATATATATATACTTAGATCATATATATATATATTATATTTATATATATATATATGATCTAAGTATATACACACACACATACACTGTTTAGGTGTATTTTACTATTAATATATATATAATTATATATATATATATATATTAATATCAAATTACATGTAGACTGATACTGATTAAATATATATATAATTATTGTTATTTAAAAAAGATTATTTAAAAATATATAGATGTGTGTTATTTTGTTCTAACTGTATTGTGATATTAATATATATATATCAAAATACACGTAGAATGAAATAATATATATATATCTATATACATACAGTGGCGTACACATGACCCATGGGGCCCCGGTGCGAAAATTGATCCGTGGGCCCCCCCCCCTCGCGCTTACTCTGCGCGGGCCGGGGCAGCAACACATGGCGGCGGGCACCTGGTCGCAGGGGTTGCGACCGCGGTATGTATGCCACTGCATGCAGATGCACACACACTTAAAGGACCACTACAGACACCCAGATCACATCAGCTCAATGAAGTGGTCTGGGTGTCAGGTCCCTCTAGTTTTAACCCTGCAGCTGAAAGCATAGCAGTTTCAGATAAACTGTTATGTTTCACTGAGGGTTAATCCAGCCTCTAGTGGCTGTCTCACTGACAGCCGCTAGAGGCGCTTCCGCCATTTTAAGACACTGAACGTCCATAGGAAAGCATTGAGTAATGCTTTCCTATGGGCGGTTTGAATGCGTGCGCGGCTCTTGCCGTGCATGCGCATTCGGAGCTAAGAGGCGGAGGGATCCCCAGCGCCATGGGAGTCCGGCGCTGGAGAAAGGTAAGTGCTGAAGACACACACACACACACTCTCACGAACAAATGCATAAACACTAGCTAACAGACACACACATTTACTGACAAAGACACACTCAGCGGCAGACATACATACACACACTTACAAAACATACACTCTCACTGACAAACACACACTCACTAACAGACATCAAACAGACTCACTAACACACACACACACACAAACACACTCAGTAACAGACACACACTCACTGACACTCACTAGCAGACACACACTCTAACACAAACACCAACACTCACACTAACACACACACTCACACTAACACACACACACACACTAACACACACACACACTAACGCTCACACACACACTAATGCTCACACACACTAACACTCACACACACACACACACACACTAACACTCACTCACTCACACACACACACTAACACTAACACTCACACACACTAACACTCACACACACTAACACTCACACACTAACACACACTAACACACTAACACTCACACACACACACTAACACTCACACACACTTACACATGTTTTTTTTTTATTTAATCCCCCCAGCCTCCTTACCTTTTGGAGTGCTGAGGGGATTCCCTGGGGTCCAGTGGTGCTGCTGGGCTCCTGGGGGGAACGGTCACCCGGCGGGCTATCTGGTCCTGCGGGCGCGCGAGGGAGCACTCTCCCCTGAGTGCTTCCTCTTCAGCTCCCTTGCGCGCCGCGTACTGATACCGGCGCCGGAAGATGACATCATCTTCCGGCTCCGGTATCAGTGCGGTGCGCGAGGGAGCTGAAGAGGAAGCACTCAGGGGAGAGTGCTCCCTCGCGCACCAGCTGGCCGCCGGGTGTAAGCAGGGCCAGCCTCGGGGGGCCCGGAGGTGGCCGGCTCCTGGGCCCCCCAGGAGAAGAGGCTGGCCCAGAGCGTACATACTGGGTCGCAGGGGCGGCCGGGCCCCCTGGTGGGCCGGGCCCGGTCGCAGCCACGACCCCTGCGACCCTGGTATGTACGCCACTGTATACATAAATATATACGTATATATCACTATATAACTATATATAAATAAAAATATTTTTAAAAATTATATATATATATATATATATATATATATATATATATACACACATACGTATATATATATATACATATATTAATTCTACATATATATTTATGTAATATTTTTACATAATTAAGTATCTTAATTAATTACAATTAGTGGGACCTGGCTGACAACCCATGCCGTAAGTATAGGGAATTTAATTTGCTAGCACTATATTTAACCCTATAACTTTGTAAGACACCATAAAACCTGTACATGGGGGGTACTGTTTTACTCGGAAGACTTCGCTGAACACAAATATTAGTGTTTGTCTTAGCTCCCGCCTTGGGACCGGGAAAACGGCGCAAACTGGAGGTAAAATCTTCATAATCACCCGCAACAACACTCACCCTGATGAAGGCCCGAGGCGTGAGGAGCTTGAGCCGGGACGAGACGGTCGCTCTCCCGGGTCTCCGGCCGGTGTCCGGCACCCCCCCTGGACCGGGGGGGTCATCCCGGTCCGTAAGGGTGCTGAACAGCTTGCCAAACCAGGCTCAAGTAACCACCCGGACGCGAGGTGACCACCGCATGGCGCTTCTCAAGATGGCCGCCGCACGACAGCCTTGTGCATGAACAGCCAGTTCAACAACCATGACAGTCTGCCCCAGGGCTATGCTGGCGGACTGCACCGAGCAAATAAAGGTACAGGCCAGGGACATCACGCAGGGGGGCAATAGGGTGCGCAAAGAAAGAGATCCTATGGAGGACAATATAACAAGTAATCCCACAGGTGTGAGCAGACCTTGGCATAGCCTGCCCCACAGGGACCGGAACATCAAGCCACCCACCCTGTACCCATCCAGCAATAACTTACCCCGCCAGCCTGGACCTAAGCCAGCTCTAGCTTTACCCCACGATAACCGTCAAACGCACGTTTGCGAAATAAGCGTCTGACCAGTTTACCCAGCAGACTACGCCCGAGGAGATACATGGACAGTTAAGCGTATTCTGTTCACTGCATCACTATCCATGCTCACAACACACCCTCAGTTAAAGCATAACTATCTGGTGTATATCTTCAAAGAAAGTATGAAGGGATAATACACCAGCACTATGGTTACCTGAACAGGTCTTGCTGTAGCTTCTGTTGCGGCCATCTTGTGATGAAGTTATATTTAAAGTTATATTTGACTTTTGTAATGCGATAACATTCTTAGGTGGTATTATACTATCTGTGTGAACGCCTTGGTGAGATGTTTGGGGCCGTAAAAGCAACAATACCTAAGCCTTAGTATTACAAAGCAACGTTTAAATGAAGCAGAAATGTGTAGATGAGAAAGCGATGACATCTGACATAAAAATGTATATTAACTTTAAGCGACTGTCCCTACTCACTTAAGCAATTTACTTTGATAGCTGTAGTTATAGCGTGTACCTAGCTTGTAAGGATAATTTAACTTTTCCAAGGGGCCTACTGTGTGATACCCAGCGTGTACCCAAACAGAATTGACACGAATAATCGCAGTTGAACCCTGTCCAGCATGTAACCTAATCCTAACAATAACTTAAGCAACCATACCGTTAGCGATGTTTAGCCTATTTTGCATGATTCACATAACCGTTGTTTCCTTATCCTCAAAATGCAATATATCTGTTTCGATAATCGACATAACAAACAAAAAAAAGGTGGCATTACTGAACAAGGAAGTGTATTTACCAGTTACAAATGTTGTAATAACCCCATTTTGTGAACAAACCGTACATTATCCTTCTCTCTTCTGTATCCCAACATATGCCGCAATAAAACAAAGATTGACAAAAAAAATATTAATGTTTCAAAACAGTAAAATTTATTACAACGATGATATCGCCAGTAAAAGTGAAGTTTTTTGCATTTTTCACGGACGATATTATTGCTGTGATACTTTTTACAGTTTTGAAACACAACTATTTGTGTTCAGTGAAGTCTCCCGAGTACAACAGTACCCCTCATGTACAGGTTTTATGGTGTTTTCAAAAGTTACAGCGTCAAATATAAGGCTTATGTTTCAATTTTTTTACATAAAAATTCGCCAGATTGGTTACGTTGCCTTTGAGACCCTATAGTAGCCCAAGAATGAAAATTACCCATATGATGGCATACCATTTGCAATAGTAGATAACCCAAGGTATTGCAAATCGGGTATGTCCAATCATTTTTAATAGCCACTTAGTCACAAACACTGGCCAAAATTGGTTTTTTTGCATTTTTCACACACAAACAAATACTAACACTAACTTTGGCCAGTGTTTGTGACCAAATGGCTGCTAACAAAGACTGGACATACCCCATTTGCAATACCTTGGGTTGTCTACTATTGAAAATGGTATGCCATTATGGGTGCAAATTTAATTCCTGGGCTACTATACAGTCTCAAAGGCAACGTAACCAATCTGGCGAATTTCAATTTCAAATGTAACGTGCTATATTTGACCCTGTAACTTCCCAAAACACCATAAAACCTGTACATAGGGGGTACTATTTTACACGTGAGACTTTGCTGAATACAAATATGTGTATTTTATTGCAGTAAAAGCAAACAGTATTATGACATTGACAGTTAAAATGTCATGTAGAACTAAAAAAATAAAAACATTTCTTATTTTCTCCCATTTTTTTCATATTAAATTATGTTTCATAGCTAAATATTTGATATTAAATGAAAGCCCTGTTTCCCTTGAATAAAATTATATATAATAAGGGGGGGTGCATTTAATATGAAAGAGGTGAATTACGGTTGGACAGACATATAGCGAAAATGCCAGGTTTTGTTTACGTGTTTTGTTCACAACGTGTACATTTGGCTCAGTCCTTAAGGGGTTAATAAACTAGAAAGGCTCGTTTATGATTAATAGATGATTCTTTGAATTAGTCACAGCAGGGAAGGGAAACACTGCATATATATAGAATTTATTTCTTAATCTACCAAGAGGCAAATATGTGGGACTGCAGCCTTTAAACAAGAATTTATTGTTTTAAACTACTCTGCTCTTAGTTTCAATACCGGAGATATTTTGACAAAACTTTAAATCAAATTGGAATTACAAACTACTTTAGTTCCTATTTAGTTTATCTTAATCAATTCTGTACGTGTACATATTTCCCATTAGGGCTTTCTCATTGGATTATATTGATCTAACCCAGTGTAAGTGTGACTGCAGATCTTGAGCAGATATATTACTTTGTATCAGCTCTACTAATACATGACAGGCGCACAGTCGGATTTGCCGGCATATGCGCTATCTTACCCAAACCCCCATTAAAACACGGACACAGGTTATACTGTTGGAAATAATTAGTCCACAGCTTTATTAAATTATTAATAAAATAATTAAGGAATAACAAATGGGGTCATTGCCAACAAATTTTATTAAAGTTAACATCCCCCCATATACATAACATACCCCTAGCAATGACCCCACAATAATAACAATAGATAACAATCTAAATAACATGTTAATACAGAAACTGGCCGCCCAATATGACCACATTTCCACCAGGTTAAATTGTAGGGGTGTACCGAGACACCGCTACCCACCATATCGATTGTAGGGGTGTACCAAGACACTGCTACCCACCATATCCATTGTAGGGGTGTACCAAGACACCGCTACCCACCAGTTCCAGTGTAGGGTGTACCAAGACACCACCACACCCCCAGGTTCGGAGCCACCGACGGGCTCGAACCTACCAACCACGTGCAACACTGCCCAATACACACTAAACCTCAGGATGCCCACTTTCTCCTCCATCTACCCTCCGATTTAACCAGGCCATTCCCCGCCGCTGTGAAAAAACGGGAAATCAACTAACCTAACCAAATGCAGGGAGAGTGGGAGGGACAACTGACAGGTAAGCTTAGGTTCAGTTAAAATGGCCACTTCATATAATGGCTGGTGTAAATGATCCGCTTATGGCTCTGCCCTACCCAGCATGCTAGCTGTCACTAACTTCCTGTGGCTGCTATGCCTACCTCCTGGCTCTGTCAAGGCCTATTCCTCTTTGCTGCGCTGATCCATGGGCTACATGACAGGCGCACAGTCGGATTTGCCGGCATATGCGCTAACCTTACCCAAACCCCCATTAAAACACGTACACAGGTTATACTGTTGGAAATAATTAGTCCACAGCTTTATTAAATTATTAATAAAATAATTAAGGAATAACAAATGGGGTCATTGCCAACAAATTTTATTAAAGTTAACATCCCCCATATACATAACATACCCCTAGCAATGACCCCACAATAATAACAATAGATAACCATCTAAATAACATGTTAATACAGAAACTGGCCGCCCAATATGACCACATTTCCACCAGGTTAAATTGTAGGGGTGTACCGAGACACTGCTACCCACCATATCGATTGTAGGGGTGTACCAAGACACCGCTACCCACCATATCCATTGTAGGGGTGTACCAAGACACCGCTACCCACCAGTTCCAGTGTAGGGTGTACCAAGACACCACCACACCCCCAGGTTCGGAGCCACCGACGGGCTGAAACCTACCAACCACGTGCAACACTGCCCAATCCACACTAAACCTCAGGATGCTCACTTTCTCCTCCATCTACCCTCCAATTTAACCAGGCCATTCCCCGCCACAGCTCAGGACTTGACACCTAAAGCTCCTGAGCGACCCCCACCACACCAGAATAAGGCCTGTTGAATGCCTTCCTGAAGGGCCAATTTAAACAGATCACACCTTACATCCGAAAACGTACCCCATCCCCCCTGGAGTACCCAGGGAGCTTGCCTCCCAGTTCGTTGTGTCTCACTGTTACACCGCCCCCAAATCTGATAAATACCGCCATAAATTTTTTATTAATTCGTCCTCGCCACCGAGACCGGGTACCTAGTATGTCTCCAATGTAACCGAGGAACCATCTTGGACCGCACCACCACCACACCTGTGGCCAGCTCTCATAGCCAGTCCACCTCCCTCTGCCTCCACCTGCTCAATTCCTTTTCCGGGACCATGCCGATATCCTTCCCGCCCTTGCGGATTACCAGAATGTCCTGGACAGTACCCCTTGTTACCTTCTGGAAAATTTTCTCCACTATTGCCTTGCCACCAAAACCCCCGAAAACCAAAACCACTCCAGCTCCACCAATTCCAAAGGAAAGCCCAGTTGAGCTTGACCCGAACCGCGGCTCCCTTCTGCGCCCCTTAGATGTAAGAGTGGCCCACCAACCATGTCACCAAACCTGAAACGAAAGTAATTAGCGACAAGGCATAGCCCCAAACACAAACCCATACGTCCATAGCCATTAAACCAAATAGACCGTCCTTAAACAGGACTTAAACCGTACTTACTCCCACCTGCCTAAACGTTTCCCCAGGTCCTCACCTAAAACCAGGCGGGGCGCCTCTGTCGCCGCCATTATCCGGGAAGCATGGGCCCCAAAGTGCCCGGGATCCAAACCCAACATTGTCAAACCCCTCCAAACAAACCCCTGCGGGAATTGAATCGTGACAGCGCCGATCCGTCCCCTTTTACCAGTAAGCCACCCGGGATGTCCGGGTGAAGCTCCAAGTAACATGATGTGCTTGACGCCGGGCGTACCCCTGACCCCGGCAAGGAATATAGCTTTACCAAACCTCCTTTACCAGACACATCCGTTCTTGTACAACCCTACCGAATCATTACCTTAACCGACTGAGGTTCGACAACCGAGTGTAGAACCCCCCAACACCCGCCTGAAAGGCACTCACCAGCTCCCCAATCCGAATTGCTCCAAGCCCCCGAGAAGGCCACCGCAAACAAACTCACCGCAAAAGTAGAGTAACACACCACCAGGCGTTGCGTTACCCAAGGAAACCAGCCGCCCGGCACCGACATATTTCATACCTCTCCGTAAGACCCGCGATGCCTGACGGACGTGACAACATTCCGTCACTTCCTCCCAATCGGTCAGTTTGAGCCCTAATGCCAATGCCGCCATGCTCCTGTCCATTGCCGATGGAGCTAACGCTGAAAGAACAAGTGGCTTAGGAACCACAGCAAGGTATCCCTTCGCCCCTCCTTTGACTGGGACCCCCCAGTGAAACCAACCGCCTCGTCCCACATATCCCAAACCTTCACATAGGCAGTCCCCGTGCCCGGTGCCATAGGATTCCATATCAATACTCCAAGCATGGCGTCTCGAGCTGCCACATTTCCTCCAGACCGGCCTGTCCCTCCTCCCGCACCCCCTGGGGCCGCCATTCGCAGCTTGTCCCCTTGTGCACGAGCCAAGTAACCAGCCCCTACCTTCCGCCAACCAGGCACATGGCGTGCCTGCACCCGATATTAAACGACCTGCACAATAATACGAATCACCGCCATTGGCGTACCTCCTGAACCGAGGACCCGGCTGGATGGTAAACTGCATGAACCCCGTCGTATTGTCCGTGAATTACGACTTTTCGTCCCTTAATCCTTCACCTTTTAGAGCCACGGCCACTCCCAATGGAAATAACTCAAAAGATGCCAACTTCGAATTAGAGGACTTACCTTTCATGCCTCCTGCCACCGCTCCGCGCACCACCTGCCTTCCAGGTATGCCCCGGAATCAATGTTCCCAGAGGCATCTGTGAACAACTCGATACCACCCGCAATGGCTCCACAAGTAGCCTTCGCCATGAAACGGCTACAGACCCATTCCTCGCGACTAACCTGACATGCGAACTTGAAACTGCCTTAAGAACAACTGCGATTTCTCAGCGTGACCTTCTTGGACCTGTGAATCTTCACCCTGAACTCCCTAAGTGCAGTCAACTGATCCCCAGGCAAATGACACTCTCTTACCACCGAAACAATTTCCAGCCTAAGCTAAGACGCGCGGTAGGATTCCCGCGACCATAAGGTATGTCCACAACGGCCCGGCCCAGCCGAGCCCACACAGCAAGCTATCTTACCGATAATGTACTAAGGAACCCCTTCCTGATTCCTCTTTCACCACCCACTCCCAGACGGAACCAACTTCCCGAAGTAGGAACATGAAATGGAACTGCCCCTTGGCAAGCAGAGGTAACCAATAGGCACCTGCAAACATGCAACCCAAAAGATGGAAGGGTCGTCAATAATCGAACTTGTCCCGCTCCCCCGAACCAACTCAACGGCAAGGCCGAATGATGCCAAAGATACAGAACAGGTCCGCGTCGATGTCCTCATTTACCGATGCCCCTTTCGGGTGCGATAAGTTTTGTATCAGAGGGAATTTGCCTGCCCCTTTCTAGGGGACCACCCCCCATGGAGACACCCACAGATCCGCTAATGGCGGGATGTAACGGACCCGCCATCTCCCCAATTGGGCTTCCTCGCGTGATCACTCGACTTTGAATGGAATAGCGAACCCCCCCCCCCAACAATCCCAGCCATAAAACTAGCGCCTTCATGGGAGGCTTACTGCCTTAGCCACGGCAGCAACGCACTGATCGTCACCGGTGCCGCTCCGAACTGTAGCCCCGGCGAGTACCCCTCCTGCCTTTGGTTTTCCTTTCTTGACATGTCAGATGACACCGTGACTCCCACCGCCTCCGGAACACTCGTATCCAAGCCTACACGATGGTCCCCAGTTGCATTGACCTTTCTTCTGTCCGGCCAGCACTGCACCTCCTGGGGGCGCGCCGGCAGCCCCCGGAAAGAGCGAATTTCCTGCACCATCATTAGGAAACGGGGACCTTACCCCGATTACGCCTACTAGGATACAATTCCCAAAGTCTTCAGTATCTTGCGATACTTCCACCTTTCCCCTCCTCTTCTTTTCCGGCCTCCTTCCTATCATCCCCTTTTAAAATCAAGGAACTCCTCGAGCGGAAGACAGGAACATTTATTTTTTTATTTTTTTTTACAAATCCCCTTAATGAAATCTAATCCTCCGCCTTCAAGTGACCCCCCAATGTTCCCGCGATGGACACATGCCCATTTCGTCGCGCCGCGCCTGGAATATTGCCACACATCTAACTGTTCTCCTGCCCCGTCGAATGTCCCCGGTACCGGTACACCGTATTTCCCTTCCCGGCACGCCATCACCACCGCCCTAACTTCTGCCTCCCGACCGCCCTCCGGTGACCCCACCCCACCCGGCCCCTTTTTCCCTTGATCATGACTCTAAAATGATTTTTGCAATTTAAAAAGTGTAGTGTGTTTATTGACTCACCGCCCGAACCCCCGTCTGCGTTGTCCTTCCGTCCACCTTGCCAGGCTCTGGAGTATCCAGTGGACGCCGACTCCTGTCCACGCTGGTCCCGCCTCAAGCTCGTAGGAGTAACCTGGGTAGTCTGTTCTGATATAGCCTTACCAGCCCTTCCTCCCTGCGCTCTGTTCTGTCGTCCTAATCTCTGCTCCTTCTGCTGCCTGACCTTCCTGGCCGCAGGCGTCATGCCTCTGCCCTAGTGAAATCCTGCCAGATGAAGCTGAAGCGCTGCACTGAGACCTCCTCCTCTCCTCTGCTGTGCCTGTCATTGACCCTGTGCTGCTCCCTCCCGTACTCACACCTGCTGACGCTCCTCCTGTGTTCCTGCTCCTGAGAACGCCCCCCAGGGGGCTCCCGCTTGCCTCTGTCCCTTGCGTCCATTTCCACCCGTCCTTGTCCTCTCTTCTGCCTTCTGCTTGCAGTACCTAACCTCTCCCCGGCCGCCTCATCCACTTGTGGCCCCTTTAATTAATCCTGGTTGCTGGCCTTCTCCTCCATAGCTGCTCTGCTGCACCTGTGAAGACTCCGCCTCCTGCTTTCACTATCCCGTTCCTTCACCTCTGACCTGACCCTGGCCCCATCCAGGGCCGCCTCCGTCTGTGTCCCGCCGACATGGACCCCCCCCCCCCTGCCTGCCCATTGGGGGGGGACCGCTTTTACACTGCTGGCCCCTTGCATCATTCCCCCTGTCCCTCAGGTATGCCACCAGGGGCAGACTCACCAGGACGCCTCTTGCCGCTCTCCCTGCCCGGCAGCCATCATGTCATGCTGGATTCCGCTGTCCTTCGTGCTTTCCCGCCCCCCTGCCTTACGGCAGGGGGCACTCTTCCTGTGCGGCCTCATCATGGCCTGCCACCTTGCCTGACCGGCGCCGCGTCGAACAGACGGCGCCGGACGCCCTCCAACTCCCGCCTGCTTTCCGACCTTGTTTTCAGCTGTCCCCTTGCCGCCTCCTGACAGGCTCTTGCGCCGCCGAACTGCTGATGTCACTCCCGGGCTGCCGCTGGGACGACCTTACTCTCCTTGCCTGCCTCCGTTCCGTCGCCGCGTGGGGGGGGGGGGGGAGCAGGCATGCTTTGGGCCCCCCAGCTGCTCCTGCAGCCACCAGCCACGATTTCTGCCACAACCTTTGTGTCCAGGATTGAGGCTTGCTTGGAGTTCTGTCTGAGGCTGATGGGAGTGAGCATGCAGCAGCAGCTCACTCCAGCCTCTCCTGTACCTCCATGCTGCTTTCTGCCTCCATACTGCTCTGTTCTTCTATGCTGCCTCCATGCTGCTACCTTCTCCCTCCAGGGCAGGCAGCTTTCACAACTGACAGGTAAGCTTAGGTTCAGTTAAAATGGCCACTTCATATAATGGCTGGTGTAAATTATCCCCTTATGGCTCCGCCCTACCAAGCATGCTAGCTGTCACTAACTTCCTGTGGCTGCTATGCCTACCTCCTGGCTCTGTCAAGGCCTATTCCTCTTAGCTGCGCTGATCCATGGGCTACACAACATTACTTTCATTTAGCAATTGGAATTACGCCCTCTCCCTGGATCTCTGACAATAAGATTTAACTACAGTGGGACCTCGGTTTACGAATTTAATGCGTTCTCCGGGACGTTTCTTATTGCAAAAAATGTGTAAACCGAAACGCGGTTTCCCAAAAGGAGCTGGCATGGAAACCAACCCACAATGCTGAACACACAATCAAAGGCATGCAAACGACAGAGCTCAGCTCCCTACCTTTCCACCGCATGAGAAATGCACCAAAAAGTCCCAAAACAACTGCAAACAATTTCCAGAATGGCTCCAAAACTCGATGCAAAAGCCGCTCCAACACCTCCACACTCGACGCCACATGCTTTCCACAGGCTCCATCATTCAGGGGCCGGTGCTATAAACCTCCCAGGTGCAATGCATCCTGGGGAAACTTGCTTTGTATTGCGAAAAAAAATTGTAAACTGAGGCATTATTTTCAATGGATTTTCATTTGTAAACCGAAAATTATGTTATATTCACACTCTATATTCAATTTAACTTGTATCCGACTCCCCTAGATAGGCATACCATAATAAAGCCTGATAAGATAGGCCCTATCTGATAGGGGAATTGGATCTGTGCTAAAATTCTAATAGTCAGAGGCTTAGCCTAATAGGCTTTGGATTTCAAATCTGACCACAACAACATTTTGGTGAAGTGTCCCAATTAAAAGTATATACACTTTAGTTTATCTCCAGGTAATACCTACATACAGAGTTTCCTCTCTGGAAGTAGGAGTTAGAATTTTATTCTACAGACGAATAGGGGTTAAGCCCCAAAACACTACTGGGGTGCCTCTTTGGTGCTCTAGTTTCAGAGTAGGAGATTCTGCAAGAGCAGACCTCCCTACTCTGAATATCTTTATATATGAATCCAATTATAGATTCTATTGCAAAATGATCTACTATGTCAAACTCTAATAAAAACCTGTTGATCAACTGGAACGCCCTATCATAAGATTTAACAGTGTTTGCAGAAAGAGTCAGCTGGGAGAGTTTATCGCCGTGAGCCAAAAAATGATCTAGGTCCATTGTCATGTCTAGGAACAGGCAATCGGCAGAGATATGTTAAATTCCTGAAAGAGAAATCAAGACAGGTGATCAGCAGCAATACTCAAACTCCAGGAACATGAACACATGTTAAAAAGAATTTATTATTAACAGCAAGAAAAAGAAATTGGAGTGTATTGAAAATGAGATGTAGGGAAGTGGAAGTACAGTATGGTTAATATAGTTAAAGAATCACTATTGGCAGGGGCGTACCTAGAGCATATGGCACCCGGGGCGGGTCCTAGTTTTGGCACCCCCCTTCCCCCTGCACTTTAAAATGTACAAAACACCCACAATTTTTTTAATGTATGTAGCATTGAGCAGTGCTTGCATGTTTCAATGTAAGCATGCTTTTGTATGGAGTAAGTGTGAGTGAATGAATGGGTGTGTTTGTATGTAGTGTTGTCATTTTAATGCAGGCATGCTTTTGTGTGTAGTGTTGGCGAGATGCAGTGGTGTGGTTATATATAATGGTGATGTTTTAATACAGAGGTGTGTTTGTATGTAGTGTTTGCACTGGAATGCAGGGATGTGTTTGTGTGTAGTGTTGGCAAGATGCTGAGATGTTGGATTGCCATATTTAAGGAAACCAAATAAGGGAACTATCTGCTAAACAGCACCCTAATTTGGTATCTTTACATATGGAATCTCACATAAGGGCACCAATTTAGGGAATTCTCTACTAAACAGCTAAAAGATCAAAATTTAAAAAGCCTTTTTCTTAATTTTAATCTTTAGGTTGTTTAGTAGATAACTCCCTAATTTGGTGTCCTTAAATATGTCAATCCCACATAAGGATAACAAATAAGTGAGTTATCTACTAAACAACCTAACAACCTGGTGACAGGGAGGGTGACTGGGGGGGTGACTGGTGACAGGGTGACTGGGGAGGGGGTGACTGGTGACAGAGTGACTGAGGGGGGGTGACAGGGTGACTGAGGGGGGTGACAGGGTGACTGGGGAGGTGACTGGTGACAGGGTGACTGAGGGGGGGTGACAGGGTGACTGAGGGGGGGTGACAGGGTGACTGGTGACAGGGTGACTGAGGGGGGTGACAGGGTGACTGGGGGGGTGACTGGTGACAGAGTGACTGAGGGGGGGGTGACAGGGTGACTGAGGGGGGTGACAGGGTGACTGGGGAGGTGACTGGTGACAGGGTGACTGAGGGGGGGGTGACAGGGTGACTGAGGGGGGTGACAGGGTGACTGGTGACAGGGTGACTGGGGGGTGACTGGTGACAGGGTGACTGGGGGGGTGACAGGGTGACTGAGGGGGGTGACAGGGTGACTGAGGGGGGTGACAGGGTGACTGAGGGGGGTGACAGGGTGACTGAGGGGGTGACAGGGTGACTGAGTGGCTAAGGGGGGTGACTGGTGACAGGGTGACTGAGGGGGGTGACAGGGTGACTGAGGGGGGTGACAGGGTGACTGAGGGGGGTGACAGGGTGACTGAGGGGGGTGACTGGTGACAGGGTGACTGAGGGGGGGTGACAGGGTGACTGAGGGGGGTGACAGGGTGACTGAGGGGGGGGGGTGACAGGGTGACTGGTGACAGGGTGACTGGGGGGTGACTGGTGACAGGGTGACTGAGGGGGGTGAAAGGGTGACTGGTGACAGGGTGACTGAGGGGGGTGACAGGGTGACTGGGGGGGTGACAGGGTGACTGAGGGGGTGACAGGGTGAGGGGGGGTGACAGGGTGACTGAGGGAGGGGGTGACAGGGTGACTGAGGGGGGTGACTGATGACAGGGTGACTGAGGGGGGGTGGCAGGGTGACTGAGGGAGGGGGTGACAGGGTGATTGAGGGGGGTGACAGGGTGGCTGAGGGAGGGTGTGACAGGGTAAGGGGGTGACAGGGTGAGGGGGGGTGACAGAGTGACTGAGGGAGGGGGTGACAGGGTGACTGAGGGGGGTGACTGATGACTGAGGGGGGGGTGACAGGGTGACTGAGGGGGGTGACAGGGTGACTGGGGAGGTGACTGGTGACAGGGTGACTGAGGGGGGGGTGACAGGGTGACTGAGGGGGGTGACAGGGTGACTGGTGACAGGGTGACTGGGGGGTGACTGGTGACAGGGTGACTGGGGGGTGACAGGGTGACTGAGGGGGGTGACAGGGTGACTGAGGGGGGTGACAGGGTGACTGAGGGGGGTGACAGGGTGACTGAGGGGATGACAGGGTGACTGAGTGGCTAAGGGGGGTGACTGGTGACAGGGTGACTGAGGGGGGTGACAGGGTGACTGAGGGGGGTGACAGGGTGACTGAGGGGGGTGACTGGTGACAGGGTGACTGAGGGGGGGTGACAGGGTGACTGAGGGGGGTGACAGGATGACTGAGGGGGGGGGGTGACAGGGTGACTGGTGACAGGGTGACTGGGGAGTGACTGGTGACAGGGTGACTGAGGGGGGTGAAAGGGTGACTGGTGACAGGGTGACTGAGGGGGGTGACAGGGTGACTGGGGGGGTGACAGGGTGACTGAGGGGGGTGACAGGGTGAGGGGGGGTGACAGGGTGACTGAGGGAGGGGGTGACAGGGTGACTGAGGGGGGTGACTGATGACAGGGTGACTGAGGGGGGGTGGCAGGGTGACTGAGGGAGGGGGTGACAGGGTGATTGAGGGGGGTGACAGGGTGGCTGAGGGAGGGTGTGACAGGGTAAGGGGGTGACAGGGTGAGGGGGGGTGACAGAGTGACTGAGGGAGGGGGTGACAGGGTGACTGAGGGGGGTGACTGATGACTGAGGGGGGGTGACAGGGTGACTGAGGGAGGAGGTGACAGGGTGGCTGAGGGAGGGTGTGACAGGGTGAGGGGGTGACAGGGTGAGGGGGGGTGACAGAGTGACTGAGGGAGGGGGTGACAGGGTGACTGAGGGGGGTGACTGATGACTGAGGGGGGGGTGACAGGGTGACTGAGGGAGGGGGTGACAGGGTGACTGAGGGGGGTGACAGGGTGGCTGAGGGAGGGTGTGACAGGGTGAGGGGGTGACAGGGTGAGGGGGGGTGACAGGGTGACTGAGGGGGGGTGACTGGTGACAGGGTGACTGAGTGGGGGGTGTCAGGGTGACTGAGGGAGGGGGTGAGAGGGTGACTGAGGGGGGATGACAGGGTGAATGAGGGAGGGGGTGAGGGTGAATTTACAATAATATTTTCTTACCTTAATTCAGGGGCTGTCTCTCTCCATCCCAGCCCAGGCAGTGCAGGAGGTGCAGGCAGAGTGGCCACAGGGGAGAAACCTGGCAGAATGCACGCTCTGCGCCCCCTGCTGGCACACTCCATAACAGCATCCCTGGCGCTCAGTGATGACTCAGAACACAGGCTGGGAATCCCCTCCCTGTGCTCTGACTCACTCACTGAGCGCCGGAGCCGCGAGGGAGAGGACGACCAGCAGGAGGTACAGAGTGTGGCACCCCCTTACTGGATGGCACCCGGGGCGGACCGCCCCCTCCGCCCCCCCCTTAGTACGCCACTGACTATTGGGTCAGGAACACAAACATGTATTGCTGACACTATAGTGTTAACACCACCATATAGCCCCCCTGGGCCCCTCATGCCTCCATAAATATAGCAACATCTTACTGTATTCAAGCCAGAAGCTGTAGATCTGCATGCTGTTTGCCTAAAAAAAAAAAAACAAGCAGTCTGCTGACATCATCAGAAGTGGTAGCCTGATCCAATCAGAGTTTGCAGGAATCTATGATCTGCAAACTTTCTTTGTCTTAGGGATGAGCATAACCACCTAGCAAAGCTAGTGGGTATGCGGCAGCCTCCCGGAGTCAAATGCCAGAGCTGAAAAGGCTCGCGCTGTGCATCTGCACAGCAACAGCCTTTCAGCCAATCAGGTAATCAGGAGAGCCGTGCTGAGCGCGGGATTCCTGATTACCTCAGATTTTTAAAATTGGGAAACTGCGGATGGTTAGCACATGCCACGAAGTACTAAGGATAAATATTTCCGACAGTGTACGGGAATATATTTAAACGTCTAAACACAAATAAAACAGTTCAAGATGCCAATAGTACAGGGGAACAAGAAAATATTTAATAAATCATGAAGACATACAAGATAGACTTGAAACTTTGTATAAAACAGCTGAACTGAAAAACAAGGCAACAATGTATGCCAAAGGAGAGTAACAAATGAATAGTGGAAACATTCAACAAATTGCAACGAAATAAGTTCAATAAAAGAGAAGAGAAATGTTGAAACAAGTCTCAGCAAACATATTCTTTATGCAGGGAGTCCATGCGAATATTGAACCGACGAGACTACTTGCATCCACTTCTCCTATTTAGGTGGATCTTTGGTTTGTTGGTCCGGTCTTGGAGTACGGCTATAGTCTGTAAAAAACAAAACAGAGAACGGTTATCAAATGTTGAATAAGCACCAGATAACCTTATGTTTTAGAAAGCAAACTACCACCAGCAGGCAAAACTCTTAACTTGGAGGAGGGTGGGACGGGCGCTATTGCTAGGTGGTTATGCTCATCCCTAAGACAAAGAAAGTTTGCAGATCATAGATTCCTGCAAACTCTGATTTGTACTCCGGGAGGCATAACCACCTAGCAAAGCTAGTGGGTAGAATAGCACACACCTGGTGGTGGTCCTAAGAAACTGAAGGCGTTCAACTTCTGATGGCCTCCAGTAAAATCTAACAAAGGTTTTACTGGACAACCATCTTGCAGCTTTTAAGATAGTAGGGAGAGGAAGGCCCTTTCCTGCTGCTTTAGTAGCCGAGGCTCCCCTAATTGAATGGCTTTTGAACACTGAAACATCAATTCCAGCCGTAGACATGGCGGAAAGTATCCAGCCTCTAATTGTATTAACCTTGGCTGGACGAAAGGGATTCCTTGATGTAATGAATAATTGACTGATATCATTTCTAAATACAGCAGAAAGTTGAAGGTACGATTGTAACAAACTGACTAAACATAAGCCTGGATCGGAAAAATCTTGGACCAAGTCCAGTTCTACCGGACCAGGAGAAAAATGGGATGTTTTTTGTCTGCCTTTTAGTATAATATGGAAACCTCCCGGGGTCCTGGACAACCAAGATTCTGAAATATGGATTTGAGTTAACTCTGCTCCTCTAGCTGCCAGGGCCAAGGACAGCAGAGAAGCCAACTTAATAGCAGTCCATCTTAAATCAATTTTAGCATTATCCAAAGACTTAAGGAAATTTAATAAGACATCTACATCCCAAGTAGATGTGTAGCGTGGGGTATATGGGCGGCAGACGGCTAACCCTTTTAGTAATCTCAAATACAGGGCATCCTGAGTAAGGTTGGGGATCAGGAAGTTTAAGGCAGATCCGTAGGTCTTGATTGAACTGACAGATAAACCAGAATGGAACTTAAGGGTAAGAAATTCTAACGCCAAAGGAATGGTATCAGATCCTTGTGTGTTAGACAGAAAAGAAACCTCCCATTCTTTGAATTCCTCGATCATCTTTCTATATCTTACCCTAGTTCTACGTCTTAAAGATGAGTTAATAATATCCAAGACCTGATCCGATAAAAGGGGATGTGTTAACAGCCTACCAGGGCTGCGATCCACATTAGCTGCGGGAGCTTGAGCAGAAGATCGCTGGTTCCCTGAAAGCAGTCCACTGTCATGCCTAATGGGATCTTGGTTCCCTTGACTAACTGATGGATCAAGGGATACCAGGGTCTGGAGGTCCATACTGGATAAACGAGAACTAAGCTCTGCACCCTGTCCCTGCGGATCTTCTCCAGCACTTTCATCAGTAAAGATGGAGGGGGGAAAGCATAAGGGGCTGGAACATCCGTCCATTGGAAAGACATTGCGTCCATTTTCCAAGCTCCCTTTGTCCAGGTTCGGGAGACGAACCTGGGGGTTTGAGCAGATGTTTGGGATGCAAACAGATCTACCTGTCTCTGGCCAAAATTGCTTTCTATCCGTTGGAAAAGAGCAATCTTTAATTGAATCGTTGCCAGGGACAGACTTTGGCGAGAGAGAGAGTCTGCAAGCTCGTTCGCCTCTCCCGGAACATATTCTGCGAAGACCTGAACGTTGTTTGCTAAGGCCCAGGACCAAAGATCTAGAGCCTCTAAGCAAAGACCCCTTGATCTTGTACCCCCTCTGTGGTTTATATAAGCCACCGCTGTCCTGTTGTCCGAATGGACTTTTACCAACATCGGTGACTGGTTTAGAGGAACTAGGCCCTTGAGAGCTAATTTTATAGCTCGTAACTCCAAAATGTTTATATGGAGGTGACTCTCTTGGTCTGACCAGATTCCCCTTATGGCGTTTTGGGATGTAAATGCACCCCAACCGTGACTTGAGGCATCTGACGTCAGAGTGACTGTCGCAGGCTGCTCTAACAGTGGACGAGGAAGTGGAATTTCTAACTCCAGAATGGACTTCAGTTCTTCTCTGACCTTCTTGGGGAGAACAAATTTTGATTCCCAATGGCCACCCTGTCTTAGTCGGTTCCCTAAAAACAGCTGACTTCTTCTGCAAAGTAAGGGGGAATTGTTGTATGCTGGTGTTAAAGCTATTAATTTCCCGATAATCTTTGCTACCAACTCTGGTGCCTGAGAGATGAGTTGAGATGTACCAGTAGTTTGTCCCATTTGTCTTGAGGGATTCCAAGAGACATAGTCCTGGTGTTCAGTATGAAACCCAGAAAGAGGATGCTTTGAGTGGGAATTAGGACTGATTTCTGTAGGTTTACTACAAATCCTAGGTCTTGTAAAAGGGAAGCAAGGTAATCCCTTTGAGAAGCAAGGGCTTCCCCATCTGGATGCATGAGCAGGATGTCGTCTAGATAGTATAGACACATGAAACCTTTTAGTCTGACATGAGCTATCACTGATTTCATAATTCTGGAGAATGTGTATGGTGCGTTGGATAGTCCAAACACCAAAACGGTCCACTGCCACACTTTCCCTTTCCACTGAAACTTGAGAAAACGCCTGTGTTTCTTGGCTATGGGGACTGAATGGAAGGCATCTTTTAGGTCTAACTTTATGCAGAAAAACGCTTTCTGTACTAAGCCTGGAAGATCTGATAAACCCTCCATCCTGAACCTTTTCCTTTTGATGAAAGCGTTCAGAGGCCTCACGTTTAGGACCGGTCTCCAGGAACCGTCTGACTTTGGTATTGGGAACAATGGGCTGACCCATCCTGTAATAGAAGTGTCTGCCAACTCTATTTTCCCCTTGACTTAAAGCTAAGGAAAGGGAGGCATCTAGCACTGGGTTCACCTCTCTGAGGGGTGCAAACTTCTGGACTGGGAACCTTAAAAGGGGGAGTTGTAAACCCCTTTGAAAAATCTTTAGGACCCATTTGTCTGAGGAAATATCCTTCCCATTTAGTGGCATAGGAGGAGGCACACTTACTTGAATGCATGGGTTTTCTTTTGGAAGCTGAACAGCCTCTGGAATGCGCTCCTCTGCCACCGCCTGGGAGCTTATGTCTTCCACTGTAGTGGCGGTACTGGGCCTGGTGAGAGGCTTCTCGGGACGCTCCTGCAGCCCTATAGGGGCGACCCTCTGTCCGAAAGGGCTTTTTGTAGCCAGGGACAGTCTTCTTGAGCTCTGAAAAGGATCTCCTTGCCTTGTAACGGCCTTTAACCTCCTGAATGAACGAGGGACCGAATAGGTGAGAATCCTCCAAATTTGGGAACTCATGCGATTTGGGGGCTAGGTCGGACAGACCAGCTGCATGGAGCCAGCGTGATCTGCGGATGTTCGATATATAATTAAAGGCTTGGCCGATAATTAGCACTGCCCTGCCAGACGCTTTTAAAAGGGCCATCTTAGATGCTAACAGAGATGAAGTGGAAGGTTTCTGGACATTGCCTTCCTTTTCTGCCTTATCCAGCATCAGTAATAGTGGGCCCACAGCATCAGCAATTTTAAACTGTATATTGCGAAAAGTCTGGTCTGTGGGATCAGAAGATACGCTGCTCCCTGTGATGGATAACAGCGCAGGGTCTACCTCTGGGGTCATTAAAGCCTGAATGTCCGGGATACCGATGTGGTTCCTGAGGAGAAGGTCATCTTCCTTAACCAAGGGGGATCTGAAGGCTAGTTTAGCAAAATCTCTAACCTCAGAGTCGTGCTCCATAGCCCATCTGGAGTGAAATAATTTTGATGGGAGAGTCTTTCCTAGGAGACTTACTCTGGCCATCTGAACGTTGCTTAGCTTCCCTCTCTCAGTGGAAGCCGCTGAACGAACCACTTCCTCGGATTCCCAGTCTATTTCTGGAGAGCCGTATCTGGAACTGGGACGGCTTTGGGAGGAAGAGTGAGCGAACGCTCTAGAAGAGGAAGGAGAGGGACTATCTAACCTCCAACGAGATTTGCCCTTTTCCTCTGGAAGGTGTTTCTGGTGCTCAAACGAGGGAAACACACTATTCCTTTTTTGGGGTCCTGTCCCCTTAAATTTTCTTTTACTCAAACGAGTATGAGGGGAAGGAGAAGCGGAGAAGTTTTCCTCAGACGAGGAACTGGCGGAAGAGACCAGCTGTCTTCCTTTATGTTTTTTATTTAAAACTGGGACCAAATCCTCCTCAGATGATGAAGAGGAAAGTTCCCTGGCAAGGAAAGCTCTTTTATGGAGCTTTCTAACATTGATGGGGCTGCCTTTAAGAGAGGCATCCACTAAATCTGTGGCAGACACAGAAATAGAGTCCTCCATCAATGATGCCATTTTAAAAATCTGAGGTAATCAGGAATCCCGCGCTCAGCACGGCTCTCCTGATTACCTGATTGGCTGAAAGGCTGTTGCTGTGCAGATGCACAGCGCAAGCCTTTTCAGCTCTGGCATTTGACTCCGGGAGGCTGCCGCATACCCACTAGCTTTGCTAGGTGGTTATGCCTCCCGGAGGACAAATAACAGTGCTTCCCCATAGGATTGGCTGAGACTGACAAGGAGGCCGATCAGGGGCAGAGCCATCATGATTCAAACACAGCCCTGGCCAATCAGCATCACCTCATAGAGATGAATTGAATCAATGAATCTCTATGAGGAAAGTTCAGTGTCTGCATGTAGAGGGAGGAGACCAGTGGTGTATCTTGGTTTTGTGCTGCCCTAGGCAGGACAAAACTCAGACACCCCCCCACCCCGCGCCACCCCCACCCAACCCTTCCCCCCTGCCCCGCCTTCTAAATACACACACATTCACTGACAGATACACATACACTAGCTAACAGACACACACAGTCAGACACACACAGTCGGACACACACACACACTAACAAACACACACAGTCGGACACACACACACTAACAGACACACACAGTGAGACACACACACACTAACAGACACACACAGTCTGACACACACACTAACAAACACACACAGCCGGACACACACACACACTAACAGACACACACAGTGAGACACACACACTAACAGACACACACAGTGAGACACACACACTAACAAACACACACAGTCGGACACACACACACTAACAGACACACACACTAACAGACACACACTGTCGGACACAGTCAGACACACACAGTCAGACACACACACTAACAGACACACACACACACACAGTCACAGACACACACTAACAGACACACACACACACACTAACAGACACACACATACACACTAACACACACACACACACACACACACTAACAGACACACACACACACTAACAGACACACACACACACTATCAGACACACACAGTCAGAGACACACACACACTCACATTAACACATTTTTTTTTATTTACTCCCCCCCCCGCCTCCCTACCTTTGGGAATGCTGGGGGTGGGGGGGTTCTCCCATTCCCTGGTGGTCCAGTGGCTGCAGGACGGCACTGGCGGGCAGGCTGGGCGGCCGGCGAGGGAGCTCTTCCCCTGAGCTCTCTGCTCAGCTCCCTCGCGCGCCGCCCGCAGAGTGAGGCTGGGAGGCGGAGCCGGAATATGACGTCATATTCCGGCTCCCAGTCTCACTCTGCGGGCGGCGCGCGAGGGAGCTGAGCAGAGAGCTCAGGGGAAGAGCTCCCTCGCCGGCCGCCCAGCAACCAGCAACCAGCCCAGCATGTCTGTTAGCCGCAAGGCTAACAAGACATTTGCCTTGGGCATTTGGTGGCGGCGTTTTTTGCCGTCCCTGGAAAATGCCGCCCAAGGCAAATGCCTTGTTTGCCTCGCGGCTAATACGCCCCTGGAGGAGACACTGAATGTTTGGATGCATTTTAGGCAGCCATGACCCAGGAAGGATCTCTAACAGCCATCTAAGGAGTGGCCAGTGAAGTTATCAATAGGCTGTACTGTAAACACTGCATTTTCTCTGAAAAGACAGTGTTTACAGCAAAAAGCCTGAAGGTAATGATTCTACTCAACAGAACAAATTCAATAATATAGCCCTTATCTATTTGTTCCCACTTATTATTTGTTGGAATTTTTTCTGATATGGGATCTAGTCAGTACTAGTACACATTTTATTATGTGTGCCTATCTTTGGTATGTTATGTATTTTCTTTAGGAAGCACTATAATATTTACTTTATGCAATCAGGAATTATTTGATCAGTCCTGAATTTCGGAAGTGCCGAACCAAACCGACATTTTCTTGCCCATGCACATCCCTAGTAAGCAGTATTAAATTAAAGGAACACTATTGGCACCCAGATCACTTCAGCTCATTGAAGTGGTCTGGATGCAGTGTCCCTATTGCACTTAGTGCTGCAATGTAAGACATTACAGTTCCAGAGAAACTGCAATGTTTACTTGCAGCACTAAGCCTGCCCTTAGTGGCTGTCTACCAGAGGTGCTTCTCATATATTATTTTTGTTTAACCCCTTAACGACGAGTGATGGACGAGGTCCGTCACTCAGGGGAATGCGTTAATGACGAGTGACGGACCTCGTCCGTCACCCGTTAAAATTAACCCCAGATCGCCGCAATCGCGGCGATCGTGGGGTTAATGGTGCTCCGGTCTGCCTCTGCATTAGAGGCAGACCGGGAGCACCAGATCCGGCTGCCCCAGTACATGTGCCCGCTCTGACAGCATGTCTGAGCGGGCACATGTGCTCTGTATACTCACCTCCGCCTCCCTGCACTTCCGGGTTCAGTGTGAAGTGCAGGGAGATGGATCAGTTTTGATCCTGCCCCCTGGTGTTAAAAAAATAAAGTTTATTTAAAATCCCACCCCCCTTTACCCCCCCTTTACCCATTTTAATAAAAAATTAACCCCTTCCCTGCCAATTGATCACTGACAACAGTGATCAATTGGCAGGGATTACATTTTACTATGATCTGATTTTTTTTAACCCCCTGAGGGTTAATTATTATTTT
Source organism: Pelobates fuscus (assembly GCF_036172605.1). NCBI lineage: Eukaryota > Metazoa > Chordata > Amphibia > Anura > Pelobatidae > Pelobates > Pelobates fuscus. The sequence goes on along the minus strand of NC_086317.1, from coordinate 308,034,452 downwards.
TTTTAACCCTCAGGGGTTAAATTTATTTTATTAATTAATTTAAATATTTTAAAATTATAAATTTAGCTAGCTGGGGAGGGTGGAAGTTAGTGGGGAATTGGGGGATTTAGTATTAAGTAAAAAATTAAAAAAAATAAACCCTTTACCCAGTCCAAATAAAAATTAACCCCTTCCCTGCCAGTCGATCACTGCCTACAGTGATCAAAATACAGATCACAGTATTATACTGTGATCTAATTTTTTTTTTTAACCCCTGACGATGAACTTTTATTTATTTTTTAACCCTCAGGGGTTAAATTTATTTAATTAACTAATTTAAATATTGTATAATTAAATATTTTGCTAGCTGGGGTGGGTGGGAGTTATGGGAAAATTGGGAATTTACTGTTAGTGCTGCTTACTGCTAGTTAGGGGTTAACGTAAAAAAAAGCTTAGAAAAATGTTAAATCTGTAAAAAAAAGTTTTACGAAAGTTTAGGAAACTTTAAAAAAATTAATAAGCAAAACAAAAGTTTAAAAAATAGTTTTAAAAAGTAAAAAAAGTTTTAAAAAGTAAAAAAATACATTTAATAACGCTCATTACCACTACACCTGGTACAAGCTAGCGGAAAAATGATCCCACGCTAAGGTTCAAAATATGCCTTTTGAAATACCCTGGGATGTCTTCTTTAAGAAATGGTATGGCTTTATGGGGTATTTGGTTTATATAGCCTGGTAAAATACTCTAAAATGGGACATGGGCACAGCGTAAAAATTTAAAGTTTGAAAAAAAATGGAATGGCTGTGTCCCAAATGTGCCCCTCCGATGTCCACATATACCTGGCAAAGGTACATACGGGGGTATTTTTGTACTCAGCAGACATAGCTGAGCAACATATGAAGTATTATACAGTGGTAATACACATAAGGTTTGCAAAATATACTGTGCAAACTCACTTTGTGTGTCAAAAAGGCAGAAAAAAACGCTTATTACCACTACACCTGGTACAAGCTAGCGGAAAAATGATCCCACGCTAAGGTTCAAAATATGCCTTTTGAAATACCCTGGGATGTCTTCTTTAAGAAATGGTATGGCTTTATGGGGTATTTGGATTATATAGCCTGGTAAAATACTCTAAAATGGGACATGGGCACAGCGTAAAAATTGAAAGTTGGAAAAAAAAAATGGAATGGCTGTGTCCCAAATGTGCCCCTCCGATGTCCTCATATACCTGGCAAAAGTACATTCGGGGGTATTTTTGTACTCAGCAGACATAGCTGAGCAACATATGAAGTATTATACAGTGGTAGTACACATATGGTTTGCAAAATATACTGTGCCAACTCACTTTGTGTGTCAAAAAGGCAGAAAAAAAACGCTTATTACCACTACACCTGGTACACGCTAGCGGAAAAATGATCCCACGCTAAGGTTCAAAATATGCCTTTTGAAATACCCTGGGGTGTCTACTTTAAGAAATGGTAGGCCTTTGTGGGGTAGTTTGAATTTAAAACCTGCGAAGATGCTTGGAAATTGCACTTAGGCCCGGCGTCAAAATTCAAAGTTCGGTAAAAACTGATTTGGCTTGGTCTCCTATATGGCACTGTAGCTTCACGAAATAGTGCCATAGACATACAATGGGGGTGTCCTTTTACTCAGAAGACTTAGCTGAGCATAATTTGGGGGGTTTGAACTTAGTGGCACATATGAAATATACAAAATGCCCAGCAAAAATGCAATCCGTATGTAAAAAATGCACAAAATTATTTTTTACCACATACTTTGGCATGTAATGGTAAAAAAATGGGGGCATGTTAAGGCACAATATGCACCTTATGAAATACCCTGGAGTGTCTACTTTTACAAATGGTAGGCCTTTGTGGGGTTTTTTTGAACAGTCAAACTGTTATAATACCCCAAATGGAAGCATAGGTTCATTAAATCCATCTCTCAAAATTCTACTGTGAATACTGAAAAGGACAGGTCTCCTATATGGCACTGTAGCTTCACCAAATATTGCCAAAGACATACAATGGGGGTACTGTTGTACTCAGCAGAAGTAACTGAACACATAATAAAACTTTGTACAGGAATAGCACACACCAACTTTACAAAATACACATGAGAAGTTCTTTGTTATAAGTTTGTGTACGAAAACCCCCAAAAAACACAATTTTACTCCAATATTTAGCAGAGGTTGGCGGTAAAATGGCTACGTAGAAAGTGTCAAAACAACCTTAGGTAAATAGCCTGTGGTGTCTACTTTATATAAATATATACTTTTGTGTGGCAATTTTGTTTTCTTTTATGGCTATAAAGCTTACAAGACAAACATACCAAATTCTAAAATCGCTCCATATTAAAAGTTTATTTTACTCCTTGTGCTTTGTGACCTGTAACTACCAAAAAAAAACTGAAAATCCCAGACATATTATATATTCTGTAAATCAGAACAACTAAATGAATTTATTTTTAATTACTTTCTTTAACCTGCACTAATTAGGCACACATTATTATTGCAAAAACTGTAAAAAAAATCAACATTTTTCATTTTTTTTGCATTTTTCTGTATTTTTTTATAATAAATAAGCATTTATATATATATATGTTACATCAAATGAAAGCCCTTTCTGTCCTTTAAAAAACGGTATATAATATGCGTCGGTGCAATAAATTAGTCAAATGCAAATTGCAGTTGAACGCAAACAACAAAAAATGCAAAAAATGCCGTTGTCATAAAGTGAAAGACAAGCTTCCGAAGCTCTGTCCTTAAGGGGTTAAGGAATTTGAAATCCTTTAAATTGCGAATGTATCTTTTTCTCCAAGTGATATTATCACCTGTCTTATTTTGTAAATAATCATTGGTAAAATCATCAGGGAAAAAAAGAGACCGAGAAATCTGAATGAGGAATAAAAAGTGTCAGAGAAAACAATTATGTTGAAGTATTACATAAAAGACGGACACAAAGTCGAGCAATGGTTTTATACATAAGAAAATAGTGCATGTGCACAAAACTGCTGCAAACATAAAAGTGAATGTGACTATATTTATAGATAATGTTTCAGTTTCTTCTCATCCATTATGTTCAAATTCAGAAATGGGCAGTGTTTCTATAGATTATTGGAACAAATTCAAGATGGTGGCATCCAGTTAAATGATAGATGTGTGGATTTTTACGTTTAATTTCATTTGAAACTGAGACTTCATAAAAACATATTTGATAAATATAAGTGGTAAGCAAACAATGTTAGATGTTCTGGGAAGTGACAGTTTCCCTTTGTAAGACTACTTGATTGTTGGGCTTATTCCAATGACGCTCCCAAAGTTAGGAGACTGACAAAATCCTAGTAAGAGCTAAACAGACAGAATGTGCCCCAAATTGTAAAATGTATTTAATCCTCTAATTGTCCCAGTTCTCTGTACTCCACCCTACTAACTAAAACATTCAAGCCCACCTTTCAAATTAAACAAGTTAAAACAGTATACCTGTTTATTATTACATTTGACATTATGCAGATCACAACAGTGGCTTTGATTTTGTGATCTTGCTACACCCCTCAAAAAAAAGAAAAGAAAATCAGGAACTACAGGTTTCTTTAATGCCATTCATTCACTGTTCAGTACCATTTAAGCTATACCTAAATAGCAACAGAAACTGCACAGTAATAATTGCCGGTTAAGTTCATTATTCTTTGCACTTAATGTTGTCGTGTTAAATTTCACTGGGAGTCACTAAAGCAAACTTATTTAAAGTGTAAAGGCAACAATACTAACTATACTAACTATTACTAACGCGTTTGCTGCCACAGGCAATAACACCATAATGTACTATTCAAAGGAAGCTAAAATAAGAAATTTAAAAAAATCTTTTTTTTATTTTACATTAATTGTTTGAGATCCGTTAGGGTTGGGGGTTAGGTTAGGGTTAGGGTTGGGGTTATGTTAGGGTTAGGGTTGGGGGTTTGGGGTAGGGTTAGGTTTAGGGTTAGGGTTGGGGCTAGGGATAGGGTTAGGTTAGGGGTAGGGTTAGGGTCAGGGTTAGGGTAGGGTTAGGTTAGGGGTAGAGGTAGGGTTAAGAATTAGGGTTATACTTAGGGAAGTGCCAAAGTGCCGAAGTCCTGATGTCCCAAAGTGCCAAAGTCCCAAATTGCCGAAGTCACGAATTTCGGAAGTGCCGAACTAAACCAAATTTTTTGCCCATGCACATCCCTAGCAATATCTTTCTGGTGATACGATCTCCAGCACTGCGTACAATACTCCAAGTGAGGTCTCACCAGTGTTCTGTACAATGGCATAAGCACCCTCTTTCTACTGTTAATACCTCTCTCCATACAACCAAGCATTTTGCTAGCATTTCCTGCTGCTCTATTACATTGTCTGCCTACCTTTAAGTCTTCTGAAATAATTACCCCTAAATCCCTTTCCTCAGATGTTGAGGTTAGGACTCTGTCAAATATTCTATAATCTGCCCTTGGGTTTCTACGTCCAAGATGCACTTATCCACATTAAATGTGAGCTGCCACAGCTCTGACCATTTTTCTGGCTGATCTAAATAATTTGCCATTAGGCTTATCCCTCCTGGAACATCAACCATGTTGCAAATCTTAGTATCATCAGCAAAAAGACTGACATACCTTACCATCAAAACATTCTGCAATATCACTATCAATCAATATCAATATTTAAAATATTAAAGAGAATGGGTCCAAGTACAGATCCCTGAGGTACCCCACTGGTAACAAGACCATGCTTTGAATATACTCCATTGAATATACTACAACTCTTTGTTGCCCGTCACTCCGCCACTACCTAACTCATTTAATAATATTGGAATCCAAACTTAAAGATTGCAGTTTATTGATAAACCTTCAATGTGCAACAGCCTTGCTGAAATCTAGGTAAGCAATGTCTACTGCACCACCCTGATCTATTATGTGAGTTACCTTATCTAAAAAATCAATAAGATTAGTTTGGCACGATCTCCCTGAAGTAAATGTTGTCTCTGATCTTGAAATCCATGTGTTTTTAGATGTTCAACAATGCAATTCTTTAACATGGTTTCCATTACTTTCCCCACTACTGAAGTAAGGCTTACTGGCCTATAATTGCCCGACTCACTTTTTCGCAAATGCAAAAATAGGAACAGTAGCAGAGCAACCCCTACCTCTTCTCACCCCAATACATATCAGATTCTCAAATATTCAAAAGTGGTAGTGATACTGATAGTTCTAAATCAGACAACTCTAGAAAAAAAAAAAACTAGGGGAATTTTAAGTCCCCCTAGAAGTGTGTCATTTTCAGTCCCCTCTGCCTCTTTTTTAGATCAGAGCTCCCAACAGCACCCTCCGCCGATCCAATTTAGAGACAGACAATGGGTATACAAGAGTCAACGACAGTAACCACCAACCACAACCAGATCATTAACATATCACATTTTGAATTACAAAAAAAGCACAAAATGGTATTGGAACATGAACTTTCTTTTGTCCCCACTCGTAACTTTGATTGTTTTGAATGGATTAAAGACCTCCATCTTTTTGGTAGAAAATTGGCCTTGCATTATTTTCACATAAAAAGAGCAGATAGAGAAACACCTAGGTCTGGACCCATCGGATTACCAATAATTACAACGTTTAAAATCACTACTAGATGAACAAGATAGTCCTGATCCAAAAACAGACAAAGCCAAAAAGCACATTCACTCCTCCTCTCAGTGACTTTTCGCACATTAATATGTTTATTAAGTTAGTCTGTAAAAAGATAGAAAATCTCACTAAAAATCAAGTCACCAAACAGGACAACTTATCAAAGTATGAACTAAGAGCTTTAGGAGAACTATCTACTGACAATGATCTTATCATTAAACCCTCTCACAAAGGGGGAAACATAGTGTTTATTGGCCGTTCCCAATACATTGAAATGTGTATGGTACACCTTAATGATCAAGAAGGGTATCAATTGCTTGCAAGTGATCCCACTGCTAACATTGTAAACAGTTTGCACCAACTTTTTTCAGAGGCTCTAGAGAACAACTTAATATGTTTACCAAAAATGCACAAAACCCGCAAAAACCTCTGGGACGCCCGATAATTACGGGTAATGGTTCCCTCACTGAGAACTGTAGTATTTTTGTTGATAATCACCTTCCTTCATCCAAGATACCAATTCAGCCATCATTAAACTCACCCAGATGACCTTCACTTATAATTTAACATCTGGCCAGTCTGGATGTGGTTGCCCTCTACTCAAATATTCCCCACGAGGTGGGCTTAAAGGCATGTCTTGACCTCATGACAGAATATGAAACCTTCAGCATCCCATTCTGTACCTTTATCATTGAGTAACTCACCTTCATATTGAAGCACAGTTATTTCACATTTAATGGCAAAATCTATCTTCAAACGTTGGGGAACAGCTATGGGTACATGTTGTGCCCCCACCTACGCCAATTTATATCTGGCATGGAGGGAAAAACTATTTGTATATCCTCGGTCTACCTTCAAGACTAACATTAAAAGCTGGTACTGTTACATAGACAATGTAATTTGTCTATGGGAGGGCCACAAATCATCGTTCGATACATGGGTTGACTCTCTCAATGCTAACAATATTGGACTCCAGTTGACATAAGTCTTTGGGGATAAATCTTTGGAATTTTTAGATCTAACAGTACAAATCCAACCAGACCACAAAACAGCTACCAATCTGTTAAAAAAAAAAAAAAAACAACAGCTACCAATGGTTTTCTAAATTGGCACAGTTACCACCCTGACCCCTTCAAAAGAAGCATTCCCTACGGGCAATATCTAAGGGCTCGCAGGGACTGCACCAATGACGATGACTTTATCAAAGAGGCCAACACATTAAGGACTTTCTTCCTGGAAAAGGGGTACCCAGGGACACTTCTTAAAAGGGTCTTTAATCAAGTGTAAAAAGTTAGAAACAAAGAAGATTCTTTGTCCATTACTACAGTGGAAAACACAGCTAGATTCCTTGCCAGATTTGACACTGGCTGGGAACCCATTAGAGATGGCCAATTTTACAGAGCGATGCCATCACTAATCAAATAATCACCACAAATCAGAACCCGATCTAAACACCACAATTAGTATAGTAAAACAAAAAGAACAAAAAGAACTTCTGATGTATAAAAATAAAGAAAACAACGAATCAATTTCACTTCCAGTTATTTTTAATTTTAATAATAAAAGTAATGATGTTAAAAAAATAATAAGAAAACATTGGCATATACTCAAACATGATGAGATACTTAACCCTATCATACCCACTAACCCAAATATTGTTTTTAGAGGAGCACCTAATTTTAAATCTATTTTAACCACAAATTTTACTAAAAAATCCCCTTACAAAAATGTATCTTTTTTCCCTCAAATGAAAGGTTTTTATAGATGTAAACAATGCATTGTATGTAAAACTACAGATCACTCTAATCCATCTAAAGTTATAAATTTCATGTCAAATAGGACCAAAAAAGTTTATAATATTTATGATTTTATATGTTGTAATACGAAAAATGTTATTTATCTGCTCGAGTGCCCATGTGGCCTCCAATATGTGAGGATGACCACCAGGTGCTTAAAAATAAGACTGAGCGAACATTGCAGAAATATTAAAAATGGATACTTGAACCATACAGTATCCAAACATTTTATTATGCATAACAGAGATCCACGTCTATTAAAATGTATTGGTATAAAAAAATGTTCTATCCCTTGGCGTGGAGGTGACATAAAAAAGATACTTGGAAAAACAGAGATGGAATGGGTGTATAAACTCCAGACTCTTATACCCCATGGTCTGAATGCAGATTTTGATTTACATAACTTTTTTATGAAAATTGATGCCTGTACCTTTAAATATATGTTTGTATGGTTATTTAATATAAATGCATTTTATACTGGGATTTTAATAATATTAATACTGTTTTATTCATTTATTTATTTATATGTTTAAAATGGTTCCTTCTTTTTTTATATTATGGACTTTTATCCCCCTCTTTTTTCTTTAAATTATGGATTTTTATTTGCTTTTTTTTATTTCTTATTATGGATTTTTATTTGCTTTACATTATGTATTCTACTTTTCCCATTTGGTTTCAGATTAGCCTAGCCAGATTTGTTGTATTATATTTAGCTGCTATTTTGTTGGTTAACTACATTTCCCAACATTCATTTCGGCTCAAACTTCCGATTTGCGGAAGTGCCGAACATCATGTAACCTATTTTTAGCTATTTTTATTCCATTTCCCCTGCTCGTTTTCCTATTTCAATAATTTTTCCGTCATGTATAGTTCTCAGCTTCTTACATATACATATATCCGATATATTTTATGTGACCGCCATTTGCAGCTATTTTTACTACAATTCCCATGCGGCATTGCGGTTTACTTCCGAAACGCAGAAGTGCCGAAAGGTCATGTGACTATTTTAAATCATTTCAAAACACACTTTCTCACCCTCGTTTTAGATTTTAATGTATCAGAATCATGTAATAGTATTATTATCTATGTATCTATTGAGTTATTTATGCATTTTTATGTTTTAATTTTGTTCTCATTTCTGATTGGATGTTCCAATTTTTGGCGCCAAATTTGAATTAATTATGTTCTTATATAACACCTATTAGCCAGGTATCACTGTTATTCCATTTGAAAAAGTCTTTTTGATGAAACGCGTTATGGATATTTAATATTTTGTTCTTTTATATATATATTAAAGTATTTTTGGTCATTTTATTGTGCCAATTACCTTTTTTATAGACACATAACCTTTTTTACCCTGGCTTTTTAGTATTATTTTATTCACCTTTTATTGGTTTTATATAAAACCTTTGAAAAACATCTCTGGAAGTTTCCTGTACTAAAAGAAATCCTTAGGTGGGGATAAATCCACCCACGCTGTCATCACAGAGCAGTTGGTCTGCTCTTGTCTTGTAAGTACATTCTTTTATTCTTTTATTAATATCACCATACAGTGAGCGCTATTGGTTGTCTCTTTTTATCCGAGAATTGGACAACATTGACGGAGAGGAATCCATTTATATCCCATAAGTGGGGATTAAACCGCTGTATGCGCTTCACCCCAGAGCTGGTTATTAGCTCTGGCAAATGTGAGTTTAATACTATTACTCCTTTACGTCCACATTTGAATTGTACATACTGCACCATTGGTTGTCCTTCTCTCTTTTTATCTTTCATATAAAGTGGATCCACTACAAGAGTAGAAGACCTCACCACCAAAGACCATTTGTAAGGATAAAATATTTGGACTTTTTTCCTTTTTACTGGACTTTTTATTACTGATTGTGGCGCAGCCTTTTATATTGTTTTTACTTGTCTTATTTTAAAGGGTTTGAGGGATTCCTTTTAAGGTTGCTGCCTATAAGTTAATTAAGCGCTGTCTCATTCTTTCATTTTTATCCCCATAAAGCTTGTCTGCAGAAGGAAGCATGAAGTGCTCCAAAATCTCCTGGTAGACGGCTGTGTTGACCCTTGACTTAATGAAGCACAGTGGACCAACACCAGCAGATGACGTGGCTCCCCAAATCAACACAGACCTTAGAAACTTGACACTGGACTTCTTTTTTTTAAATATAATTTTATTGTTTTGTCATAAGGTATTATGTCACTGCAGAAAGTTGAGACTCGCAGGTCTCATATTCGTCTCGAACAGGCAGTTATCAGTCATCTATGCAGAGGTTAGACATGCAGGTCTATGAACATGGTGTTAATTAGGAGACTCACATCTCCTATATCATAAATTAAGCAACCAAGCTGATAGGGATCCATAGGTGGGACTAGGAAAACGGTGCAATTGAGGTATCTAGATATCTCAACATGCAGGTGACATAACGTGGAATTGAAGTGGGTATCCTATATTTCATGATGGGTTATCATGTTTGCTAGCAAGCAAGGTATATGAACACTCGTAGTATAGGGCATAGTCGCATCTCTAATATGGGCTGATTCATGCCTTAGAGTTGTTTTTAGTTTTGTTATGTGACACTATGGTTGTGATTATTAGCTTTATTTTATGTTGTTTGAATAACTTTATGTGTTGTGCGAGAAGATTTGTAGTTTTTTTTTTATTGGGCTGATCCTTGTATGTGGTTCTATGAGTTCCGTGAGTGTATCTTTATGAGCTCATCTGGTGTGCCCACTGTGTGGTGTGTTGCGGGCAGTGTGAGTTTGCTAGGATTGTGAGATGTGTTCCTCCAAGTAGGGCCCTTTTCCCAGGTTTGATGGATGTTGTGTCTGGTGAACAAACCCGTTAAAGTTTGCAGTTGGTTCTGCACGCATTCTGTTCCCCGTCTGGGGCCTTTAGGATAGTTTTTTAGGTTGCGTTGGATGCCTCTCTCCCCCGCCCCCCCTCCCCCTGTCCACGGCTCTGTCTCCCCGTGTACAAATCGTGGGCACATATTCCGCGCACCCCGACCCGTCGCGCTGGCATCCAAGTCACCCCTCTCCTGAGAGTCAGTCTGATGTGTCCGGGAGGATTGTCACCTGGGTCCCTGGTATTTACGGGGTGTGTGCATGGTTCGGTAGTTCTCATTTCTGGTCATGTGTGGTGGGTCCCAGTGACTCTACGCCTTTTATTAATGGTGCCCGTCGGGTGCCCCGCTCTCCGCGTGTCTGCTTCCCGTTCTCCATTAAGGGGCTATGCAGTAGCTCTGTGACCGTAGGTAGTGTGGTGTCATGTTCTATCGTGTTGTCATGGATACCGGAATGCCGGACCAGCGATGAGGGGGCCACCACTTCAAGCATCTTGCAGTGTGTGCCTTTCCATTCTTCTTTCAGACTGTGGGTCCTTGGTTTCCAAATGAGATGCAAAAGTTGCTCTCATCAGAAAAGAGGACTTTGGACCACTGAGCAACAGACCAGGTCTGTTTTTCTTTAGCACAGGTAAGACACTTCTGACGTTGTTTCTTATTCAGGAGCGGCTTGACAAGAGAAATACGACATCTGAAGCCCATGTCCAGGATCCGTCTGTGTGTGGTGGCTCTTGGTGTACTGACTCCAGCCTCAGTCCACTCCTTGTGAAAGTCCCCAACACTTTTGAATGTCCTTTTCCTGACAATCCTCTCCAGGCTGCGGTCATCCTTTTTTCTTCCATACTTTTCTCTTCCATATAACTTTCTATTAATGTGCTTTGATACAGCACTTTGGGAACATCCAACTTCCTTCGCAATTACCTTTTGAGGCTTTCTCTCCTTATAGAGGGTGTTAATGATGGTTTTCTGCCTAACTGTCAGGTCAGCAGTCTTCCCCATGATTGTGATGCCTACTGAACCAGACTGAGAGACCATTTAAAGGCTTAGAAACCCTTTGCAGGTGTTATGGCTTACTTAGCTGATTAGAGTGGGACACTGTGAGCCTAGAATATTGCACCTTTTCACAATATTCTAATTTACTGAGATTGTGGATTTGGGGTTTTCATGAGATGTAAGCCATAATCATCTGCTTTGCAAGTGATGCGTCTATCTCATATATTAGTTTCCCCTTTTACGTTGCATTACTGAAATAAACTAACTTTTGCACGATATTCTAATTTTTCGAGTATCACCTGTATATTGACGTGGTCCTGTATGCCACTTTATCCACATCATTGGAACTCCATTCCAGTATACCTTCTTTTTAACACATGTACTTTTTTACCTTCTTTTTAACACATGTACTGGCACCCAGCCCTTAGGAGATTTACTTAGGGCATTTCCAGTTCCATGTGTCACACGACAAGATATTTTTAATGTGTGAATTTTTCAGTTCCATTTTCTTCTTTTGTTATGTATAGTTGTGTTTTTTTCTTTTTTATTGATACTCTAGAGTACCTTATTGCTGTATTATTATATACAGTTGTTGGATAATATTTTACTATTTCATTAAAAGTAATATTTTATTAACACAGGTGTTTCACAACATCAATTGTTTTCCGGGATTGTCAACTGCTTTAATTATTCTGAAACATGATATATAAAAAAAAAAAAAAAAAAAAAAAAATTACTTAAGAAATCCTTGAAATTTGAACCTTAGTTGTTTTACTTCACATAAACCTGTATAAAAATTTTGGTTCGCATTCTTTAATAATTATTAATTTTCGGATTGCTCCTAAATGGCTAGTGGACAGAAACTGGAAGATGGTCACAGCTCATTGCTGGTCAGAAGTTAAAGAACAGTTGGTCTTTCAGATTAGGATGGAGATGGGTATATATAGATCATATCATGATGAAAATGAACAATGGATTGAGCGAATATCAAAGTTGTGATAGATGATAGATAGATAGATGAATTGTAATGTGAAAAAAAACAATAAAGACTATAAATTGAACAAAAAAATGCTATGACAATTTCAAGTCACTGCACTGGTCATGGTGCTTGGAGTAAGCCTTTAAATCAACACAGACCTTAGAAACTTGACACTGGACTTCTTTTTTTTAAATATAATTTTATTGTTTTGTCATAAGGTATTATGTCACTGCAGAAAGTTGAGACTCGCAGGTCTCATATTCGTCTCGAACAGGCAGTTATCAGTCATCTATGCAGAGGTTAGACATGCAGGTCTATGAACATGGTGTTAATTAGGAGACTCACATCTCCTATATCATAAATTAAGCAACCAAGCTGATAGGGATCCATAGGTGGGACTAGGAAAACGGTGCAATTGAGGTATCTAGATATCTCAACATGCAGGTGACATAACGTGGAATTGAAGTGGGTATCCTATATTTCATGATGGGTTATCATGTTTGCTAGCAAGCAAGGTATATGAACACTCGTAGTATAGGGCATAGTCGCATCTCTAATATGGGCTGATTCATGCCTTAGAGTTGTTTTTAGTTTTGTTATGTGACACTATGGTTGTGATTATTAGCTTTATTTTATGTTGTTTGAATAACTTTATGTGTTGTGCGAGAAGATTTGTAGTTTTTTTTTTATTGGGCTGATCCTTGTATGTGGTTCTATGAGTTCCGTGAGTGTATCTTTATGAGCTCATCTGGTGTGCCCACTGTGTGGTGTGTTGCGGGCAGTGTGAGTTTGCTAGGATTGTGAGATGTGTTCCTCCAAGTAGGGCCCTTTTCCCAGGTTTGATGGATGTTGTGTCTGGTGAACAAACCCGTTAAAGTTTGCAGTTGGTTCTGCACGCATTCTGTTCCCCGTCTGGGGCCTTTAGGATAGTTTTTTAGGTTGCGTTGGATGCCTCTCTCCCCCGCCCCCCCTCCCCCTGTCCACGGCTCTGTCTCCCCGTGTACAAATCGTGGGCACATATTCCGCGCACCCCGACCCGTCGCGCTGGCATCCAAGTCACCCCTCTCCTGAGAGTCAGTCTGATGTGTCCGGGAGGATTGTCACCTGGGTCCCTGGTATTTACGGGGTGTGTGCATGGTTCGGTAGTTCTCATTTCTGGTCATGTGTGGTGGGTCCCAGTGACTCTACGCCTTTTATTAATGGTGCCCGTCGGGTGCCCCGCTCTCCGCGTGTCTGCTTCCCGTTCTCCATTAAGGGGCTATGCAGTAGCTCTGTGACCGTAGGTAGTGTGGTGTCATGTTCTATCGTGTTGTCATGGATACCGGAATGCCGGACCAGCGATGAGGGGGCCACCACTTCAAGCATCTTGCAGTGTGTGCCTTTCCATTCTTCTTTCAGACTGTGGGTCCTTGGTTTCCAAATGAGATGCAAAAGTTGCTCTCATCAGAAAAGAGGACTTTGGACCACTGAGCAACAGACCAGGTCTGTTTTTCTTTAGCACAGGTAAGACACTTCTGACGTTGTTTCTTATTCAGGAGCGGCTTGACAAGAGAAATACGACATCTGAAGCCCATGTCCAGGATCCGTCTGTGTGTGGTGGCTCTTGGTGTACTGACTCCAGCCTCAGTCCACTCCTTGTGAAAGTCCCCAACACTTTTGAATGTCCTTTTCCTGACAATCCTCTCCAGGCTGCGGTCATCCTTTTTTCTTCCATACTTTTCTCTTCCATATAACTTTCTATTAATGTGCTTTGATACAGCACTTTGGGAACATCCAACTTCCTTCGCAATTACCTTTTGAGGCTTTCTCTCCTTATAGAGGGTGTTAATGATGGTTTTCTGCCTAACTGTCAGGTCAGCAGTCTTCCCCATGATTGTGATGCCTACTGAACCAGACTGAGAGACCATTTAAAGGCTTAGAAACCCTTTGCAGGTGTTATGGCTTACTTAGCTGATTAGAGTGGGACACTGTGAGCCTAGAATATTGCACCTTTTCACAATATTCTAATTTACTGAGATTGTGGATTTGGGGTTTTCATGAGATGTAAGCCATAATCATCTGCTTTGCAAGTGATGCGTCTATCTCATATATTAGTTTCCCCTTTTACGTTGCATTACTGAAATAAACTAACTTTTGCACGATATTCTAATTTTTCGAGTATCACCTGTATATTGACGTGGTCCTGTATGCCACTTTATCCACATCATTGGAACTCCATTCCAGTATACCTTCTTTTTAACACATGTACTTTTTTACCTTCTTTTTAACACATGTACTGGCACCCAGCCCTTAGGAGATTTACTTAGGGCATTTCCAGTTCCATGTGTCACACGACAAGATATTTTTAATGTGTGAATTTTTCAGTTCCATTTTCTTCTTTTGTTATGTATAGTTGTGTTTTTTTCTTTTTTATTGATACTCTAGAGTACCTTATTGCTGTATTATTATATACAGTTGTTGGATAATATTTTACTATTTCATTAAAAGTAATATTTTATTAACACAGGTGTTTCACAACATCAATTGTTTTCCGGGATTGTCAACTGCTTTAATTATTCTGAAACATGATATATAAAAAAAAAAAAAAAAAAAAAAAAAATTACTTAAGAAATCCTTGAAATTTGAACCTTAGTTGTTTTACTTCACATAAACCTGTATAAAAATTTTGGTTCGCATTCTTTAATAATTATTAATTTTCGGATTGCTCCTAAATGGCTAGTGGACAGAAACTGGAAGATGGTCACAGCTCATTGCTGGTCAGAAGTTAAAGAACAGTTGGTCTTTCAGATTAGGATGGAGATGGGTATATATAGATCATATCATGATGAAAATGAACAATGGATTGAGCGAATATCAAAGTTGTGATAGATGATAGATAGATAGATGAATTGTAATGTGAAAAAAAACAATAAAGACTATAAATTGAACAAAAAAATGCTATGACAATTTCAAGTCACTGCACTGGTCATGGTGCTTGGAGTAAGCCTTTAAATTGATACTATAGTAACCAGAACAACTACAGCTTAATGTAGTTGTTCTGGTGAATATACTCAGTCCCTGCTGCCTTTTTGCTGTAAACATTGGCTTTTTAGAGAAAAGGCAATGTTTACATTGCTCCCTATGGTCACCACCAGTGGTCACTCTTCAGTTGGCCACTGGGGTGCTTCCTGGGGCAGTGATGCACAGTGTATCCAGTTAAGCAATTGTGGTAGCAGGGCATGTTTCAGCAGCTTGACTGCCAAAACACAGAAAACTATTTCTGCCCATGCAAAGTACTAGGCAAACAAGATACATATACACATTCACAGACCCATTGCCAGAAACCCACACGTTTAAATATACCCATGTTGTGCATGCTATAAATTGTTCTAATGGATGGACGTTGTGACATCATATGCCCTGGCAAAATGACCTGCGGCTCTGATGATGACTCGCCTAACCCAGCAACTGTTTGCTAACAAATTGAGGGGCACCATGTATAGTCATTATAGTCTGGCCTGGGAACCAGCTCAGTCCCATATCTTGCAGTTCTCAGGAGACATTTAAGCCCTTGAGGGCCCTGACATCACCGGTCATCAAAGTTAGATTATATAGGGTGTTTAGTGTTAAAGGAACACTATAGTCACCTAAATTACTTTAGCTAAATAAAGCAGTTTTAGTGTATAGATCATTCCCCTGCAATCTCACTACTCAATTCACTGTCATTTAGGAGTTAAATCACTTTGTTTCTGTTTATGCAGCCCTAGCCACACCTCCCCTGACTATGATTGACAGAGCCTGCATGAAAAAAAAACTGGTTTCACTTTCAAACAGATGTAATTTACCTTAAATAATTGTATCTCAATCTCTAAATTGAACTTTAATCACATACAGGAGGCTCTTGCAGGGTCTAGCAAGCTATTAACATAGCAGGAGATCCGAAAATCTTAATTAAACAGAACTTGCAATAAAGGCCTAAATAGGGCTCTCTTTACATGAAGTGTTTATGGAAGACTGTGCAAGTCACATACTGTACCCCCTTTAAACACACACTACACCCCCTCACATGCGGCACTCCCTCACATACACACAGTACACCCCCTCAGATACTGCACCCACTCACACACACACACACACTGCATCCCCTCACACACACGCTGTACCCCTCACACACACACTGCATCCCTCACTGCAGTCTGTGTGTAATTAGCAGTCCGTGTGTGTGTGTACTCAGCAGTTAGCCTGTGTGTACTCAGCAGTCTCTGTGTGTACTTAGCAGTCAGTGTGTGTGTACTCAGCAGTGTGTCTGTGTGTATTCAGCAGTCTGTGTGTATTCAGAAATGTGTGTGTGTGTATGTATGCATTGCATTTGTTAGAGGTACCAATATATATGAGCTTAATTTTATCGATAATTTAGATTTTTATTTCTGTGAGTGGTTTTGTAGGCAGGGCCACAGTGCACTGCTTTGCCCGGGGGCCTATAATGCTGTTAAGATGGCATTGGGTCACTGGCAGCATTCCTCCTCCTCTAAACACGGCAAGTTTATGCCAGAGAGCTTGATTTTGGTCTCATCTGACCACAACACTTTCACCCAGTTCTCCTCTGAACTATTCAGATGTTTATTGGCAAACTTTAGATGGGCCTGTACATGTGATTTCTTGAGCAGGGGGACCTTGCGGGCGCTGCAGTATTTCAGACCTTCATGGTGTAGTGTGTTACCAATTGTTTTCTTAGTGACTATGATCCCAGCTGCCTTGAGATCATTAACAAGATCCTCCCATGTAGTTCTGGGCTGATTCCTCACCGTTCCCATGATCATTGAAACTCCATGAGGCGAGATTTTACATGGAGCACCAGACCGAGGGACACTGACAGTTAATTTGTATTAATTCCATTTGCGAATAATCGCACCAACTGTTGTCATCTTCTCATCAAGCTGTTTGGCGATGGTCTTATAGCCCAATCCAGCCTTGTGTAGGTCTACAATGTTGTCCCTGACATCCTTGGACAGCTCTTTGGTCTTCGCCATGGTGGAGAGTTTGGAATCCCTTTAAGAGAGTGCTCCTAATCTCAGCCTGTTACCTGTATAAAAGACACCTGGGAGTCAGAAATCTTGCTGATTGATAGCGGATCAAATACTTATTTCACTCATTGACACGCAAATCAATTCATAACATTTTTGACATGCATTTTTTCTGGATTTTTTTTTGTTATTCTGTCTCTCACTGTTAAAATACACATACCATTAAACTTATAGACGTGTCATTTCTTTTTCAGTGGGCAAACGTTCAAAATCAGCGAAGGGGATCAAATACTATATTTCCCTCACTGTATGTGGGACAGCTGCCTCTTTGACTTTTCAGGCTGGACGCTCTTTTTCAAATATACTATATTCCTTTAATTTCCATCCTTGTTCTTATTTTTATTTCACAATCCTGCCCAAGCATTAAAAATGCACATATAGTATAGACTAAATTTTAATAAGTTTAAATGAATTACCCAACCCCTTACCCTTTGTGAACATTGCTTGTTTGTTTGTTTTTTCATTGGTCATTTACTTCTATTGGTCAACCTTATTACTGTGTAATTTGTGTTATGATCTAAGTTCGTCATCGTACTAATGTTTGGATACTTCGTTATGCAGTTTTGGTTGATATTGGTGCTTGTTGAACATTGTATTGCAATTACAAGGATGCCTATTTTTACATTTTTAATTTCAGGGTTTTCTTATGCCGTTTGCTTCAAGTGGTTGTTCTTTTGACTTCCAATGGACAACAAGTTCAGTGATGGTTGTTTTTTTTCCTTCATTAAGGTTCGTTGATCTTCTTCTTTTTCGTCGACTCCTGTCTGTCCAAGAAAGATTGTTAGAGGTCTTATTTCCTTGTCTTTAACCTGATTTTTTCTGACTTATTAAACCAGTATGTAAACCTCAAGATGGTATAATATTGCATATTACCGGCCCTTAGAGCGGCCAGGCTGTACGTAACTAGACAGATAATGATCAAAAGACAAGCCAGATACGCGGGAGCCCGAAATCAAGAATTTGAAGGACAAAAAGCCGGGTCTAGCATACCAGAAAGTACAGTAGTCAGGAAAACCCAAAAAAGACAGTAATATATATTCGCTATTGGGACCAACAAGGAACCACAACAGGGCATAGAACCTAGCATCAGCAAGCTATGTATGATGTGGCTCATTAGGTTTATAGCCAGGCCCCCAATATGTGAGAGGTAATTGAATCCGTGCTACTGTGACATCAATTATGTCATGGCAACAAAGTGTACGCATCACGTCACAAAAGGGACCAACAAGGAACCACAACAGGGCATAGAACCTAGCATCAGCAAGCTATGTATAATGTGGCTCATTAGGTTTATAGCCAGGCCCCCAATGTGTGAGAGGTCATTGAATCCGTGCTACTGTGACATTAATTATGTCATGGCAACAAAGTGTACGCATCGCGTCACAAAAGGGGCGTAGTTACATGTATGTACGTAGTGGGGAATTACGATACCACATAACATAGATAACCCCAATAAAAAAAAAACAGTAACGACAGACAACTTAGTATGGATGAACAGGCCACAGCATTTCTTAAAACATAAATAAATTACTGCATAACACATCCATAACTTTATTTATTAAACTCTTCTTTCTGTTAGAAATAAATAATCATAAATTAACATATATACATATAATAACAAAACGTGCTATGCAGAGACCCAACCGTCCTTGCCAATAATCATCCAGTGGTTCCTAATCACCACTTCCTCTCACCTCCCCCCTCGTCATAAAAAATCCTTCCAATGCCCGCCATCAGCCGACCTTATCCACGCTCGATGGGCACGATACCTCAGGCAACCTAATGTTTAACCTTTTAAGCAGGGGAGGTTGAGACCTGAAAAACATAAAAACTTAGTCCATCCTTAGACATAACCCTTCAAACTTGATTGGCAAGGACATACCCCCGCCTAGCTGTGACTGACTGAAACTAAAGAAAAAAAGGGGTGGGTGGGCGGGAAACACTTCCCCGAGAACCCGCAGCAGGAGGGCACAGACGTGTGATCCCGCTGGACCCACACACAGGAAATCGTTGAGGTAGTGCAGGAGGGAGGAGACCCCAGCTTCCCTCCGTACCACCCATTCCAGAAAAGTGCTAAAGCACTCAAAATAGAAACAGGACAGCGAGCAACCCATAGGGAGGCACATGTCCACAAAAAACTGACCCTCAAAGGCGCACCCCAAGAGATGATGGCACTCCGGATGCACCGGGAGCAGCCGGAAAGCGGATTCCACATCCGCCTTAGCCAGCAACGCCCCCGGGCCTGCCGCCCTAACCATGCAAACCGCCGCATCGAAGGAAGCATAGGAGACCCTACAAAGCTCAGCGGAAATGTCGTCATTCACCGAACCCCCTCGAGGGTACGACAAATGGTGAATCAAACGATACTTCCCGGGATCCTTCTTAGGCACCACACCCAAAGGAGAAACCTGCAGATTAGCCATCGGTGGGGAGGAGAAAGGGCCGGCCATCCGCCCCAATGAGACCTCCTTATCCAATTTCTCCTGTACCACCTGAGGGAAAGCCTGCACCGATTTGAGGTTGCGTACGGAGAGCAGCGGAGGGCGCTCAGAGAACGGGATCCAAAAACCTTGCTCAAAACCCTCCACCAGGATCCGCGCCGCGGCCCGATTCCTATAAAGGTCGAGCCACGGGCGCATCGCGTTTACGAGTTTGCTGAGGGGCTGGCCGAGTCATGATGGAAAGCCAGAGGCCGATATCCATCTGATCCCATGACAGCGAGGGACGCACTGCCAGCCGCTGTCGAAACTGCTCGTCGTATCTCCACCAACCCAGCCCCCCATAGGTGCGACAAGCGTTCCAGATCGTGTCCTGATAACAGAACAGCGCGGAGCACTTGTGGGGAAACTTTTCCCCAACCACGCTGGCTAAAATAGAGAACGCCCGAATCCAGTTCCCAAAGGTCTTGGGAATCTTGCGGAAACGGTACTTCTCCCTATCCTTTTCCGACTCCTTACTGTCCTTGTCCGCCACGGGAGGAGCTTCCTCCAGTGGCAGGAGAGAAAATATCTCCACAAATTCCCCTTTCCAAAGTTTCTCCTTCGTTTCCTGCTTCAAGTGCAAGCCCAGAGGGCCAGACCAGCACATGTAAGCCGCACCCCGCACCACGTCTGGGACCCCCCCTTCGAGACCAGCATCAACCGAGGCAGCGCCCACACTGGCCACCGCGGGTGCTGGGGAACCCAGGGGCACCGTACCGCCCCCCCATCCCGAGGAGAGGCCCAGGAGGGGGAGAAGCCTGAGCAGTAGGAGGGAGCAGGGCTGGGGACCAAGCCGACCGGAGTTGACTGTCCACCGAAGCACCCCCACTAACCGCCATCCCCCCCTCCCACTGATCCAATAAAACCCTAAGACCCGAGAGGAACCCCCCCCCCACCCGGGACTCGCAGCGCCAGAAGCAGAGGGAACAAAGTACTTACCGGTCGCAGACTGGCGATCCAAGCCCGGCGCTGCGCTCACAGAAGGCAAAGAATCAGCATTTCCAGCAGCCGCAGAAGACATCAGCAGTGTTCCAGGCGCCACCTGCTGGACGGATCCATGAACTGCAGCAGTATCCTGTGAAGAAAGCAGCAGAGCAGACGTGAGCCCATGCCCCTGAGGAGATGGCCAAGGTAAGTGACCTGCAGGGGGGGAGGGGCCCAGACAAGGCAGAGGGGAGGGAGGACAATAGAGAGGAGGAAGCCAAAGGGGGGAAGAAACAGAGGGGAGGGGAAGGCAGGAATAGAAGGGGCAGACCCACCAGAAAAGGGGGGGGACAGAGGACACTGGGAAGGCGGAAGGGGGACCAGGGGGCCCAGCCAAGGCTAAGCTGGGCCCCCTGGAACCAGCCACCGAAGAAACAGGGGAAGAAGGGGGGACAGGAGAGACTGAGCCCTGGGAGCCTTCCTCACTGTCAGAGGAGGCTCCCAATGGGCAAGGGGACCCCCCCCTGACCCTCAACGGCAGTACCACGGTACCCTGCACGGCCCGCGAGGGCCCACTCACCGCCCTACCCCCCCGCCGGCCACGGGGGGACCTGGACCGCTGCCGGGTGGCCGCCCGCCGCCCGGAGGACTTGATCCGCCGCCCACTGCACCCGGCCCGCGATCCTCCAACGGCGGCCGGGCTGGTGAAGATGGGGGAGGAAAAGTAGGCCGCGCGGCAGCCTGGTAGTAGCTGCGGGCGGCTGAGGATGGCGCAGGCCGCGCGGAGGTGGCAGGCCTCGTGGCTGAAGGCCGTGCCACCCGCGCGGCCGCAGTAGGCCGCAGATTCCGGCTTCCAATAGCAAGCTCCAGACACGCGGTTCTGGCGAGGCCTTGAGCCCGGGCTCCTGCTCCTCAACCGGGCCCAAGGAGTGGTGTCAGGAGACAGCCTGGCAGGCGGACAGGAACGCCTGCCAGTGCTGGTGCGGCCCCCAGGGGCAGGGACCGCATGAGGGGCAGAAGGGGAGACCGCAGGGGATGCTCCAGGGGAGTGTAGGCCACGGGGGGTGCCCACTCCGGCAGCCATACCTCCACTAATGCGTTGGAATTGCTCCCTCAGTTGCCGGCCACCATCAAGCGCAGCAGCAGCCCTGAGGGACGACAGGATCGCCTCAATATCCATCACCTCAAGCAGTGTCAATCTGCAGGCCCAGGCAAACAGGAGCTGGAGGACAGAAAGCTGTTTGCTGGCCCGTAACCCAAGTGGCACTGAGGTAAGACCGCCCCTACACTAACTTACATTAAGCCTAACCCCTCCCATGCACACTTCCCAAGTCCCTCCCCTGTATCTATCCCCACACTCCTACATGTGCCCTTGTCCGCTTATCTGCGCTCTCTCCCCGGGGCCTGCTCCAAGATTGCTGGAGGAGGAGTGCTGCCTGCCTCCATAATGCCACATCAGGTATTCTGCCATTTCATTAACCTTTTGTTTGTTACTGGGTGGTCACGGTGGTTACAGTAAAGGATTTAAATCAAATATTTGCCTCCTGTCTTTATTAAAATTTAGACTATGCCTTCACCTACGTAACCTCTAATTCTGAATTAAGCAAAAAGGTAACAAAGTATCGTATAGAATAAATAAATAATGAAATAATCTAGCCAGTTTCCAAAAAAGATGAAATGGGTATATGTCAAATAAAGATAAAAAGAGAAGCAGTTTTACACAAAATATAACATGTAAAAAAAAATCATACTGGTAAACTTGTAATTTTCCCTGGGAAATTGTTGTAAGTTGATTTTGAATAACATTTTACACAATTCTCAATTTTGGGTAAGCTCCTTGAGAAACACACCTTTCGCATACTTTTTGAGTGTGACTCAATGTGCATTATTTGTATAAATACCGGCAGAAAACTGCCCAGATCAGACCTAGTGCAAACCTGTGTTGCATGTTATAAACCGTGTAAACTTTCTAAAAACAAAAGTCAATGATGCTATTGTTTCTATCTTATAAACCTGAATTACTGGGCTGTCAACACTGGAGAGGTGATAGATGATTGTCATCTTCTATGACTGTTCATTTGAAACCAAAGGCATTATCAAGGTCATATCGCACACCAATAAACTTTCTGTATCGGATAGGAGGGGGTTTCCTGGCATTGTGAATAATGTAAAAAAACTAATATGCAGACAGATGGCACACACGTGTTGGTAACACTAATGCCGTACAAATTATAGATGTATACAACCTGAAAAAAACAAAGCAACAAAAATAAACCCAATAAAATGTATCATGTCAATTCCACTGGGTAATAATATTTCCTGTTAGTTTTCCTTTTTTTTTTTTATTCCTGAATAATTAATACCGTACTAATAAATTAATAATAGTATTAATTATCAATAGACTATTTTCTAGGTGTTATCCCAGAACCCTATAGGACTGACAAGATATTTGAGAAACACTTACTTTAAAACTCTTTCTTTTTAAATGTAGTGCGCTGGGGGAGCTAACTCAGCATATACTAACTATACAATGTTATGCCTAAAGAATACACTGACTCATGTGAGATTTTTTTGTTTTTAAAAGGAAAACCGTAAATTACATCTTTTAATAAAACATTGAAAATAACCAGAACTTGCCTACCTTTTTTTTTCACGTGTAGCTTCATTTTCTTTTAAATTGACATAGTTCTGTCCTGGCACTGTCAGGGCACTTACTGCATTGATGGATTCTGGTTATTTTCATGTATTTGAGTTCTCTGTCTATGTTTACAGATAGGTGCAAAAGGCAGAGTTTATAACAATGGGTGACAGGGGCCAAAATTGAGGCACACAGTTCCAGGATAATGCTAAATACAGCAGCGTGGCTATCTAAATTTTATTTTATTTTTCATACATGACAAACTTACATTTGTTAAGATGTTACAGTTCTTCTCTTAAAGGGGACTATCAACCAACAAATGCTCCCTTGGTATATTTTAACAATGACAATGAGTAGAGATTTTTATAAATGATAGCCGGTGGCTCCTGGCTCCAATGTAAACTGTAAAAAAAATAAAGGTAGATGGCAGAGGTGTAACTAGAAACCATGGGGCCCTCCGGGGGAAAAAATCCCCTGCCTCTCCCTGCTCCTTGAGGTGTCTCAATCCCCCCCTACACCCATTCCAGGTGTCTCATTCCCCTCAGCCCCTACATGTGTCCTATTCCTTCCCCGTCCCTAGCCCCCCCTATACCTGCTCAGTGGCTGCCAAGGTACCCATCTGACGGAAGTACTCTCTCAGTAAGCACTTTGTGTCAGCCTGTGCTGCTCGGCCACCCTACTCACAGAGTTCGGCAGGAGGGTAGCAGAGCAGTAATGCCGGCGGCCCATGGTCGCAGGGATCGCAGCTGCGGCCGGGCCCTGTGGAGTGACAGGCCCAGTAACAGCTGCGACCCTTACGACCGCAGGGTCGCCTGTATCAGTGTCTTGTATTCACTGACTTTCTTCAACAGTATATTCAAAGCAGTGGCGTACATACCAGGGTCGCAGGGGTCGCGGCTGCGACCGGGCCCGGCCCACCAGGGGGCCCGGCCGCCACTGCGACCCGGTATGTACGCACTGGGCCCAGGAGCCGGCCACCTCCGGGCCCCCCGAGGCTGGCCCTGCTGACACCCGGCAGGCAGGCGGGCAGGCGCGCGAGGGAGCACTCTCCCCTGAGTGCTTCCTCTTCAGCTCCCTCGCGCACTGATACCGAAGCCGGAAGATGACGTCATCTTCCGGCGCCGGCATCCCTACGCGGCGCGCGAGGGAGTTGAACAAGAAGCACTCAGGGGAGAGTGCTCCCTCACGCGCCCACCCGCCTGCCTGCCGGGTGACCGGCCCCCCAGGAGCCCAGCAGCACCACTGGACCCCAGGGAATCCCCTCAGCACTCCAAAAGGTAAGGAGGCTGGGGGGATTAAATTAAAAAAAAACATGTGTTAGTGTGTGAGAGTGTATGTTAGTGTTACTGTGAGTGTTAGTGTGTGTGTTACTGTGTGTGTTAGTGTTACTGTGTGTGTAAGTGTTAGTGTGTGTGTAAGTGTTACTGTGAGTGTTAGTGTGAGTGTTAGTGTGTGTGTCTGCTAGTGAGTGTCAGTGAGTGTGTCTGCTAGTGATTGTCAGTGAGTGTGTGTTACTGAGTGTGTTTGTGTGTGTGTTAGTGAGTCTGTTTGATGTCTGTTAGTGAGTGTGTGTTTGTCAGTGAGAGTGCATGTTTTGTAAGTGAGTGCGTGTGTATGTATGTCTATCGCTGAGTGTGTCTCTGTCAGTAAATGTGTGTGTCTGTTAGCTAGTGTGTATGCGTCTGTTCGTGAGAGTGTGTGTGTGTGTCTTCAGCACTTACCTTTCTCCAGCGCCGGACTCCCTTGGCGCTGGGGATCCCTCCGCCTCTCAGCTCCGAATGCGCATGCACGGCAAGAGCCGTGCGCGCATTCAAACCGCCCATAGGATAGCATTACTCAGTGCTTTCCTATGGACATTCAGTGTCTTAGAATCGCGGAAGCTCCTCTGGCGGCTGTCAGTGAGACAGCCACTAGAGGCTGGACTGCTATGCTTTCTGCTGCAGGGTTAACACTAGAGGGACCTGGCACCCAGACCACTTCATTGAGCTGATGTGATCTGGGTGTCTGTAGTGGTCCTTTAAGTGTGTGTGCATCTGCATGCACTGGCGTACATACCGCGGTCGCAGCCCTGCAACCCCTGCGACCAGGTGCCCGCCGCCATGTGTTGTGGCCCCAGCCCGCGCAGAGTAAGCGCGCAGGGGGGGCCCACGGATCAATTTTCGCAACGGGGCCCCATAGGTCATGTGCACGCCACTGATTCAAAGAGTGAGGGAAGGGAGGGAAACACAAACACCATTAATAACTTACTAACTAAGCATATAAAACAGTTAAATCTTTACAAGGCAGTGTATTTTACTATATGCTAAAACATAAATATTTCCGTGACAGTTCCTTATTTAAGAATAAACAATGACTTCATGCAAAGACTGAACAATGACTTCATCCAAAGGCTGCTTAATGTAAATGTATTGTTTACATAACTAGAAAACCTGACAAAGCCTTTTGAAAAGAGGTATCATTGTTGGGGTGTAAGAAGTGGGGTGAGGAGTTTTAACATATATATGGCATTACTCATTTTGTGATGCAGAAGTTGGTGTACAATTACGGATAAATGTTGGGAAATGCTACCTTCTTGAGAAACTGTTCAAATGGAACTTTGAACATATGGTGCAATTACAAACAAATACAAATTACAAATATGACACAAAAGGCACATAACTATAGAATTCTATGTGTATGTAGTGATGTAAATTCTATATGCTGGGTTTAATAATATATACTAAAACAAAATATAATGGATACATATTTTTGATATTCTTCTTTGTTTTTGCTGCACATGTGCACAAATGTGATGAAATAACAATTCAATAAGATACTGTGTGAATTTGTGTAGATTAAATATAAGAATTAATATGTTGCAGCTTATTAAGTGGTAGTAATAAGAGACTGATATATCTGTTGTAATGGGGCTCCCAGCAGTGAGTTGTTCATTCTTTTGACAGTTCTGAATGAATCAAAAAGTCAACAATCAAGAATCTTATAGAATAGACACTGTAGTGGTTATGGTGCCCTTCAATGCTAAGACGTCAAACAGTTTTAGCATGGTTTGACAATTTATCTTGGACTGTCCAGGCATCGACATCTGCATCCTCTGTGTCCAGGGCCAGACTGGCCCACCTGGATACCGGGAAATCTCCTGGTGCGCCACTGTAGCCTGGGCTGCTTTGCGTAGCCACATTTATGGGGGGGAGAGAGCTCAGCATAGGTGCCAAGTGCTTCACAATGCTGAAATTGGGCATCACCTGCAATCATTTATGAGAGCTCACCCAAGATCTGTATCTGTGAGAGAACTGGTCTTTACTTGCCTGCCTACATCGACCAGCTTCTTCAAACTGCAATCTATCAGGAAACTACTAGGGAGAGAGAAGGAAATTACATTTAAGGTATCATCATATACACACCACGTGGGAGCTGTTTGTTTAGGAGGGTAAGAAATGGTGGAGCTCCCAGCTGGCAGGGGCACTGGACCACTAGGGTATGTGGGCTAACCATTTTGCTTCTGGAGAGAGGGAGATGAAGCTTTGAGGACAGAGAAAGATGGAGCTGAAAAGGGAGCGAGGGAGAAGAGGGAAATAGAGCTGGAGGTGAAAGAGGGAGATGGGGATGGAGTTGGAGGGAAGGTCTGAGGGGCAAAATGAAGATGGAGCTGGGGGGAGAGAGGGAGATGGAGTTGGAAAGAAATGCAAATTACAAATATGACACAAAAGGCACGTAACTATAGAATTCTATGTGTATGTAGTCATGTAAATTATATATGCTGGGTGGAATATTTATATACTAGAACAAAATATAATGGATACCTATTTTTGATGTTCTTTATTTTGAAGGAGGGGCAAAAGGAAGATAAAGCTGAGGGAGATGGAGGGCAAAGGGGTGGGTGGAGGGGAGAGAGGGGAATGGAGCTGGAGGGAGAGAGATAGAGGGAAGAGGGAGATGAAGCTGGGGAGAGTGGGAAATTAGGCATTGGGGAGAGATTAAGATGGAGCTGGGTGGAGAGAAGGAGATGGAGATGGAGCTGGGGGGAGAAGGATATAGAGATAAGGGGGGCATGAGGCTATTGGCATCACTAATGTTAGTTGTTTATGAGTATGTAACAAGAGGGACATGCAGGTAACCACTAAAGCACGTCAGCGAGCACATGTGTTTTAGGAGTCTGGAGTGTCTCTTTAAGAATAAACAAAATAACTACTTTATTTTAAGCAGAAGTGCAATTACATAGAGTCAACATTTGAGTCCCATTACCAGGCTTTTTACAAGTTGACAAGGCAATGGGACTGAAACGATGAGTGCATTCTGTTCCCCTTAGAATAAAGTCCTGTGAGAGCAATCCTTAATAATGGAGAAACAAATTGACATGTTATATCTTTCTACCTGTATACCTGCACAACATACTTACTAATTATAGAGCTGGCATATTTTTTTCCAAGGCTCCCTTTTATTCTAAGTCCAGGCCCTGCCTGCATCTTGTTTTGTCCAGCAGGAGAAGCCCAGTATCAGAGTAAAGTATGGCCAATACCGTTTTGCTACATTAAAATGAATGGGACATATCATGCTAGTGTGGAATGTTTAACCCCTTAAGGACACATGACATGTGTGACATGTAATGATTCCCTTTTATTCCAGAAGTTTGGTCCTTAAGGGGTTAAAGGCTGGTTTGTTTTTAGAAAAGTATTCTTTCATTGGTCCTTAAAGGGGCACTGTAGTCACTTTAACAACATCATTTTATTGAAGTTGTTATAGTGACTGGAGTCGTGCCCCCCCATCCCATTCAGTTCACTAATTAGAGGGATTGGAAGCACAGATTCAAGCCACTTCCAGCCCCTCTGGGTATGAGAGACAGGAATTTCTCTCCCTGACTCTGATGCCATAAAATAGAGATGTCACGCGCGCATGCGCAGTTTTGTCATTATCGTCCAAAGAGAATCATTGTTGTCAGAATCTTAGGTACATCTTGGTAAGAACCACGCATACACATAAGGTCCCCAGTGCTTTTCTATGAAAAGTATTGGATTGGTCCAGAGAAAATAACAGAGTAATTTATTTGATTTGACTAATTGATAAGGTGCATCAGGGCGGTAGCATTGGGAATACAGATTTGTATTCCTAATGTTTCAGTGCTACAGTGTTCCTTTAAGGAAATGAAAATTATTGAAAGCTAGCATAGCCATGTGAATGTGGATTTAGCAACTTTGCATTGATGAGACAAAAGAACTAAGGCACATTGGAAAAAGTGTGTGGATGACCAAAGAAATTTGAAGTGAAGATCTGTAAAAGTGGTGTGTGAATATGCAAGGGAGATTCAATACACATATGTGGGCAAGTAGATTCCAGAATGTTGGACTAAGGAAGAGATTAAAAACGAGGGGTTTGTCAGAGTGTATATTTATGAATGTGGTTCTTCTATATCTACTTATTTAATGGAATGCAGTTCAATCGCCTTCAGATCTCACAATACTGGATTCTACAAACAGGGCATTTCCTTATGTTACCTTATCCACCTGGTTAAAGAGTTGCACTTCTGATCTCTTATCTTTCTTTTATTATTATTTTTCCTTTACTTTTTTATTTATACCTACCTTGGGAATAAAAACATCAAGATTTCTTTATTGGATTTACTCTTTGATGGTAATTGCCATGGGCATCCACAAGAAGAGAGAGACAGAAGTGAGAGGGAATATAGGGAGAGGAAGAGCAGATGGAGATGATGGAAAATGTTAAAGGGAGACCATGAGAGTACTAAGGGGGAGTCTAAATAAAGAAAGAGGGAAAAGGTAGGGAAAGAATATGGAGAAAAGAAGAGAGGGGTTGAGGGAAAATATGGAAAAAGCTAAAGATGCGTGTGGGGGGGATGTGGAGAGATATGAAGGTGTAAGGGGACAAATATGGAAAAAAAAATATAAGGTGTGGGGTTAGAACATGGTGATAGGGACAGATAGTGAGCAGAGAACATATAAAGGGACAGAAGATGGGTAGAATATGAAAAAAGTTGAAGGTGTATGGGGAATTATATGATGAGAGAGACAGAATGTGGGGGAAAATAAGGAGAGGAAGACACATGAGGGTTATGGAAAGAGACATCACTGGGGAATGGGGGATAATGGGAGAAACACATGGCGCAGATGGGAAGACAATTACTACTAGAGAGTAATGGTAAATGATGATGTGATATGAGAGTTTTATTGCTGTAGAGCTCTGTTATACTTTTGTACACAGAGGTTACAAAATTAATGTGGATAGTCAGTGATGTAGAATTATTAAAAAATCTTTATTGAACTTGTATTGAATTATTGCACTAACTCCATTTTAACCTGATACTGTGACAAATCCTCCATTTTGTCCTCATAACCTGACTTCTCCATATGAAAACTACATTACATGACAGAATTTCTCAGCACATCTAACACAATAGACAAAGACTGTATTCTCCATAAGGATATGACTAACCCAGGAACTGTTGAATTTCCCCTAACTCGCAACATAGTATAATTTGAAGGCCATGAGAACACAGTAGTAATGAAATGTTCTATTCATAAGAGACCTTGTACCTAACCACGAGACCTGACATCACCGACCGTGTAAAATGACGCTCAAGACCCCCTTGTCCCCACCCGTGTCCAAAACAATACCACCTCTTGGTGGGTGGACACGAAGCTAACCACTTAGTTTTTGAGCCAATTAATTATATTGATAGGTGGATACTAATCCAGACACTTAACAATTAATCCAATTAATGATGTTTATTCACTGATATCTTGATAATCAATGATGACGAAAATGCCTCTTAAAAGGGCCTGCGCGCCCGGAGAGACTGGACTTGCCAATAAATTTCCTCGAAGTTATTTTAACCTGAACTCCGTGTGTCAGACTGAATTACTTCAGCGTATATACGCAATTCAATTCTCTTTAATTTGGACAGGAACAGATAGACATTTAAACATTTTGGTTTACTGAAAAAGTACCATAACAACTTTGGCGCCCGAACAGGGACTCCGGGCTATGTCTGGCCGGTGAGCCGTCCTAAGGAAGACGCAGTTGGACGGAGGAATCCGGGGGGAAGGAAAGGAGATTGATCACCTCCAGGTACACGGTAGAGACTTCTGCAGAGCCACCGGTATGTTCCGGCCCCTTTGATTGACCCGTCCACGTGTCTGTGACTGCTTCCCGGGAGGACATCAAAGACAGGTAATATCTTGCCCGGAGTCTTATTACCCATTTGTTACCTGCATTTAGTCTATCTGTTACCTGGGTGTGTCTGTATTGGCATGATCTAGTTTGGTTGCCCGGGCTGAATGCTTATTTGTTTCCCCTTTTTGGGATAAAAGGGGGGTGGACCCGTGGTAGTTTGCCTGGGGGTCCTGTGTTTGTCTGTTTCCCCTTTGGGATAAAGGGGGGTGGACCCGGGGGATTTGCCTGGAGTCCTGTTGCCTGTTTACTCCTTTTAGGAGCCACGTGGCTGTGGCTGTAGGGAAAAAGGGGGGTTGACCTGTGGAAGTGTTCCTGGGGGTCTTCTTTGCCTGTTTAACTCTTTTAGGAGCCTTGTGGCTGTGGCTGTATGGAAAAAGAGGTGTGTTGGATCTGTGGAGATTGTGTAGACTCATAGTTTCCTGGGGATCCTTCTGGTGTCACTCTGATAGCCTAGCTAGCTTCATTGTGCACATAACTCTGCTTGCAGAGAGGTGGTACCCTCCAGCTTTGAGCGCTAGGCTGGAGTCATTCCAATTGTTATTTGTGGTGCGTGAATTCGGGCAGGCATTGCTGTCTTCATCACCACGGAGTAGTGAGACTTATGAGTGGGTCTCATAGGGACACTACAAGGGTGAGGGTAGCGCGGCCACTATTAGTGGACTGCTGTAACGAGGGAGGCATATGGATTTCGGACCGGTGTTAGCTGTTATCCTTGGCCGCTGGTAGTGAGACTTACGAAAGTCGTTCTCCGAGCGGGGACACTACGAGATTGAGGGAGGTGACTTTGGAGTAAGCACATGAGTAAAGGAAAGGAATTACTGTTGATTTTATTTGAACTGTGATGCATGCACTGTATTTCAATTGTATTGTTGTCTTGTTTGTTTAATCAGGAGTCATTCAAACTCCTGTGTCTGTCTCTAAGGATTTTTCCTTACCTTTTTATCTTTTCTACACTTCCTGTACTATTATACTATCCACTCCCATTCCTCTTAATAGAGAAGTGATTGGTCACACACTTCTCACCTCGCTCCAATCCGTGTCTACCACCCCGGGTAGGCGGATTCAGTGACTAGTCTACGTTTTGGGAAGACGCACTTGAGTAGGACCCACCTACCTTAAAGTGGCAGTCGAGCATTGTAGACATTCCTGTTCAATTTTCCTTATCTTTCCCTATCTAGGACGCTGGTGTAGGGGAAAGGGGATTATGGGGCAGGATTTGAGTAAGCCCAGTAAGGGCTGGCTAGCATGTGATTTAGTTGAAGACAGAGAGGGTGAGGAGATGGTTAAAGGTGTTGTAAAGATTGCTAAAGTATGTAAAATTGCTGTACCGACATGTGGTAGATTGCAACCAGAAAGTTGGCGTAGATTACTGATGGAGAAGAAAGGCAAGCTTGCAAATAATGATTTATTAAAGACAGCTGAAGCATGGTACAGAGTAGCGAAGGCTATTCAGCAAGAAGGTTGGGTTGAGGAAGAAATAATTCACAAGGGTGTGAAATTGTTTGTGTATCATAATAACTGTGTTGCTGGGGCTTTTCCTCAGCCAGCGCCCCAAAATGGCGCCCAGGGGATGTCTATCCCCAAGGTTCAGTCAGCAATGGGTGATTGCCAGCTGACTATGTATCCCGCTCCCAATCCTCCCAGCACCCATCCCGTCACCTCCCCCGTTTGCCCGGTCCTGAATTCTGATGGATCTTTCTTTTCCCCTTCTCCTTCCCTAACACTCCCATCATCCTCATCCATTCCTAAGCCACCTTCTGTGTCTAATGCTAACATCTCATCTGCCATTCCTTCTCCGCACTTTCTCTCCGTTGATAATCCTACCCTCCCATCTGCATCTGCCCAGTTAGCTAACCCCTCCTCCCCTGCCACTGTCAATCTTGCTGATCCCACTCCGGCTCCTCCTTCTTCACCCGCCTCTACTGATTCTTCTCCATCCTCTCCCTTGCCCGTACCTACCACGGCCCAGGTTCCCACCCCCTTTGCTAATCCCTACCCAGCTCTCCTGCCCACTCCAGGTTCCGCCCCAGCCCCCGCCCAGATGGCTTGGCCATACCCCTTCCCATACCCCATGTCCATGCCCTATCCAAATTATCCATACCCCTTTCCCCAAGCCACTCCCCAGGTTCCGGTCATGCCCAGTCCGGTACAGTCTGCCCCGGATGTGCCCACATCCAATATGGCCGCCACTTCTTCCCTTAACCCCAATGCAACTTCCTTCCCCGCCTCCAATATGGCGGCCCCCAGTCATTCAGCACCCCTGATGCCGGTGCTTCCCGGTGATTACCGATCCCAAGATTATGACCAAATGGCAACTCCCGCCTCCGGGACTCCCTCTCATCCCCCGGCTCTGTCACCTCAGGTGATCCCCTCACGCAGAAGGGCCCAGATCATAGAGTTAGATGAGGAAGAGGATGACAGGCTGTCTCAGGATTCATTGGAGGCTGCAAGAGTCTCGGCCCACCGCTCTATTGAAGATCCCTTCGGCCATAAGGGTCGGGGAGAATGGGCCCCTCCTAAATATGTTGCCTTTAATCCCACACAAGCTAGTGCTTTAATGAAATCTCTCCCTGACCCAGAGAAGCAGCCTATGCCTTTTTACCGAGGGATAGTTCAGATTCAAAAGACTTATTCCGCCGCCTGGCGTGACTTACTGAGCATTTGTGCTATTAAAGCAGGGGATGCATATTGGCCCAGCATGGCCCGCCACCTCAGTACAGATCTGCTTACAAGTGATGTTGATTACCCCTCCAGTGTAACTTTTTGCAATCAATTAAGAGATTGGGCAAAGGACAAACTTGCAGATCAGGCTGCTGGTCTTACTGATGTTGTGCAAGACAAAGGAGAATCAGTAGAAAGGTTTCATGCAAGACTGTATCAAATGTTTACAGATTTGGGATTTGATCTTACTGACAAAATTCATTCACAAATGCTGTCAGGTGCGTTTGTCCAAGGTGTTAAAGACTCCATACGCAAGGGTATCATTGCTGCACGCCCTGAATATAATGTTGTTCCCCTGGATACTCTTCTCCTAGTTGCTAGAGGTTTGGAATCTGCCCAAACTCCCAGAAGGCCCAGTTCAACTCCTCTCATGGTGTCCCGTACCAATCCTCCCGTTCCCAGGGGCACCAAACCAGAAGATGGATATTGCTTTAATTGCAAGGCTAAAGGACATTTTAAAAATGATTGCCCAGAACCTAAAAGAGAGCCCAGAAAGCCGTCCAAGCCTGCCCCGGCCCCTAAGGCCGAGACAACGGTTCCAATAGTTGAGGAACCAGAAGATTAGGAAATTGGCAAGCCTGTGTCATTAACCCCTGTCCTGGCAGTATCTACAGGGGATAAAGGAGGGGGGCCACTTGCCACAGTGACTTTACCCATTGAAGGCCAACCTACCACATTTCTTGTTGACACAGGTGCAGCCCGAAGTGTTCTGAGAGAACAAGATCTGCCAGACCCATCTTTCTTGTCAAATATTGATGTCTCCTGTGTTGGAGTGGATGGCCAACCAAGACATAGCCCTTTAACAACCCCTCTGCGAGTTGGGACAAGCCTACTTGCTCGTTTTGTAGTATCCTCCACGTGCCCAATTAACCTGTTAGGCGCTGATGTCCTCTCACGTCTACAGGCATCTATAACCTTCACTCCAGATGGACAGGTAGAAATGTCTACGCCTCTATCTGCTTCAGACACTTCAGCCTTGTGCTCCCTACCCCTGATGCTGCAATTAGAGGAATCCCGTAGGGAAACAGCAGAACCAAGGTCCAATTTCCCAGATATGTTGAAAACAGAGGTGCCTGCAAAGTTATGGTCCTCAGGTCCAGAGGACATAGGTCACCTAAATGTTCCACCTGTGGTGGTAAAGCTGATCCCAGGAGCTAAATTACCACGAAAACCACAATATCCTCTCAAACCAGCACAGGCTGCAGCCATTTCTATCCAAATCAAAGCACTCTTGGAAAAGGGTGCTCTAGTGAAATGCAAATCAGAATGTAATACTCCATTGTTTCCAGTGAAGAAGAAAACTCCAAAAGGTGAGCCAGAGAAGTACAGGATGGTTCAGGATCTCCGTGCTGTCAATGAAGCAACTGTTCTGGACACCCCTCTTGTACCAAACCCTCACACTCTGCTCTCAGGAGTACCTCCATCTGCAAAGTACTTCACAGTCATTGACCTAGCTAATGCCTTTTTCAGTGTTCCACTGGATCCATCCACCCATGAAATGCAACAGTATACATGGACTGTCATGCCCCAGGGGGCACAAAATTCTCCAAGTCAATTTGCAAAGGCCATGTGTACCATCCTTGACCCGTGGCAAGCTGAACACCCAGAAGTTGTTCTGCTCCAGTATGTGGATGATTTACTGCTCTGTGGAGATGATATACCCACTACTGAAAAGTGTTCAATTAGTCTGCTTTGCTATTTGGCAGAACAAGGATGCAAAGCTTCACTTCTCAAGCTGCAGTTCTGCCAACCTTCTGTTATTTTCCTTGGACATTGCTTATCTCAAGGTACCAGACATCTCACTCGGGACCGAGTCAGAGCTGTTCTGGACATTCCACCCCCAAGGACTTCAAAATCTCTTCATGCCTTCTTAGGCCTCATTTCCTATTGCAGAGCATGGATCCCAGAAGCCTCTCTGCTTATGCAACCTCTCTATGATGCACTCAAGTCAGACCCATTCGGCCTGACCAATGAAGCTCTGGACAATTTCAAATCTCTTAAACGTGCCATTGCTTCTGCTCCTGCCTAGGGCCTACCAGACTATACCAAACCTTTCAAATTATTTGTCTCTGAAAGACAAGGCCATGCTACAGGAGTTCTTACACAAACTAATGACTTAAGAGGCCGCCAGAGGCCTATTGGATACTTCTCATGCCAATTGGACATTGTGGCCAGAGGTGCCCCGTCCTGCCTTAGGGCTGTTTTTGCTGCAAGAGAACTCATTGAAAGAACTTCTGATCTGGTCCTTGGCCACCCTCTGGTTGTTTTGGCCCCTCATGACATCTCTGCCATTATCAACCAAGTACAGCTCAAGCACGTGTCACCTGCTAGACACCTGCGTCTACAATGTCATCTTCTTCTGCCTGACAACATTTTTATACAAAGATGTCAAGTTCTTAACCCATCCACTCTTCTTCCACTCCCTGAGGGGGGTATCTACTATGGGTTTGTCACGGATGAAACCTACATATACCTTCTCTGTGGATGTATCAAGAAAATAATGCATCCACATTTAACATTTTACGAAGGCAAAACACCCCTCTGTGAAGGCCCGGATTATGCCTTCTGTACCATGTGGTACAAGCCAAACATTACCCCTGAACCTTGCTACGAAGATGAGCTTTACCACTGGATTGAAGTGAAGCTCACTGCTCAGGATTTCTATTGTGACTCTGAAGGCAATAGCATGGTCATGATCCAACTGCCCTCAGAATTAATTACCTGTACCGCCATTGGGATACTGCTATTCCACATATCCCTGTCACCAAGTTGAAAACAAGATCATGGAATGATCTTGGGCCTATGGCAAAATTATGGGCCACCATGGATGAATCGCAGCTACAGGAAAATGGCATTGCCAAATACAAAACAACTGATCTTCTTGAAGCATGGCCACGCCATTTCCTGGAAAAAGAATTTAAAGACCTGGTCATAGTGAATGACTATGACCCAGAAACTCCTCATGACTGTTTTGAACAGATGAAAATGGAAACAGTGCATTTACCAACTGTGCATGAGAATCCATTACCAAATCCGGATTTCACCCTGTTTGTGGACGGCTCAAGGTATGCTGATGAAGAAGGGAAATACCACACAGGATATGCCGTAACCACAACAGAGGAAGTTCTCAAGTCATCATCTTTACCGCCAGCAATGTCTGCGCAAGAAGCTGAATTACAAGCCCTGACCTCAGCATGCAAAATTGCAGAAGGAAAGCGTGCCAACATCTATACAGATTCGAGATATGCTCTGGGTGTGGCACATGACTTCGGCCTCATTTGGAAGACAAGGGGATTTCTTACCACTGCCGGTACACCAGTCAAACACAGCTCTGCAATCAAGGAACTAATGGATGCCCTCCTACTCCCTGAAGAAGTGGCCGTTTTGAAAGTCAAGGCACATGGGAAGTTGGACACAGATGAAGCAAAGGGCAACCATTTGGCTGACCAGGCTGCTAAGCAAGCAGCCAGAGATTTGCAGGAAGTGGATGAAGAAGTGTCCGGACAAGAAGAAGAAGTTCCTATCTTTACCTTGCAAACTCTTCCTACTGATCTGAGAATTTTGCGGGAACAGCAAGCTGCAATTACCCCTGAAGAAATCCAGAAATGGAAGAAGAAAGGAGTTGTCCTAAAGGACGGAATTTACTACAACAATTCTAAATTTTGCCTTCCAAGAAATTTATATCCAGCAGTTGTCCAATGGGCACATGGACCTGCACATCTGTCAAAAGACCTAATGGCCGCCCTCATTCAAAAGTATTATGAAGCACCTGGAATCACAACTCTGATCAACAGCTTCTGCAAGGCCTGTGTCATTTGTGCAAAATGCAATCCAGGAAGACCAATCAGGGTGCCTGCAAAGCACCTAGCAAAACCCATGTACCCATTCCAGAGAATTCAAATTGATCACATCCAAATGCCCAAGAGTGGGCCTCATGAATATGCACTAGTAATAGTGGACATGTTCTCAGGCTGGCCAGAAGCCTACCCTTCATGCCTTCTTAGGCCTCATTTCCTATTGCAGAGCATGGATCCCAGAAGCCTCTCTGCTTATGCAACCTCTCTATGATGCACTCAAGTCAGACCCATTCGGCCTGACCAATGAAGCTCTGGACAATTTCAAATCTCTTAAACGTGCCATTGCTTCTGCTCCTGCCTAGGGCCTACCAGACTATACCAAACCTTTCAAATTATTTGTCTCTGAAAGACAAGGCCATGCTACAGGAGTTCTTACACAAACTAATGACTTAAGAGGCCGCCAGAGGCCTATTGGATACTTCTCATGCCAATTGGACATTGTGGCCAGAGGTGCCCCGTCCTGCCTTAGGGCTGTTTTTGCTGCAAGAGAACTCATTGAAAGAACTTCTGATCTGGTCCTTGGCCACCCTCTGGTTGTTTTGGCCCCTCATGACATCTCTGCCATTATCAACCAAGTACAGCTCAAGCACGTGTCACCTGCTAGACACCTGCGTCTACAATGTCATCTTCTTCTGCCTGACAACATTTTTATACAAAGATGTCAAGTTCTTAACCCATCCACTCTACTTCCACTCCCTGAGGGGGGTATCTACTATGGGTTTGTCACGGATGAAACCTACATATACCTTCTCTGTGGATGTATCAAGAAAATAATGCATCCACATTTAACATTTTACGAAGGCAAAACACCCCTCTGTGAAGGCCCGGATTATGCCTTCTGTACCATGTGGTACAAGCCAAACATTACCCCTGAACCTTGCTACGAAGATGAGCTTTACCACTGGATTGAAGTGAAGCTCACTGCTCAGGATTTCTATTGTGACTCTGAAGGCAATAGCATGGTCCTGATCCAACTGCCCTCAGAATTAATTACCTGTACCGCCATTGGGATACTGCTATTCCACATATCCCTGTCACCAAGTTGAAAACAAGATCATGGAATGATCTTGGGCCTATGGCAAAATTATGGGCCACCATGGATGAATCGCAGCTACAGGAAAATGGCATTGCCAAATACAAAACAACTGATCTTCTTGAAGCATGGCCACGCCATTTCCTGGAAAAAGAATTTAAAGACCTGGTCATAGTGAATGACTATGACCCAGAAACTCCTCATGACTGTTTTGAACAGATGAAAATGGAAACAGTGCATTTACCAACTGTGCATGAGAATCCATTACCAAATCCGGATTTCACCCTGTTTGTGGACGGCTCAAGGTATGCTGATGAAGAAGGGAAATACCACACAGGATATGCCGTAACCACAACAGAGGAAGTTCTCAAGTCATCATCTTTACCGCCAGCAATGTCTGCGCAAGAAGCTGAATTACAAGCCCTGACCTCAGCATGCAAAATTGCAGAAGGAAAGCGTGCCAACATCTATACAGATTCGAGATATGCTCTGGGTGTGGCACATGACTTCGGCCTCATTTGGAAGACAAGGGGATTTCTTACCACTGCCGGTACACCAGTCAAACACAGCTCTGCAATCAAGGAACTAATGGATGCCCTCCTACTCCCTGAAGAAGTGGCCGTTTTGAAAGTCAAGGCACATGGGAAGTTGGACACAGATGAAGCAAAGGGCAACCATTTGGCTGACCAGGCTGCTAAGCAAGCAGCCAGAGATTTGCAGGAAGTGGATGAAGAAGTGTCCGGACAAGAAGAAGAAGTTCCTATCTTTACCTTGCAAACTCTTCCTACTGATCTGAGAATTTTGCGGGAACAGCAAGCTGCAATTACCCCTGAAGAAATCCAGAAATTGAAGAAGAAAGGAGCTGTCCTAAAGGACGGAATTTACTACAACAATTCTAAATTTTGCCTTCCAAGAAATTTATATCCAGCAGTTGTCCAATGGGCACATGGACCTGCACATCTGTCAAAAGACCTAATGGCCGCCCTCATTCAAAAGTATTATGAAGCACCTGGAATCACAACTCTGATCAACAGCTTCTGCAAGGCCTGTGTCATTTGTGCAAAATGCAATCCAGGAAGACCAATCAGGGTGCCTGCAAAGCACCTAGCAAAACCCATGTACCCATTCCAGAGAATTCAAATTGATCACATCCAAATGCCCAAGAGTGGGCCTCATGAATATGCACTAGTAATAGTGGACATGTTCTCAGGCTGGCCAGAAGCCTACCCTGTGACCAATATCACTGCAAAAACAACCGCAAAACGCCTACTTACAGACATTGTATGTAGATTTGGACTTCCAGAAGTCATTGAAAGTGATCAGGGCCCAGCCTTTACAGCAACAGTGACTAAAGAAATCTGGACTGCCCTGGGGGTGACTCTAGCCTTTCACACCCCTTACCACCCACAAAGTAGTGGTAAAGTAGAGCGCATGAATGGCACTCTAAAAGCCAGAATGTTAAAAATGTCACAAGAAACAAAGATGCCCTGGCCAGAAAGCCTGCCAATAGCTTTATTCAGCGTTAGGCACACACCTAGAGGGAAGCATTCGTTATCCCCATATGAAATTCTATTTGGGACAGCACCCAGACTAGGTTGTTATTATCCGCAGCAGTTACAGCTTCAATCAGATGTTTTAGTAGACTATGTAACTGAACTTGCAAGTGCCTTGAACAAAATACATGCCCAAGTTTTCTCTTCAATTCCAGATCCTGATTTGGACACAGGTACCCACAACCTGCTTCCCGGAGATTGGGTTTTGGTCAAGAAGTTTGTGCGGAAAAGTACCCTGGAACCAAGATTTGACGGGCCATTCCAAGTTCTCCTGATCACCGCAACCTCCGTCAAAGTGGCCGGCAGGCCACATTGGATCCACGCTTCCCACTGCAAGAAGTCTCCTGCCCCAGAGGAAGCAGATACCGCACAACCATGTACCTCTGGTACATTGTCTCCTTAATTAGTTTAATTAAGGC
The DNA here is from genome assembly GCF_036172605.1 of Pelobates fuscus. Taxonomy (NCBI): domain Eukaryota; kingdom Metazoa; phylum Chordata; class Amphibia; order Anura; family Pelobatidae; genus Pelobates; species Pelobates fuscus. The sequence continues at coordinate 307,994,337 of NC_086317.1, read as the reverse complement.
CCAGCAGGTAGCCATCACTAAAGATGTTAGTGGGTACACCTTCTGGTATAATTCATCATGTACCCGTGTGGCTACCTATACCTTTGATTATTGTGACATCGTAGAATGCCCATTCTCTACAGCACAAATCCAGAATATCTATAGAGATATCCCTCATGCAAAAGACCCATATGTTTGTGTAGTTGACAAACAATGGGGGCACAATTGTGGCCATTGGGGGGCGGCGGGATGGAATGCCGGGCCTTCCTGGGGTTACAAGCCAAAAAGTGCCTTATCTAAAGTAGATGATCATGGTAGGTCCCTCCTTCAAAGAATGACTCTGAGAAAGCCTGGAGGAGGCACACCAATGAAATTAATTCTTAATATTGAGCATCCAAGCCCAACAGATGCAGACCGATATGTATTGGGAATGTATTGGAAAAAGGGTTCCTATACTAAATTAGGGCATTTCTACCTTAAAGATATGTGTAATTCCCCTGAGTGGCGAGGAGCTACTCACATGGTCACGAACCCATTAAAACCACACATCCAGTCCTTTAAGGACATGATGGCCATTGCTAACCCCACCTTCGAAGATACCATGGCCGCTGAAACAGGTTTTAATGATGTTAACCTATGGTTAGAATGGATGAAATACAATGCCAACAAACATAACAGAACCGCATGCTATGTGTGTGGTGGTGCCCGGCCCCATCTGGGTACTGTGCCTTTGACCCTGCCAGTAGATGTAGAAAATTGTGTTTTAAGTCTTTTTGCCTACCAATACAATGTTAACAGGTCCATATGTCAAGCATGGACAGCAGAGTATCCTCTCCTAGCCAAAGGTGTCAGACCCCCTAATGGTATTACCGTATATAAAGGTAATTATACTTGCTATGCCATGCACGATGGGATTGGTAAATTTGTGGGTAACTTTCCCGTAGGTTATTGTGCTACATACAGAACTGTTCCTGTACGTTTGCTGCAGCATCACACTAGGTCACTGGGAGACATTTACTGGTTGTGTGGGGATTTACAGCTAAGATCCAGAATGGACACGGAGTGGTGGGGGGAGTGTACTTTGGCCAAGGCCATTATGCCCATACACATTATCTCTGACACACACCTCAACAACCATGAGTCCAGCCACACTAAGGTTAAGCGTGAAGCCCCAGTAAAAGGAAGTTTTGACCCTCACATTTACATTGATGCCATTGGGGTGCCTAGGGGGGTACCCAATGAGTTTAAAGCAAGAGATGAAGTTGCTGCAGGATTTGAATCAATTTTTACCATAGTTACCGCAAACAAGAATTTAAACTGGATAAAATACATTTATTACAACCAACAGCGTTTTGTTAATTACACCAGAGATGCCCTCCAGGGATTAGCCGAACAGTTGCAGGCCACATCCCAAATGGCCTTCCAGAATAGAATGGCCCTAGATATGATCCTAGCCGAAAAAGGAGGGGTATGTAAAATTTTGCCCGACACCATGACATGTTGTACCTACATCCCAGAAAACACAGGCCCTAATGGTAAAGTTACATTAGCCATAGCAAAATTAAATGACCTCTCAGAAGAGTTGAAAAGGAATTCTGGGATAAAAGATCCCTGGGACAGATGGTTTGGTTGGATGACGGGTTGGCAAAAGGCTTTAATGCATATTGGTATGGCAATACTAATTTTTCTTTTTATCTTTGCTCTTCTCCTTTGTTGTGTCTTCCCTTGTCTGAGGAAAGCCCTCACGAAGACTGTTGACCAAGCGGCACCCACTTTTACACATCTTGAAGTTGATGACCAAGATTTCCAAGATCTCAACTCACCCTGTTTGCCGCTGCAATCTATCCCTTTTGATGATAAAGTGCGAGAGTTCTAGGGAGGGACCACCTTAGGGACAGCATCTGTCAGTGAATGGTAAAGGCCCCGTGTGGAGAAGTGGTGGGTTAGCCGCCATGGGCCACCCATGGGTGTGAAGTGTTCGAGAGCCATACTGACGATGAGTTAGCCTATTAGGGTCAGAATTAGGGACAGACTTGCACTTTGCATTAACACCTAGCTAGCGGCCACGGGGTTTCTGTGCCTTTGGGCTAACACGTCTTCTGGTATTAACAAATAAAGTTTTTTATCTCTTAGAATTTAACATTTCATAGGGGGGACTGATGTAGAATTATTAAAAAATCTTTATTGAACTTGTATTGAATTATTGCACTAACTCCATTTTAACCTGATACTGTGACAAATCCTCCATTTTGTCCTCATAACCTGACTTCTCCATATGAAAACTACATTACATGACAGAATTTCTCAGCACATCTAACACAATAGACAAAGACTGTATTCTCCATAAGGATATGACTAACCCAGGAACTGTTGAATTTCCCCTAACTCGCAACATAGTATAATTTGAAGGCCATGAGAACACAGTAGTAATGAAATGTTCTATTCATAAGAGACCTTGTACCTAACCACGAGACCTGACATCACCGACCGTGTAAAATGACGCTCAAGACCCCCTTGTCCCCACCCGTGTCCAAAACAATACCACCTCTTGGTGGGTGGACACGAAGCTAACCACTTAGTTTTTGAGCCAATTAATTATATTGATAGGTGGATACTAATCCAGACACTTAACAATTAATCCAATTAATGATGTTTATTCACTGATATCTTGATAATCAATGATGACGAAAATGCCTCTTAAAAGGACCTGCGCGCCCGGAGAGACTGGACTTGCCAATAAATTTCCTCGAAGTTATTTTAACCTGAACTCCGTGTGTCAGACTGAATTACTTCAGCGTATATACGCAATTCAATTCTCTTTAATTTGGACAGGAACAGATAGACATTTAAACATTTTGGTTTACTGAAAAAGTACCATAACAGTCAGTATATTGTTAAACACAGATCTGCACACCAGTCAAGTCATAACATAGAAACATAGAATGTGATGGCAGATAAGAACCATTCGGCCCATCTAGTCTGCCCAATTGTCTAAATACTCTAATTAGGTCCCTGGCCTGTTCTTATAACTAGGATAGCCTTCTGCCTATCTCACGCATGCTTTAACTCCTTCACTGTGTTAACCTCTACCCAGTGGCGTACTAAGGGAGGGTGGGGAGGGGGGGGGGGCGGTCAGGGCTGGGCAGGCTTGGGAGTCTGTGAGCTGTGTGGCTGCACCGGGCGCCACAGCAGCAGGGGCGCCGGGCAGCCGACACAGTTCACATGCAGGGGCTGGGAGGAGGAGCAGGAGACCTGGCTCAGCTGGCTGCACGGAGAGTTTGGGCGGAGCTAGAATGGCCGTGGGGGCGGAGCCAAGCTGGATGTGGGGGCTGAGCTAAATGCAGCCTCTCTCTGATCACACAGAGGGGAAGCAGGAAGGAGTCCCTGCTTCCCCAACTACAGCACAGGAGCCAGAGGGACTGAATCCACTCCTCCAGCCCAAACTTACTGTAAGTAAGAGAGAGAGAGTGTGCTGTGTGTAACTGTGATTGTGACTGTGTTTGACTGTGTGTGTGAGTGTGTGACTGTGACTGTGTGCGTGACTGTCTGCCTGTGATTGTCTGTGTGACTGTGTGTGTGTGTGAATGACTGTGTGTGTGTGACTGTGTGTGTGTGTGTGTGTGACTGTCAGTCTGTGTGTGTGTGTGTGTGTGTCTGTCTGTCTGTGACTCTGTGTGTGTGACTGTCTGTCTGTGTGTGTGACTGTCTGTCTGTGTGTGACTGTCTGTCACTGTATGTGTGTGTGTGACTGTGTGTGTGACTGTCTGTGACTGTGTGTGTGTGACTGTCTGTGACTCTGTGTGTGTGTGTGACTGTCTGTCTGTGACTGTGTGTGTGTGTGTAACTGTCTGCCTGTGATTGTGTGTATGTGTGACTGCCTGTCTATGATTTGTGTTTGTGTATATCTGTGATTATGTGAGTGATTGTGTGTATCTCTGTGTATGTGTTTAGTAGATAGCTCCCTTATTTGGTGACTGTCTGTGACTGTGTGTGCGACTGTCTGCCTGTGTGTGTGTGTGTGTGTGTGTGAGAGACTGTCTGCCTGTGATGGTGTGTGTGTGTGACTGTCTGCCAGTGATTGTGTTTGACTGTCTGTGACTGTGTGTGTATGTGTGACTGTCTGCCTGTGATTGTGTGTGTGTGTGTGTGTGTGACTGTCTGCCTGGGATTGTGTGTGTGTGTGTGTGACTGTCTGCCTGGGATTGTGTGTGTGTGTGTGTGACTGTCTGCCTGTGATTGTGTGTGTGTGTGTGACTGTCTGCCTGGGATTGTGTGTGTGTGTGTGTGTGACTGTCTGCCTGGGATTGTGTGTGTGTGTGTGTGTGTGTGTGACTGTGTGTGTGTATGTGTGACTGTTTGCCTGTGTGACTATCTGCCTGTGATTGCATGCGTGCGTGTGACTGTCTGTGACTGTGTGTGTGTGTGTGTGTGTATGTGTGACTGTCTGCCTGTGACTGTGTGTGGGACTGTGGGCATCTGACTGTGTCTGACGGTCTTCGCCCTGCAGTGAGACGGCAGCCAGGATATGGTGTCATCGCGGCCTCAGCGTCATTACAGGGCATGCGAGGGACCTGTGCAGGAAGAGCACAGAGATCCCAACAGCAACCACTGACCACCAGGGACTGAGGATCCACTCCAGCCCTTCTAGAGCAAGGTACGGAGGCTGGGTGGACATCTTATTTATTAAATGTGTGTATGTATGTAATGTTTGTGTGTGTATGTGATTGTGTGTCTGTGATTGTATGTCTGTGGGTCTGTGATTGTGTTTGTATATATCTGTGATTATGTGTGTGATTGTGTGTATCTCTGTGTATGTGTTTAGTAGATAGCTCCCTTATTTGGTGTCCTTAAATATTGCAATCTAATATAAGGATAACAAATAAGTGATTTATCTACTAAACAACTGACAATAAGAAAAGGGCTTTTTTAATTTTGATCCTTTAGCTGTTTAGTAGATAATTCCCTGAATTGGTGCCCGTATGCGAGATTTCCATATTTAAAGATACCAAATGAGGGTGCTGTTTAGCAGATAGTTCCCTTATTTGGTGTCCTTAAATATTGCAAGCCCACATAAGGATAGCAAATAGGGGAGTTATCTGCTAAACAAAGATCGAAGTTAAGAGGTGTCAGCCAGCCCACAACAAGAAATCTGGGTGGCTAATGTGAATTATATGCAAATGTGTTGTCAGATGCCAGCATGCAGAGCACAGTGTTTCTGCGTGTGTGTATATGTATCTGCATGTGTGTATGTTCGTGTATGTGTATATGTGCAGACATCTCAAAATCTCGCCAACACTACACACAAATACACTCATGCATTTCAACGTCAACATACATACAAACCCCACCATTATATATAACCACATCACTGCATTCAAATGCCACACAACACACAAATGCATGCTTGCATTCTAACATCAACAATTTACTCACACATACTCCATACAAAAACATGCATACATTCACACACAAACACTGCTCAGTGTTAAATACATTAAAAAAATGTTTGGTTGTTTTTTACATTTAAAGTTGAGGGGGGAGGGGGTGCCAAAAATAGGACCCACCCCGGGTGCCAAATGCTCTAGGTACGCCCCTGCCTCTACCACTTTAGCTTCTTTTAAATTTAGTCTCCTCCTTTACTGTGTTGATTCCCTTTATGTATTTAAATGTTTCTATCATATCCCCTGCTCGTCTTTCCTCCAAGCTATACATGTTAAGATCCTTTAACCTTTCCTGGTAAGTTTTATCCTGCAATCCATGAACCAGTTTAGTAGCCCTTCTCTGAACTCTCTCTAAGGTATCAATAACCTTCTGAAGATACGGTCTCCAGTACTGCGTACAATACTCCAAGTGAGGTCTCACCAGTGTTCTGTAAAATGGCATGAGCACTTCCCTCTTTCTACTGCTAATACCTCTCCCTATACAACCAAGCATCCTGCTAGCATTTCCTGCTGTTCTATTACACTGTCTGCCTACCTTTAAGTCTTCTGAAATTATTACCCCTAAAGCCCTTTCCTCAGATGTTGAGGTTAGGACTCTATCAAATATTCTATACTCTGCACTTGGGTTTTTAAGTCCAAGATGCATTATCTTGCACTGATCCACATTAAATGTCAGTTGTCACAGCTCTGACCCTTTTCTAGTTTAAACAAATAATTTGTATTTGGCTTAATTGTCCTGGAACATCAACCCTGTTGCAAAGCTTAGTATCATCAGCAAAAAGACATACCTTACCATCAAGACCCTCTGCAATATCACTAATAAAACTATTAAAGAGAATGGGTCCAAGTACAGATCCCTGAGGTACCCCACTGGTGACAAGCCCAAGCTTCGAATATACTCCATTGACTACAACCCTCTGTTGCCTGTCACTCAGCCACTGCCTAACCCATTCAACAATATTGGAATCCAAACTTAAAGATTTCAGTTTATTGATGAGCCTTCTATGTGGAACAATGTCAAAAGCCTTACTGAAATCTAGGTAAGCAATGTCTACTGCATCACCCTGATCTATAATTTTAGTTACTCAATCAAAAAAATCAATAAGAGGGGGGCGTGGCCTGGAGCACAACCGGAGCAGCCGCATGTTAGAGTAGCTCCGTGCTACAGTGGCCGAAATTTAGCGTTACGAGCACCCGACACAGTGAAAACTAACAGCAACGATGTCCCAACAGAAGGGCAGGCGCCAGGGAGATAGAGGAGAGAAGAATAACTTCTTTAATGTCCGAAATACTCACGGTAAACAGATGGGCGCGCAGGACGAAGCGCAAGATGGCGCCGATGAAGAAACAGGAAACACACATGACTGCCCGCCGGCGGAGCAACCAGTGACCCAGGGGATACTGCAGCACCTGCTAGATGCTATGCACGACAAGCTGCAGACCACCATACAGACAACCCTGAAATAAATCAGGTCGGATGTTCAGGACCTAGGCAACAGGACGTCAATTATAGAAGACAAAATGGCGGATCAGGCGGAGGCCTATAAAGCCCTGCAAGCAGAAATGGAAGAAATGCGTGATAACATGACGGCCTTTGAAAATAAAATGGCTGATATAGAAGATACAAAACAATGATAAGGTGCGCTGTGTCTTTAAGACCCAAGTGATTCAAAAGTGCAACTTGTGCAGTATATTGTAATAAAGTGCAAAGTGTTATAAAGTGCACTTAAATACGTAAACAAATTTATACATACATATATCCTCTCGATTTATACATAAAGAGAAAAGAGAGACATAAAAAACATGATAGTGTAAAAACGTTTTGGGAAAATGAATATAAATATAAAATGCCAGAAGGGTGCACTCACAAACATAGAGCAGAAAGAGCCTGCTCTAGCTTTAATCGCTTCTTGAAATATACGACTGCATGAACGGAGATACTTCACAAAAATTTATTTGCCCAGCACAGCATAGAATAGTCACCTTCCTTCACATCCAATTTTCAAATAAACACAGAGTCCGGCAAAAAAGCAGCTTCAGGGTGTCGACTGTCCCTTTGTGTTGATCGCCGCTAAGATCACCGTCTGTGTACGAAAAAAACTTCCGGGAGGAGGGACTTCTCGGTATGCGTGACGTAAGGTGCGTAACTTTGCGTGATGACGCGTTTCGCCGTATTCACGGCTTCATCAGATCTCGATGAAGAGAGATCTCGATTCACGAGATCTGATGAAGCCGTGAATACGGCGAAACGCGTCATCACGCAAAGTTACGCACCTTACGTCACGCATACCGAGAAGTCCCTCCTCCCGGAAGTTTTTTTCGTACACAGACGGTGATCTTAGCGGCGATCAACACAAAGGGACAGTCGACACCCTGAAGCTGCTTTTTTGCCGGACTCTGTGTTTATTTGAAAATTGGATGTGAAGGAAGGTGACTATTCTATGCTGTGCTGGGCAAATAAATTTTTGTGAAGTATCTCCGTTCATGCAGTCGTATATTTCAAGAAGCGATTAAAGCTAGAGCAGGCTCTTTCTGCTCTATGTTTGTGAGTGCACCCTTCTGGCATTTTATATTTATATTCATTTTCCCAAAACGTTTTTACACTATCATGTTTTTTATGTCTCTCTTTTCTCTTTATGTATAAATCGAGAGGATATATGTATGTATAAATTTGTTTACGTATTTAAGTGCACTTTATAACACTTTGCACTTTATTACAATATACTGCACAAGTTGCACTTTTGAATCACTTGGGTCTTAAAGACACAGCGCACCTTATCATTGTTTTGTATTCACGAGAGTGTTTTGAGGAGTTTTTACACTTATTTTTTGGTGCAGCTTCATTTTAAAGTAGATTATATTGATTGGAGACTAATATTTTACGAGCGCCTACTTTTTACTTGTTTCTTTTGTATATTGTTGATATAGAAGATAGATCACGCCGCAATAACCTCAGACTTAGAGGTATCTTGGAAGCGGTGGGACCGACCGATCTCCACGCTTACCTACAAGGCCTCTTTAAACTCTTAGCACCAGACATGCCCCAGGACGTGCTTTTGTTGGACCGCTACCACAGGGTCCCAAAGCCCAGCTTCTTGATGACGGAGGCGCCGAGAGATGTGTTGGTGCGGCTCCATTACTTCCACGCCAAGGAGGTTATTATGAAATCCAGCAGGCAGCGCCCAACACTCCCGGCGCCATACCAAGGCATCGCAATCTATGCGGACATCTCAGCAGCAACCCTGAAAAAAAGGAAGGCTTTTGCTCCCATAACAGAGATACTCCAACAGCACAAGAAACCGTATCGATGGGGCTTCCCAGTCAAGCTCCTGGTATCGCACGAAGGCAAGATCGCGGCCATTGGCACGCCAGAAGCCGGCCTAAAGGCATTACAGGCATGGGGCCTGAAAATCCCGCAGTCCACAGCACAGACACCGCAACGGAGCGAGCAGCCACCGTCGTGGCGCGAAGTGACCAAGAACAAGTAGAGGCACCCACAGAGAGTGGCAAGTACTATGCAAAGACAATGGGACTTTATACGTTTCGTAGGTTTATTTTACCTTATATCATTTAACCCTACTTTATGCTATATCATTAAGGAAAGACGTTTAAGACACTGGGAAAATAGATAAGGGGATGATAAGCTAAGGGTAATGAGTATAAGTAGTGGAGGAGAACACCCTATGGTTTAAGGGCAAGCAGCATTGCCACACATCACCCCTGGTGCACTACCATCCGCATCACTGTTAAGGAAAGAGAACAATAAATAGCGGGCAGGCCGCACTTATGCTCCTTTCAGGCAGGGAAGCGCATAGCTTCCTCCCCCAAGGCACCTCAGGCAGGAGCCAAGCCAAATACATGGCACTCTGTTTAGTTATGTCAAGGTATGTAGTTATGTTGTTATTGTTTCACCCCAATGTTTGTCACAATATACAAACACACAGCACTAATCCTCAACCCACCATCTCACTTAGGAGTAACACCCAACATAGGGGAACACAAAGCAGAAAGTGCACGGGAAGGGAGGGACCACCCGGTTCGAACCAGCTGGGTAGGGTGGTACTCCCCCACACAAGGCATCAAACACAACAGGAAAAGCAGATAACGGACGACAAAGCCCCATGAAAATATACTCTCACAACACCAGAGGTCTTAACAGCCCCTCCAAATGCAGCCTATTACACCATGACCTGAGGCAAAACAAGCCAGATATAGTTTGCCTACAAGAAACACACTTTAAAACAGATGCACACTCCCCCCTATTTGCACGAGACTTCTCACACCAGTTTCACGCCACACACTCAAACAAGTCCAAAGGAGCTTCCATTCTCATCAGCAAAGACGTGGCCTTTGAACTCCATCAGGTGGAAATAGATGAAGGGGGCAGGTATGTCAGTGTGGTGGGCACTTTTAATGATGTTACTTATACAGTCACAAGCATTTATACCCCGAACACAGAGCAAAGAAATTTCATACACAAAGTGCTCCACAAGTTAGAAACGATGCAGAAAGGTGTTAGCGTGATATGTGGGGACCTCAACCATGTTATGGACCCCACGATGGACACCACGGTGCCACCTACTGCACCTAGGATGAGAACACTCAAAAGACAAGGTAAGCTAATACAGAAACTAATACACTCATACCACTACTACGATACATGGAGAGCAACACACATAGGGGAGAGAGGCTACACATTCTTCTCTACGGTCCATAATACATACTCCAGGATAGACGGAATTTTAATAGCCGGGCAATACTTAGACCAAGTACAGGAGAGCACCATCAAACAGATTACCTGGTCTGATCATGCACCGATGATGGTGACCCTAACTGACCTGTATGACTCCTCCCACAGAAGCCCCTGGAGACTAAATGGATCCCTCTTAGCTGACCAACAATTCCAGAAATCACTAGAACAGGAATTACAGCAATACTTTAGAGAAAACACTACAGAAGACATTTCATATAACACAATATGGCAAGCCCACAAGTCGGTGGCCCGAGGCCTACTGATACAAAGGGCTGCCTACATTAAGAGACGATCAGAAGCCCAAAGGTGTAAATGGCAGAAAGAGCTAGCAGACCTCACGATGCTAAACCAAAAGAGCCCGTCACAAGACTTAAAAAAACGCATTATCCAGATTACACGAGACATCCACAGACAGGCATTGGATAGAACAGGTCAGGTCCTACACAAACTCAAAGCAACCCAATACACACAGGGCAACAAGGCTAGCAAACTGGGCGCCCAACGACTCAAAACAATACAATCCAAACAAAAGATAGCGTATCTCCAATCGGAGAATGGACATAAGATCACAGCACCTAAAGACATCAGCAATGTCTTTGCCAAACACTATACCTCTCTATATAACTTAGCGGAAGATACACTAACTCCTCAACCACGGCCTTTAGCCATTAACGACTATTTGAGCAAGATCCCACTACCCTCACTCACACCACAACAAAGTCAGGTCCTATCATCCCCCATCACCGAAAAAGAGGTGTCGGAGGTGATCCAGAGGTTGACGACAGGCAAGGCCCCAGGCCCAGATGGCTTTGCAAACTGTTATTACAAAATATTTAACAATACCCTTACGCCACACTTAACTAAAGCATTCAACGAAGCCACAAAAAATGGCCAACTACCACAAGAAACACTGGTGGCACACATTATAACCATCCCGAAACCTGGAAAACCACCCACCTGCCCTCAAAATTTCCGCCCTATCTCCTTATTAAATACGGATGCTAAATTGTAAGCAAAAATATATGCCAAAAGACTTAGCGATATAATACCACACATCATCCACAACGACCAAGTAGGATTTGTAAAGGGCAGACAGGGAGGAGACAACACCAGGAAAGTACTAGACACCATATATAGCGCTAAACGCATGAAGGTGGGAACCGTGATGGTAGCCCTAGATGCGGAAAAGGCCTTTGACCGACTGGGGTGGGATTTCCTCAAGGCAGTCCTAACGAAATTTGGGATGCCGGAGGTCTTCCTGTCGGCGGTCAGGGCCCTATACTCCAAACCCACGGCCAGGGTAGTAAACGCAGGATTCATATCGGACCCATTTCAAATAACCAATGGTTCGAGGCAAGGGTGCCCGCTGTCCCCGCTCCTATATGTACTAGCCCTGGAACCACTGGCAGAGGCAATAAGACAACATACCTCTATACACGGAGTAAAAGTAGGAGATAGGGTATATAAAGCAAACCTATTCGCTGACGATATAATGCTTACTCTAACACAGCCACATATATCCCTCCCCAACCTAGTGGCAACCATTAGTGAGTATGGTCGACATTCGTACTACAAGCTAAACATCACGAAGACACAAGCGATAGGGATAGGACTACAGACTGACACCCTAGACAGACTCAAGTCAGCATTCAAATTTGACTGGAGGACAGACCATATAACTTTCCTAGGTATAGACATCCCAACAAACCTACACAAGCTCCTGGAAAAAAACTACGTAAAACTCCAGAAAGGTCTGGCAAAAACGCTAGATAGTTGGGAAGGTAAATTCCTGTCCTGGGTGGGCAGAATGGCAGCAATAAAGATGATGTTACTACCAAAACTACAATACTTATTCAGAACACTCCCAATACAGCTTCCGAAAACCTACCTGACTGCAATACAAAGCCTATTTACACGCTTCATATGGGCAAGGAAAAAACCCAGAATAGCATCCTCAACCCTACAACGCTCGATCAGAGAGGGGGGGCTGGGACTACCTAACGTTTACACATACTACAGAGCAGCGCAACTAACAGCGGTTAAAGTGTCCACAACACGAGGGGAGACCCCACAATGGACACAGCTAGAGGCATATTGGGTGGGGGGGAGAGATCTCTATAACCTCTTCTGGCTCCCACATAACTACCGCCCGTCACACATGGACCCCTTGCCGACCACCACACTGACCCTGAAACTTTGGGACGAGCTAACACTTAGGAAGAAATCTGAGGGAGACATATCACCACAAGCCCCAATATCTGCACTAGCGATGGGAATCCAAACATTTGACCAAAAACCTTGGCAAGAGGGGGGATGCACCACTATCCAACACTTATGCACGGCAGGGACGATAAAGCCTTTCCCTGAGATCCAAAGACTATATAACCTACCCAACAAGGCTATCTTCCCATACCTACAAGCCAAATCATTCCTTGGGGGGGTCCAGATACGTGACCTGACGCACCAAAAAACACGTAGAAGGGAACAAATATGCTTGTCGCCCAAACCGATTAAACGGATCCTATCGGCATTGTATAACGAGCTCCAACAAGAGGAGACAGGGACCACACCACAATTTCAAGAGGCGTGGCATAGAGAATTGGGTTACACCATACCGAACCCTACCTGGGAAAGGGCATTCATCATCCACAAAGGTTATACAAGGTGCACCGCACATCTAGAGATAGTTAGAAAACTTCAGTACAGATGGTATATGGTACCTGACAGACTATCAATGATATACCCAAACACACCAAACGTCTGCTGGAGGTGCGGAACACAGGGGGGTACAATGATCCATATATGGTGGTCTTGCTCCAGGTTGAAACCATTCTGGGGAGAGGTAGAGGGCATAGCGGAACAACTGCTAGACAGGAGGTGGCCGCTAAACCTTGAACAATGTGTACTCTTTATGCTACCAGAGACCTTAGACAAGGTGGAGGGTAAATTAATCTTTCAACTGCTGATAGCAGCGGTGACGCTTGTTGCCAGGGCATGGAAGTCCGCAGTGACACCATCAAAGGAGGCCCTCATTACTCAAACCACAATAAATTGGGAATATGAATTAATGGCGGCTAAATATATGGCTCCACAAAGGCACACCGTAATAGCGGGAGAGAGGTGGAAGGAATATAAGAAACTGGCCACCAAAGATGGCACTCTGTCAACCCCACAGGCAACCTAGACATGTGAATTTAGAGATCTTGTAGAGATCTAGCTGGAACAGGTATGGGGGAATGGCAGGCACTGAACCCAGCTACACTATCAATACCCATCCACAGGCCAGGACTGACAGGCAAGAGAACCCAGGCGTAACTGACAAAGAATAGAAGGAGGGAGCTCGTCAGGGGATGGGTCCCCAGAGTTAAAATAGCCACATAGCCACGAAGCATAACTGAGATTGCTGAGTTGAGGATGAAAACATGTACTATTATGTGTAAACTCCCCGTGTTGTAACCAATGTTCCTGCACCAATATCCCTTTTCTTTCTGTACCCTGGCGAGCAGGCGCCGCGAATTAAATATGACAAACACGAAAATAAAAACATATGTCAATTTAAAAAAAAAAAAATCAATAAGATTAGTTTGGCATAATCTCCCTGAAGTAAACCCATCTTGTCTCTGATCTTGAAATCATTGTTATTTTAGATGTTCAACAATCCTATCCTTTAACATGGTTTCCATTACTTTTCCCCCTACTGAAGTAAGGCTTACTGGCCTATACTTGCCTAACTCCTCCCTACTACCTTTCTTGTGAATGGTCACAACATTGACTAATTTCCAATGTTCTGGGACTACTCCTCTTAACAATGATTGGTTAAATAAATCTGTTAATGGTTTTGCTAGTACACCACTAAGCTCTTTTAATAACTTTGGGTGTATTCCATCAGGCCCCATCAACGTATCTGTCTTTACTTTTGACAGTTGAAATAGAACCACTTCCTCTGTAAACTCAAATGTAACAAATTACTTGCTTTTCCCACAGAAATCTCAAATTTGCAGTGATGTTACTACAGCAAGGGATTCTGGGTGGCATATGCAAATGAATTCAACAAAGAATCACCTTTTTGCCTCATTATTAAATTTTAAACATGGATTCCGAGTTTATGTCTGCTGTATACAACAGCTTTGAAACACAACTCAGAAAGAGATGCAAAGCCAGTTAACCCCTATTGGAAAGCTGTTTTGTTGTTAATGCAACTCATCAGTATGAGGTTGGTTACTGGCTTGATATTGAGGCTTGGCGTTACTTGCAAAGAACAAACCAAGAAAGTTATGGTGGGAAAGAAAGTGATTAAAATTAAAAACCCCTTCCACCTCAAGTCAGTGGATAGTCAATAAATTTTTAAACACAGATCTGCACACACATCTTCCTGAGTTGTATACAGCAACCAGAAGCTCCAAGGAGCCCATGTTTAAAATGGAACAATGATTCTTTGTTGAACTAATTGCATATGTGCACCAAGAAACCCTTGGTAGTAACATAACTGCAAATTTGAGATTTCTGTGAGAAATATATATATATATATATAGTTGTGTTAAAAAGTTTACATACAATGGAGAATTGATAATATATGTACCATTTTTAAAGGAAAAATCAGTGAGCAGGCAAAACACATTTCTTATATTTCTTATGGGATTTATATTCAACTGTAGGTTATAAAAGAATGGCACATTCATAAAACAAAATATGGCAACAAAGACAAAATTAAATGACCCCTGTTCAAAAGTCTGCATACCCTTAGTTCTTAATATTGTGTATTGTCCCTTTAGTATCAATAACAATATGCATTTTTTTGTACTAGTTGTCTATGAGGCCCCTAATTCTTGCAGGTGGTATAGCTGCCAATTCATCTTGCCAAAATGCCTCCTGGTAATGCAAAGTCTTTGGTCATCGTGCATGAACCGCATGTTTGAGATCTCCCTCGAGTGGCTTGATGATATTAAGGTCAGGAGACTGTGATGACCACTCCAGAACCTTCACCCTTTTCTGCTGTAAGCACCGGAGGGTCAACTTGGCCTTGTGCTTAGGGTCATTGCCATGCTGGAAAGTCCAAGAGCATCCCATGCGCAGCCTTCATGCAGAAAAATGCAAATTGTCTGCCAGTATTTTCTGATACCATTTATCTTGCCATCAATTTTCTCAAGATTCCCCTGTGGCTTTAGAGCTCACACCCTGCCTCCTCCCCACCCCCCCCCCCCCCCAAAAAAAAACACATCAGTAAACCACCACCATGCCTCACAGTAGAGATGGTATTCTTTTCACTATAGGCCTTGTTGACCCCTCTCCGAACATAGTGCTTATGGTTGTGATCATAAAATTAGATTTTGGTCTCGTCACTCGAAATTACAGTGTGCCAGAAGCTGTGAGGCATGTCAAGGTGTTGTCGGGCATATTTTTGTGGCATTGGCGCAGTAAAGGCTTCTTTCTGGCAACTCGACCATGCAGCTCATTTTTGTTCAAGTATCGTAGTATCATCGTATTGTGCTCCTTGAAACAACCACACCATCTTTTTCCATAGCCTATATTTCTCCTGAGGTTACTTGTGGGTTTTTCTTTGAATCCCTAAAAATTATTCTGGCAGTTGTGGCTGAAATCTTTCTTGGTGTACCTGACCTTGGCTTGGTATCAAGAGATCCCAGAATTTTCCACTTCTTAATAGATGATGGAACAGTATTAACTAGCATTTTCAAGGCTTTGTGTATCTTTTTATATAATTTACGCATGATATAGGTCTTTGCTGCTCCCCATGGCTCAGTATCTAGCCTGCTTAGTGCATCATGTATTAATGTGGTAATTTGTATACTATTTATTATATATGGATCAACATAACAATTCCGTTTTTATGGTGTGAGGAGATCCCAGGTGTCATGTTACCTTAACAGTTAAACCATTAATAAATGTTTCATGCCAAAATACTGCGCCAAATAACTTTGTCACTCCATTTCCTCTGAAGTTCCAAGGTTTCAATCAGTAAGCCTCAGATTAAACAACGCTAAGAGGTTGAGAGTATAAATTGATAATCTCAGCCTAGCACTAGCTCCCCAATCAGAAAAGTGAGTAACATTGATGTGCATCTGGCATTCCTTTGTGTGCCAACACTGGCTCAATGCAGGCCTCCCAATAGTCTTGATGCAGCGGGACAGTTTCTTTTTTAGTGTCCTGGCCCGCCATCCATACTTTGTTTTTTGGAGTTCCATTTTTGGGAACACAAAGGAACTAGGTCAAAAAAGCATAGCGGAAGTGCATCATTAGGTGTGCTCACACATCACACAGGGTTCTAGGACTTTGCTGAGAGCACTGAAACAGCACTCCCTGCACAGTTAGCCCTTGGTGATTGGCAAGCAGCCAGGTATGCACACTCACACTAATATAAAGCCTAAACATTTATAAATATATTTAACCATGCTTTTTAACTGTATCTCTCAAATGATGTAGGTACTGGTAGTTATGGCACTTTTTCCTACATTCTAGATAGACCATACATGTAGATTAAATCCTGGTTTAGGGAGAGGACTTTGTAGGTTCCTAGAACTGTAATATTTTCCAAGATTTCTGATCAAGGTCCTGGATGACTATTACAAATTAGATATTATATTATGGCAGGTTTAATCTTGTTAAATCTAAAGTTAAATCTTGTGTGTCTACCAGACTACCACTGATTAAATGTTTACAGTAAGTCTGTGTTAGCCACCCAGAGAAATTTATGGAAAATTATCATAAGAGGTATTCCAGCAAATAAAATGTTGTGTTGAAAACACATTTGATCAATTCCTGCTGATTTTCAGCCGAATATTCATACTTCAAAATGTCCCCTCTGCTTCATTAAGCATGTTTGAACACTTTGCAGGTCACGTAATAACTTGTCATGTTTGTGGAACTAGCTTGAAATAATGATAATAATGTGAATTTATGGCACAGTTGGACAGGTTGACGATTTGACATAATGATATTTCCAAACTTCAACCATCTGGTGTTGTGAGTCCTAAGTGCATTGTATCCACCTTCGCAAACCAGTGTTCCAGAGAGTGGTTAATGTAGTATTGGTTTTAGGGCAGAGTGGAAATGTGTCTAACGAAAGAAGGAACATAGGGCTTGGATAGTCAGGGAATGACTTAAGCAATGGCTGAGCTATAAAATACAATGTTGGGATAAGGAGTATGGCTAGGGGTTATATTAGTGCGTAGATATGATATTCATAGCTTAAAAGGAGTGTGGGATTAAGGTCACAAATGTGTTTACAGACAAATACGTGTTTTACATATATTCTTAAGTCTTGTACAAGAGGTGGCTTCATGTTAATTATTTGAATGTGAAGTTTGGTGGCTCATACAGGTTTACTACAATAGAGTAAGTGAAACATAAACTTATCTAAAATCCTCACTTCAACATACAAAACAATTCATAATTAGTTAGCTGATAAATGGTTTTCCATATTGTTAAGTACTCCCCTTTGAAACCTCTGTTCCCATCCCATTACTCATACCCCTTTAACATACAATCTCTACCTCCTCAAGCAAAAATGAACTGTAACATGGGGGTTAGAGATATCATCAAAATAGCCAAATGGGCAAATACCTCCAAAACTTCATCTCACTAAATGCAAACTGTCCATGAGTAAGTGCCAATAAATTTGTTAAACAGTCCTCTTGATGTTGTACATATATGTGTGTGCTCTCCTAACTGATATGCCATGTATTTTTATAGAATGTGACATTTACTGCTAGCACTCTTTTGCCATGTTCTGCAGAGTGTTTATTTTCTTTCCTGCGCCTTTTTTGTCGGTTGCTACAACGCCTGGATTTCTATTTGTTTGGCTAAGTTCAATCCATGTCATTCTGTGCTTGCTACAGATTCCCCTGACTTCCACATTAGCACTTTTAAATGTATTTCCATTCACGTGATGTTCTCATTGTGGTTTAAAGAGTCAATTTCCTGTTGGATAAAGATAAAGAAATATTTGATGGTACTGTCTGCACATTTTTGCATTTATTTATTTATTTTTATTTTTTAATTTTTTTTAATTCTTTATTTTTCTCGTGCATAGGTTGATGACAAGTGTGTAGAGCCACAACAGTATCTACACGCATATTCATAGCATAAAGTGTGACAGTTTAAATAGCAAATTTTTATATTACTTGAGAATATCAGACTGTTATACATCATGGTATAGCGTACTAGGCTAGACATGTATGGCATAAGACTATAGGTGTGTAGCTTGTGTGTAGTGTGATTTATAGGCCTGAGAGGCACAGTGATTAAATTGACTAGCTGTGAGTCTAACCGAGGTAACAGTGTATTGTGTAGAGCGAGCTAGCTAGTTGTACATATGCCTACATAGCGCAGTGAAAATAAAAGAAACAGAAATGTAAAAGTTAAAAAGATTTGCTTGACCTCATTGTTTTATAATACTACATGCTAGGAGGTATAGGTGTACGCCAATATTAATTTAGCTTACGAGTGTAGGTGTGTAGCTGTGCTTTGTTAAGAAGAGGTGTTTTTGCACTAGAGTGCACTAGAGGCATTGACTGTACGTTTATACTATGAGGGGGAATCCTCTGTGGTACCGCAGGTGTTAAACAAGCTTAAGTTGCTGCTTTTGATAGGCCCAGCCAGTACAGTAATGCAGACTATGTGTACACAGGTACACATCGATAACAAAACTAAATGAACTAGGAACACAAAACTTAAGGTGTCAAGGAGAAGTAGCATGGGGACCATCTCGGTCGCTGTCAGTCCTGGTCAGGGAGCCTCTCGGGGCTTCATGTGGTCGCTGTAGCACCTGTTTCGGCAGTGTGTCATGTCGGTGTAAACGGAGTGATGTTTCTTGGGTCCCATGCGTGCGTGAGCCTGGTATCGGGTTGCGGCTGTGGTTTTAGTAAAAGGTCCTGCGGTAGTCCTAAGTCTCTCATGAGTGTGTCTGCGTCTCGTTGTTCCTGGAGTTGATGTGTGGTCTCTCTGTGTGTGACCTGGAGCGTGCGGGGCAGGCGCCAGCGGTATTCTATGTTGCGCTGTTGGAGTAATGTGAGGGGCTTGAATGACCTCTGTCAGGCCATTGTACTGCCGGACAGGTCGCTGTAAAATTCCAATGCCATATTTTCGAATTGGTAGTTCGGCTTACCCCTGATCGCCTTCAGGATTGCCATCTTGTCTGCTCTGTGCCTGAATTGGATGATCAGGTCGCTCGATGCCGTTGGTGGGGCTTTGGCCGGCTTGGGGATTCTGAAAAGCCCATCCAGGGGTGTTGCTTTGGCCTGCTTGGGTGGTAATAAGTCCCCCATAATTCTTCTCATTAGGTGTGGCAGCTCCGCCTCGGGGACTGCGTCGGGAACCCCCCTGATTTTCAGGTTGTTCCACAGGCGCTGGTCTTCCTGGGCCGTGAAGCGGCGTTCATGTGCCAGGTTTTGCCGCTGGAGGTGCCATGATCTGCTCTGCTCTGTTCTGATGTCTGGACTTGGCTTCTGGTATCCAGTACTTTTGTTTCAATTCTTGTTTGGTTTTTCGTGGTTTTTGGTTTTCTATTCTATGTCTGGTTTTCTTTATGCTGGGATTTCTGGGTTAATTCCTATAATTTGTCCCTGGATTTCCCAGTCTCCAGGTTTCCTTTAAATGTTTGTTTTATTTGCCACACCCGTTTGTTTCAGTCATTCATTATGTGTCAGAGTTCCTGCAGGCAGCTGCTCTCTGTTTCTGTCCTTTCTTGCAGGTAAGTACTATATATGTGTTCTGAATCTGTGGATGTTTTAGTATACATTAGGCAGTGTAGGACCTGCCAGATTTGGGGTACATTGGCGTTGTTGGCAGGCTTATGCAATGTATGATCATATAGTGTGACTAAATCCCCATGATTTCCATATGTAGTACTTAGTTATTTCTCCTCTTGTTTTGCCTATGTTATCTTGTCTTGTTTTAGTTTGTATCCCCAGTCCATGTATAGTCCTGTCTAGTCATACCCATGTTATGTTCATGTTTTCCTCATGTCTTGTGTATATGTTCTGGGTTTAGCTTACTATCCTTCTCTGGTTCTGGGTTCTACTAGTTCTGTCTTGTTTTCATGTTTGGTGCCTATCTCTAGTCTTGCCTTATTTCTAGTACTGGATACAATCTTGCTGCAGAGCCTCCCAATTCAGCTCCTGGGAGGTCTGCTAATTTCCTTGCTCCTAGTTCCTGTTATCCGCACAAGCTGAATCAGGGTCTTGGTATGTGGCTGCACAAACGCTGGTGCTCAACACCAGGGGGCGTGCGGTTACCCTGCACCAGACCCTGCTAATCCACCTCCATGCTGAAGACTCCCACTTAACATCAGGCATATTGGGTCCCGGTCCATGCGCCGCCTGGACACTGTGTCTGGGTCCCTGACAGGAGGTCCTGCACCACCCTCTCCAGTACCTGAATCCGCTGGGAGTCCTGGCAAGTGGTAGTTTCCAGCGTGTCAATTCGGTCTGCAAGGAGTCCCTTTAGGGCCGAGTTTGTGACCGGGGATGGGTCCGGTTTTGTCTGTTTTGTTGGCGGGGATTTAGCTGGTGTGCTGGTATATGTCTCTTCCTCCTCTGAGTCGGAGGAACAACCGCCCGACATCGCGGCCATCTTGGGCCCGCTCGTACCATGTGCTTGGCGCCACATGTCTCCAATGTTCATCCCCATATTAGGTTGGTCCTGTTTGGGCTTTTTTGTTTTGCGTCCCATGGTGGTAGGGTGTGCGGGTACGATGTCTGGGAGCCCTGTGCAGCAGATGAGAGCCCATAAAAATAAGATTTTGTTGATTTTTAGTGCGGAGCTGCAGTAGCATGCGACTTCTCTCTTTGGTAGCTAGACTCTGCCCTGCATTTATTTATTTATGTTGCGAACGTTCTACCAATTTGAACAATCTAAATAGTTTAATTGATAATCATTTAACAACAAACTAACAAGAGGCACTAGATTCTAATTTATATCCTAAATAAAACAAATGATTACATGAGTTAAAAATAATTAGATTTACACAAATTCACGATTCATATTAACATTTAATGAATTAACTAATTATTATAAATTATCAAAATTATTTATGACCAAAAGTTACATAGTTACATAGCTGAAAAGAACCTTGCGTCCATCAAGTTCAGCCTTTCTCACATATGTTTTTGCTGTTGATCCAAAAGAAGGCAAAAATCCCACTCTGAAGCACTTCTAATTCTGCAACAAACTAGGAATAAATTCCTTCTTGACCCCAGAATGGCAGTCAGATATCTCCATAAATCAAGCAGCTATTGCCCCACTAATTAGAAATTATATCCCAATATATTATGTTTTTGCAAGTATTTATCCAATTGCTGTTTAAACAACTGTGTGGACTCTGATAAAACTACCTCTTCAGGCAGAGAATTTTACATGCTTATACAATGAACAATATATAAACGCAACACTTTTGTTTTTGCCCCCATTATTCATGAGCTGAACTCAAAGATAAAAGATAAAGATAAAAACTTTACCAAGATTTTTGCTAGGACTATCAAGTTGTTCTATACAGTGGTGTACAGTAACTAACAGTTGAATCATCGTGATATGTACCATAAAAAAACACTGGGAGGGAACCACTGAACAAAATTATAAATGCAACACTTTTGTTTTTGCCCCCATTTTTCATGAGCTGAACTCAAAGATCTAAGACTTTTTCTATGTACACACAAGGCCTATTTCTCTCAAATATTTCTCACAAATCTGTCTAAATCTTTGTTAGTGAGCACTTCTCCTTTGCCGAGATAATCCATCCACCTCACAGGTGTGGCATATCAAGATGCTGATTAGCAGGATTATTGCACAGGTGTGCCTTAGGCTGTCCACAATAAAATGCCACTCTAAAGGCGAGGGCTTATAGGCGGTGGCTCATGCCCTTACATTCAAAAACCAACACTACACATAAATGCATGCTTGAATTCAAACGCCAACACTACATAAAAACACACCCCATTCATACAAACATAAACCCTACAAAAAATGCTTACATTAAAACCCACAAACATGGCTCAGTACTACACAGAACCATGCAAGCATGGGTAAATGGTAGAGCACCAGCTGTTAAAGCATTATGGGAGTTGCACGACAAGATAGGGATCTACCTTTTGGCCAACCTTGAGATTGGTGGACCCAAATATTTCTTGCACCAGAGATCCCTGGACAACTCGCAATTTTCTAGCCAAGAACAACAATATTCATCTAGACCAATTTCTTTTAGTTTGGACACTAACCTATTGTGAGGAATTGTATCTACTGGAACACCCTGACCTATACTTCTACTTACTTCTTTGTAGAATGAAATTAGGTTAGTTTGACATGACCTATGTTTCCCAGTACTTCCCAATGAATTCCTGAATATTATCCCTTAATAGCCCTTTAAATACTTTCCCAGTCACAGAAGTTAAGCTCACAGGTCTATAATTTCCAGGCAAAGATTTAGAACCTTTTTTAAATATAGGAACGACATCTGCCTTCATCCAATCCTCTGGTATAATTCCTAAAAGAAAAGAATCTTGAAAGCTTAAATACAGAGGTCCACTTATTTCCACACTTGGCTCCTTAAGTACTCATGGGTGAATGCCGTCAGGCCCAAGAGCTTTATTTACATTATTTTTTTTAACTGCTGTAACACCTTGTCTTGAGTCATCCAATCACAAGCTACCTGCAAGTTTTTTGCAGCAATCATTTGCATATCTTTTGCCATATGATCCTTTTATATATACTGAAGAAAAATCGTTCTTTCAAATGTTTGCCTTTTCCTGTTCTTTATTTTTCAGGGGTTGGTTTTGCTTTTTTGGCTATAAATTTCTCATTTTCTAGTTTAGCCACTTTAATTGCTTTTTTGCAAGCATTATTGGCTTCCTTATATCTTATATAGGATGCCTCTGATTTGTCTGATTTAGATGCTTTAAATGCCCATTTCTTATTTTTAATCTCTCGTTTTATTTCCCTACTAAGCTACATTGTTTTAATTTGTTTTTTATATTTATTGCCCAATGGTACATTCTGAGATGTGTACCTTTCTAGAGATAGTGTTACTAAAGTAAGAATTCACAGTTAATTTTAAAAATAATAGCCAATCTGGAAAAAAAAAAGTCAGCAATGATTTCTATTTAGCTGCTCTGGCCTTAAATGTGAAATTCACTGTTTGCCACAAATTGAAAACATTTAGGTTAAAATAGCAAAACCCTGACTACTGACAAGTTGGAGAATTTTTACAAATATGTTATTTTTGCCTAAATTGCGCAATTCCGTTTTTTGATTAATTGTAATATGTTGTGTAATAATCCATAAGAGTGGTTTGTTACTGTTTTGCAATCACTTTACACTTTTTACTATGTTGGTGTAATTATGAACTGATTAGTTATTAGGAAAACTAAAAGTTATAATTAATGGCTCCTATTTGTGTTTGTAATGAGTGTTGCAATCTAACAAAGTTGAGATATATTTGTCCATTTGAGGACCCAAATAACTCATAAGTTACTGTACAATGTACTTCCATGTCCTTGCTCACAGTTGGTTATTAATGGAGCGATCTGCAATATCTCCGTAGCTATACATTCTAAGTGACAGACATTAAAGAAGAAAGCCAATTCCTCCCTGCACGCATCCCAGAACTCGTTTTCCATGTTGTGCTGGACTACTGTTATAAGCCCTTGAGAAAGGCGTAATTTTTCGCCGAAACGCGCGTTGGGCTATGGGTATTTAATTACCATTTCTATACAATTTGGCATCCTGCTTTTGGTAGCGTTGCTACCACTATATACTTAATATTAGCAGTGACTCCACTTATATTATGTACTTTATTTTTGCCAGCTGAATCCCTGCTACTCACTAAGCAGCTTGCTTTCATGTAGGACTATTTATCTTGAATTTCATCCTTTTGTTTTCCATTATACTTACCTCTTCCTGTCCTTTCGATTTCTTAATACTTGAGACATTTTATGGGGACAGTTTGAACTGGTATACTTTATACCTAGGTGTATGATCCTGGTTTATACCTGAGGATCATCTTTCACCAGGGGAACTTTAGGTTGTACTTTATACGTTGTGTTCCACCTATTTGGAAATTTTGATATACACACCGGCCCATTTTCTAGAGAA
Organism: Pelobates fuscus; assembly: GCF_036172605.1. NCBI lineage: Eukaryota > Metazoa > Chordata > Amphibia > Anura > Pelobatidae > Pelobates > Pelobates fuscus. The sequence continues at coordinate 307,970,064 of NC_086317.1, read as the reverse complement.
TTTTGAAGATGCAGTTGGCTGTTTTTTGCTGTTAACGTTTGATTATATTATGGCCACTGTTAACATTTCTTAAGACCCACTGCATCTATCTATTAAGTATACGTAATTTGCGGCTAGAGTCTATATCTCTAACTGTGTTTTTGTCCATATTGACTGTTCTGATCAGTCTAATGTACCTAGGCAAGTGGTGCTACCTTTACTAATTACTTATTAAAATTGTTTATTATTTTTCCGTGGTTTGCACCGTGTCTTTGAGACATTTTTAATGTGATTTGTATATATTGCTCCACTGGGGTATTGGTTATGTAGGGATTTACTCTCCGGTTTAGGAGAGTTATCTCCCTCATTTCCTTTATTTTTGTATTTTATGTAGTATTTAGGGTTAAGCCCTGTTTATACCCCTATAACCCGCCCTTGTGTATCTTTTACCTGATTTTTTTCAGGTTTTGGAATACACTCTTTTCTCTTTATATGTGATAAGTTTCTCCTCGAAAGTGTCTACTGCTGGGCGGGCGGACTCATAAGAAGCAGTCTCATGGGGTTTGATGGAGTGGAGGTTTGTGGGTAAGTATCAGGTGAGTGCATGGAGGTAGCGCAGGCAGCGCGTGCGGCTTGTTTTGGTAGGAAACACGTGCTCATGTAGGATTCTTGATTGGCTAATTGCAGTGCAAGCTAACTAGCGGCGAGGACCGCGGGGGTATACATTTAAAGGTGCCAAAAATTATTCACCTCAGCTGGTGCCAGACAAATAGAAGGTTTGCGGTTTAATCACAAAACTGAAGCGAATTAAAGGTTGACTGCTTGTAAGTATTGAGCTGCAACTATTACCTCAGGAAAATGTCTGGCACTTCTGAGGGTCTCTTTTGGTACTCAGCCCCTGGTACTGAAGGTCTGAACGAGTTGAAGAGGAAGGGGCTGAACTGCAGGAGGAGATTACAATGGAGGAGTGTACTGGCTGTTTCCCTCCCACAATTAAGGGGCCAGTGCAAGAAGACGATTTGGTGAGAGTGACCCCTGCAGGATTCGTGAGGCAAGGCTTAAAAGATCCAGGGAGACTTTTTCACTATCTCCAAAAAGAAGCAAGAAGAGGCAGTAGAAACAAAGCAGGAAATCTGAACAAACGAGGAGAGACCTAGGCTGTATGAAGAGAGAGAAGCTGCCCAGGAGGACATGGGTCACAATCATGAGCTGCGTAAGTCACAAAAAAACTGTGAATAATGCTGTTTTAGGTGAGGTCGTTTTTTCACTTGAAAAGATTACTACGTTATTACAGACATTTCGTTTAGCGAGAGCTTGGGTTCAAGGCACGGAATTAGTCACAGTTAGTCCTAAAGTGACACAGTCTGTGAGGAAGGTGTTTAGAGTGAAAGAAACGTGTATGAAGGAAGCATTAGGGTGTGAAAGTTCCCCTCTGGGATTTCATTTAAGTAAATCAATAAAATATAGGATATGGAAGGGGGAGTACAATTATATCTTGCTGCTACTAAAGCAAAAGAGTTTACTAAGCCAGAATATTATACTCAGGTCTCTTAACAATTGGCTTCAAGCCTTTTTCATTTATTCCAGTGTCAAGAGTGGAAGGTCCATTCTTTATGCATGTTGATTCTACCCTGCTAACTAAATTTCAATTTATAAAAGTATTAAGATAAGCCTGGATAAATTAGGTTTAGGCAAAGAGCGTTATTCATCACATTCCTTCAGAATCGGAGCTGCAATGGAAGCGGCGAGGTGTGGATTAAGTGATGGAATCATTCAAAGCTTGGAAGATGGGATACTAAAAGAGTCTAATTATATGTCAGACTTAATTTGTTTAAAAAAAAAAAAAAAACATGATGAAGGAATTAATTATGTGTAAGTGGTAACCGGTTCATCAAAGTTTGGTGTTTCATACAATTGGTGCATATATTAATATCTCTCTTTCTGTTAGGTGATAAGAAGCTGGAGTATGCCTGGATTATTGGTCACTCGTTTGTAGTTTGGGCCCAGAAGCGTATGGAGAGCACTTCAGTTAAAATATTTTGGAAAGGCACCTGTGGTGCTAAGTGGTCACAGTTATTGGAAATGTCCAACAATATTTATCAATTCTTCCCTACCCAGATTTAAAGGGACATTATAGTCACCAAAACAACTTCAGCTTAATGAAGCAGTTTTGGTATACAGATCATGCCTCTGAAGTTTTACTGCTCAATTCTCTGTCATTTAGGAGTTAAATCACTTAGTTTCTGTTTATGCAGTACTAGCCACACCTCCCCTGGCTGTGATTGACACAGCCTGCATGAAAACAAAATGGTTTCATTTTCAATCAGGTGTAACTTAATTTAATTATTTAGTATCTCCAGCTCTGTAAATTGAACTTTAATCTTACACAGGAGGTTCCTGTAGGGTCAGGGAAACTATCAACAGTGCAGGAGATAAGAAATTCTAAACTAAGAAAGTGCCATAAAGAAAGTATAAACATTAGATTACTCTTACAGGAAGTGCTTAGGAAGGCTGTGCAGATCACATGCAGGGAGGTGTACCTAGGGCTGCAGAATTAATTAATTAACTCCTAAATGACAGAGAATTGAGCAGTGAGACTGCAGGGGCATGATCTATACACCAGAACTGCTTTATTGAGCTACAGTTGTTTTGGTGACTATAGTGTCCCTTTCATAATAGTGAATTTAGGAGGTATCGACGACATTGGAGCTACAAAATTGGTGAATTTGTTCCAAGAGATTAAGAAGGATCTGGTTATTGTAGCACAACATTTCTCATAAGTTTGTTTTATTTGGTCAGAATTATAGCAAGGCATTGCTATCGGAAAGTAAGCTATTTGAAAGCATTGAAAAGAGTGCAGAGAAAATTAAACAGAGCGCTAGAAAAGTTTTGCCAACATCGGGGATGCATTCGGATAGGCACATAGTTATTGAGGGCAGTTGCACAGGTTTCTATAGGAGCAATGCAATTCATTTGTCCGTCATAGATTTGGTAATATTAAATGTGGGTATTCAGTCTCTGGTGGTGATGTCCGTGGTCTTTGGGGGGCCACTGAGTTTGGTTGCCCAGACGCTCGGTGGCGTTGGGATATAAGTCACCCTCCTGGGCATCACAGGAGTGTGGACTTGGTTTATTTGGTTGGAAATATATATTTATTATTGCCATTTATATAGTGCCAACAGATTCCATAGCGCTTTACAATATTATGAGAGTAGGGATGTATAAATAGGACAATTACAGGAAAACTTACAGGAACGATAGGGTGAAGAGGATTCTGCTCAAATGAGCTTACAGTCTATATGAGGTGGGGTGTAAAACACATTAGGACAGGAAATAGCATTCAAATAAGGTGTGAGTGAAGCAGAGCTGGAGCAGAGAGTAAAGTGCTGCCCTTTAGGAGAGAGCAAGAGGCAGGTATGTGAGGTAGAGGCTAGTCTGGGAGGCCATAAGCTTTCTTAAAGAGATGGGTTTTATGGCTTCTGGCTTTAAGGGGCAGAGCCTGGAAAAGGTTATTGGTTATTTGGTTTAAAGTTATGTTTTTTTATTATTATTATTATTTAGAAAGGACCACTATAGTGCCAGGAAAACATACTCTGGCTCTAGGGGCTGGAAGGGGTTAAATGTAGCTCTTTTTCCAGCGCCGGACGGGGGACTCTCCTCCTCCTTCTCGTCGTCATTGGCTGAATGCGCATGCGCGGCATGCCCCGGATTTGCCGGTTCGGAGGGCCGGAAACCAACGGACCGGAGCGGACCTCCGGAAAGTGGGACAACCGAAGCCTGATCACCTCCAAAATACAGCCGTTGTCTGTATTCTCCTGTTTTGTGCCGGTCTGTATCCGCGTCCACTTCCGGCTTCCAGAAGGCTACAATACAGGTAAATTCTTATCCGGTGCCTCTTTAAACTAACCTGTCGATTGTCTATCTGCCTCTTGAGTGTTTGTATGCTTGTGTATGATAGCCGGTATATGTGGTTTGTCCTTTTTAAAAAAAAATTAGCTTGACTGCCTAGCAGACAGGGAACGCGACAGCTGGTAAAGGCTGGGGACCACCCTAGTGAGAGGGTTGGGGTTTTTGTGACAGCCGGTAAAGGCTGGGGACCACCCTAGTGAGAGGGTTGGGGTGTTTATTTTGTGACAGCCGGTAAAGGCTGGGGACCACCTGGTAAAGGGTGGGGTTAGTTTATTATTATTGTGTTATTGTTGACGACCCGGTGAAGGGTTGGGTGACAGCCTAGAGAAAGGCTGGGATTATTCATGTATTGACCTGACTGGATCAGGGGTTATTTGCTGTGTTTCACTGTTTTATGCACATTGTTCTAATATGTACATGGCAATATTACTTTCTGCTATTTTGTGGATTCTGTTCATCTGCTGTTACAGTGTGGGTACCCTAGGTGTGTGTGTATGTGTTGTGTGGTTTGCTCTAGATTCTGGGGTTTATACGCATCTCTATGTATGTGATTTCTGTAAGTGTCACTTGCTCAGTCTTGCCACATTCATCTTCTCTTTTGTACTAGATCTCTCCTGTGTTTGCTGCCCAGAGCTGTGTTAGTCACCCACGCTCGCCCGTGCCGGTCCGTGGCCACCATGGGCGGACTCCCTGTGACTGGTCTACGTTTAGGGAAGACGCACAGGACTCCGGTCCTCGTGGCAGTCGAGCACTGTAGACTTTTCTTCTTTTTCTTCTCCCTCCCTCTGTCTCTGTCACGTGGCGCTCTTTGTTTTGTTAAAATGGGGCAGGAACATACTAGACCTGCTAAGGGATTTTTGGCTTGTGATATTGTAAAGGAGAGGGCGGGAGAGGAAGCAGTATTGAAGATGAAGAAGATAGCTAAGGTTTGCGGTTTCCAAATGTCACCCACTGGTAGATTGCAACCAGAGTTTTGGAGGAAGTTACTCATTGACAAGGAGGGTTTATTATTAGACAACGGGCTAACTAAAGCTGTAGAAGCTTGGTATCGAGTAGCTAGAGGACTCAAACGGGAGGGTTGGACAGAGGAAGAGCTAGATTTCGAGGGTCAAACAATTTATGTGTATCACCGAAATGAATGTAATGATGATGTACCCCCAGTTGCCCCGCAGCCACCGCGCTATGATGGCGCCCAGAGCATACTGAATGACTCTCGCCCCGCCTCCCCCGTCAACGCCCAGCCACCACCCCCCACAAACGTGGGACACGTCCCGACTCCCTTGTGTCCTGTACTCGGAGCTGATAGAGCCTACTATTACCCCGTCCCATTGCACTCTCTCCCTCATACATCCCCCATCCAGTCGCCCCTCCAGTTTCCCCCTGTACCCGACCCAGTTTTGCCAACGCCCAATCCTCCATTCCCCTCTGATATTCCCTCATCCCCATCGCTACCTCCCTGCTCTCCCCCTCTCCCGCAGTCTCCACCTGTCCCTATTGTTCTCCCGTCAGTCCCTCCACTCACTGTCCCCGATCGCGTCCCACTAGCTCCTGTCACGCTTACTGATGCCCCTCCTCTACCTTCACTCCCTCCTGTTCCGTCACCCCTCTCTGCTACCTGCACCACTTTGGCCCGTCCTCCCGCTCCTCCTCCCCTTCCCACCTCTTCTCCCCCTACTACCCTGTCGTCACTTCTTTCTGCCATTACTGCTGCTCTCGGATCTACTTCTACTCCTGCCACACTTCCAATACTCCCTGATGTCCCTCCCAATTCTGGTCCCCCCGCTACTGACCTCACATCCCTCCTCTCTGCCTTAACCCGTCCCACTACTCCTGTACCTCTCGCCCTGCCTTCCAACATTTCCCCTTCTACTTCCTCTATCGACCTAACCTCCCTTCTCTCCGCCTTGACCCATCCCGCTCCTCCTACTCCTCCTGTCACTCCCACTTCTCCTCCTACTGACATCTCATCTATACTCTCTGCCTTAACCCATCCCACTACTCCTGCACCTCCTACTCCACCTCCCGACGTTTCTCCCATTCCTCCTCCTCCCACCGACCTATCATCTCTCCTCTCATCCTTCCTCTCTGCCTCATCCCATCCTACTCCTCCTACTCCTCCTGCTCCACCTTCCAATGTTTCTCCCATTCCTCCTCCTCCCACCGACCTATCATCTCTCCTCTCATCCTTCCTCTCTTACTCATCCCATCCTACTCCTCCTACTCCTCCTGCTCCACCTTCCAACGTTTCTCCCATTCCTCCTCCTCCCACTGACCTATCATCTCTCCTCTCATCCTTCCTCTCTGCCTCATCCCATCCTATTCCTCCTGCTCCACCTTCCGACGTTTCTCCCATTCCTCCTCCTCCCACCGACCTATCATCTCTCCTCTCATCCTTCCTCTCTGCCTCATCCCATCCTACTCCTCCTACTCAATCTTCTGACGTTTCTCCCATTCCTCCTCCTCCCACCGACCTGTCATCTCTCCTCTCATCCCTCCTCTCTGACTCATCCCATCCTACTACTCCTGCTCCTCCTACTCCACCTTCCGACATTTCTCCCATTCCTCCTCCTCCCACCGACCTGTCATCTCTCCTCTCATCCCTCCTTTCTGCCTCATCCCATCCTACTACTCCTGCTCCTCCTACTCCACCTTCCGACATTCCTCCCATTACTCCTCCTCCCACCGACCTGTCATCTCTCCTCTCATCCCTCCTTTCTGCCTCATCCCATCCTACTACTCCTGCTCCTCCTACTCCACCTTCCGACATTTCTCCCATTCCTCCTCCTCCCACCGACCTGTCATCTCTCCTCTCATCCCTCCTTTCTGCCTCATCCCATCCTACTACTCCTGCTCCTCCTACTCCACCTTCCGACATTCCTCCCATTCCTCCTCCCACCGACCTGTCATCTCTCCTCTCATCCTTCCTCTCTGCCTCAACTCATCCCACTACCCCCGCACCTCCTATTCCACCACCCGATATTCCTCCCACTCCTCCTCCTGTGGATTTAACCTCACTCCTCTCTCCCTTAGCCCGTCCCATGGCTCTCGTTCCTCCTAACCCTCCTCCTCCCGACCCTCCCGTATCCTCCCCCGTCCCTTCCGATCCACTGTCCGTCTTGACCTATGCCCTGTCTGCCTGTCTCTCACGTTCAGCCCCATCTGCAACAAACTCTGCCTCCTCTATGGCCCTAGTCCCGTACTCCCCTGCCACAGATCCAAGTTACCCGCTCATGGTGGTCAGCTCGGATGAGCCTGCCACTTCAGATCACGCCTATGCTGTAGGCGTTTCCCCGGCAGCCTCCGGTTTCCATCCCACTACATCACAGATGGTCACTCCCCGTAATATTGTCACTGGCCTCTCTGCTCCTGGGCCCTCAGCTATGCAAGCTCCTGCCTCCCTTGATGTAGCATCTTATCATGGTCTTCCAAACCCAGTCCCCCTCGAGGATGATAATGTCCAAGGCCACAACCAATTTCACGCTCAAGATAATAGGCCGTCACAGAGACAAGCCCCCTCCGGTTTGCACCTTCAGATGCTCCCTACCACCAAAGGTGCCCCACCGATGTATGTTACCTTTAACTCATCGCAAGCTGCCACCTTGTTCACTTCCCTCCCAGACACTGAAAAACAGCCCATGCCATTCTTTTGTAGAATGGCTCAGATACGTAAGACATATTCCGCTGCTTGGCGGGATTTATACAGTTTGTGTGAAATTAAAGCTGGAGATACATACTGGCCGATAATGGCGAGGAGTTTTAATGATGCCCCTCTCACTACTGACATGGACTTCCAGTACAGTATTACCTTCTGTGAACAGCTCCGTGCCTGGGCTCAAGACAAATTGGCTGATCAGGCCACCTGTATAAATGATATTGTCCAGGACAAGCTCGAGTCTGTAGAAAAGTATCACTCACGCCTAACCCAAACATTTTCTGACTTAGGCTTTAGTATTTATAATAAAGCACACACTCAGATGTTGTCCGCTGCCTTTGTGGCTGGTTTAAAAGAAAATATTCGTAAGGGCTTGATACTCTCACGTCCTGAGTATAGAATAATTCCCCTAGACATCCTCTTGTTGGTTGCAAAAGGTTTGGAGTCCGTGTTACAGCCCACACAGAGGAGGAATAGCCCCCTGATGCTCGCTGCCCCTGCTCCAGCTCCTGGGCCTGTCACTACTCCCCAGGCAGGGCCGGACTGGGAATTAAAAGCAGCCCTGGAAAAAAATATTTACCAGCCCCTTAATGCGTCGCGCCAGCATAGTGTGCAAATACAGCGTTAGAAAAGATAATTTAAGATTAAAAATTATTACTCCAACGTGAAAAAAGCACATATAGGCTTAAAAAAAAACAAGAGTGCAGATTTATTTTAAGCAGACGTGCCTTTGCATATAACCAATGTTTCAGTCCAACTACCTTGACATATTAAGAAAAGCTTGGTAATGGGACTGAAATGGTGAATGTATGTAGGGCACAACTGTAAAAAATTACGGTATCTTGTTTATTTTGAAGTCCTGTGGGTGCGCTCTTCACTTTAAATATGTTATTGTGCTGGAGTATGCACCTAGCAACAAGACTGGGCCAATATCTGCTCATTACATATGGTACATATCAATTACATTTCTCTGTGTATTACGTATATATATATGTACATTAATATATGTGTAAATATAATAGGCATAATTATATATATATATAACTAATACACACATAAATATACATGATATATATACACACACACCAGTGGCGGATCCAGAGCCTGATCTCGAGAGGGGCACTTATAGATTTAAAGAAATAATCCATGCACAATAACCACTACTGCTCTGTGTAGTGGTTATGGTGCCAGGACCCGCTCCCAGAGTAAGTAGTCAAACCGTTTAAGAACAGTTTGACAACTTACCTGGGGTCTGCTGGGATATGGGGCTGTAGTAGGGTATAGGAGCAGTGGTGCAATGTGTGAGGGGTGCAGTTTGTGTGAAAGGTTTGGTGTGTGGGGGGCAATGTGTGTGGGGGGGTCTGGGTGTGTGTATGGGGCTAGAGGTCGCAGTGTTGAGAGTGAACTCTAGCCCGTAGCTCCAGCGCTAGAGTTCACTCTCGCGAGAGCTGGAGCGTTACCACTGTAACCGCGGCAACGTTCTGTACTCGCGCAAGAAGGACCCGGAGGAGCTGCAGGCTGAGCTCCCGGGTCCTCTTTTCCTCCCTCCCCTGCTGGCTGCCTGCATGGTGCCTCCAGAACAGGGAGGGATATCTCTGATCTCCCCTCCGGTTCGTGAAATCACATGGTGCTTGGACAGTGCCAGCCTTGCATTGGCCAGCAGGAGAGAGCATCTGGGGGGGAAAGGGCAATTGCCCGTTGCCCCCCCCTGGATCCACCAGTCATATATATATATATATATATATATATATATTTCTTTCTCCCCCTCACTGCTCCTCTGTGTCCATGTCACCCCTCTCCTTCCCAGTCACTCTCTTCCCCCTCTGCCTCTCTCCCCCTCCCCTTGTGTATCTCTCTTCCCCTCTGTCTTTTTCCCCCTTATCCCTGTCTCTCTCTCCACTATCTCTCTATCCCCCTCTTTCTCCCCTTGTGTCTCACTCTCCCTCCCCCTCTGTCTCTCTCTATTCTCCCACTGTCTCTTTCTTCCCTATCTCTGTTTTATTTTCCCCCCTTCCCTTGTGTCTCTATATTCCCCCCCTTTTGTGTCTCTATATCCCCCCTTTTGCGTCTCTATATTCCCCCCCTTTTGTGTCTCTATATCCCCCCTTTTGTGTCTCTATATTATCCCCCCTTTTTTGTCTCTATATTCCCCCCCTTTTTTTGTCTCTATATTCCCCCCCCTTTTGTGTCTCTATATTTCCCCCCCTTTTTGTCTCTATATTTCCCCCCTTTTGTGTCTCTATATTATCCCCCCCCCTTTTGTCTCTCTATAGTCCCCTATCTTTTGTCTCTCTATAGTCCCCCCCTTTTGTGTCTCTATATTATCCCCCCTTTTGTGTCTCTATATTATCCCCCCTTTTGTGTCTCTATATTATCCCCCCCTTTTTTGTCTCTATATTATCCCCCCTTTTTTGTCTCTATATTATCCCCCCTTTTTTGTCTCTATATTATCCCCCCTTTTTTGTCTCTATATTATCCCCCCTTTTGTCTCTATATTATCCCCCCTTTTGTCTCTATATTATCCCCCTTTTGTGTCTCTATATCCCCCCTTTTTTGTCTCTATATTATCCCCCCCTTTGTCTCTATATTATCCCCCCCCTTTTGTCTCTATATTATCCCCCCCCTTTTGTCTCTATATTATCCCCCCCTTTTGTCTCTATATTATCCCCCCCCTTTTGTCTCTATATTATCCCCCCCCTTTTGTCTCTATATTATCCCCCCCCTTTTGTCTCTATATTATCCCCCCCTTTTGTCTCTATATTATCCCTCCCCCCCCATCCCCTCCTCTCCTCCATTTACCTGAGAGGAGTCAGAGGGGGCCGGCCGCTTTCCACGCTGGTGCCGCCGGGCACTTCTAATGCTGAGGACGGGAGGAGGAGGAGGAGGAGGGAGGAGCATGTCTCTGTACCATGCTCCCTCGCGGTTCCCACAATTCACAGCACAGGAACCGCGAGGGAGCATGGTACAGAGACATGCTCCTCCCTCCTCCTCCTCCTCCTCCTTCCGTCCTCAGCATTAGAAGTGCCGCCGGACCGATGAGGCTGCCACCCGGCCCGGCGGCACCAGCGTGGAAAGCGGCCGGCCCCCTCTGAGTGTGCCACCGGACCGGCCACCCGGTGGCACATACCTCTGCAGCCCCCAGGTGCCGCGGCCCACCGGGAAATTTCCCGGTATCCCGGTGGGCCAGTCCGGCCCTGTCCCCAGGTATACCACGTACAACCATTACAGACGCAGGCTGTGAATTTTACGCAGGGCCAGATCCCAACCGCGCCCAGAACTTGTTTTAACTGCCATCAGGTTGGCCACTTCAGAAGGGATTGCCCACATCCCAGATACCTTAGGACACAACTTCCACGGTTCTCCAACCCTACTGCTGCTGCCTTTGGATAGTTTCCTCCAGGTTATCTACAACCACCACTGCCTCCACCTGTCCCATATTTTTCTCCTCCTCCTGAGTATTCCCAAGCCCCTCCACCAGCCCCTGCTGATGGGTATTGTAATAATGACTCTCAGGATGCTCATTCCGCACCTAGACAGACTCGTGCAGCCCGCCCTGCTCCCCAGCCTAGTCTACCTTCAACTTCTACGTGACACTACACTGGTCCTGACCAGGCCCATTTGGATTTATTACAATAGGTAACATGCAAGCCTGTGTCCAGCACCCCTGCCATGGCAGTGTCTACAGGGGAAAGGGGGGGGGCCTCTTGCCACAGTAGTCCTCCCCGTTGAGGGAAATCCTACTACCTTTTTAGTTGACACAGGTGCAGCCCGCAGTGTTCTTAGAGAACAAGACCTGCCAGACCCATCCTGTTTATCAGATCTTGATGTTTCCTGTGTAGGTGTTGATGGTACTCCCCGCAGTAATCCATTAACTAAGCTCCTACGTGTAGGCTCTGATATCCTCTCACGGTTTGTTGTTTCCTCCACTTGCCCTATTAACGTTTTAGGTGCTGACATGTTGTCCCGCTTACAGGCCTCCATCACCTTCACTGCAGATGGTCAGGTACAATTACTCACACCTCTATCACGCAAAGACACTTCTGTTCTCTGTTCCTTACCTCTACTGGTACACCTCACGTCCCCCAAAGAGGAACCAAGGGTCACGGATACCCCCAGTGCTCTAGACAGAATTCCTACTAAACTTTGGTCCTCAGGCCCTGATGACATAGTCCGCCTGCGAGTCCCACTGGTGGTCGTCACTCTCCTACCAGGAGCCGCCCCTCCACGAAGACCACAGTACCCACTGAAACCTGCACAGGCACTTGCCATCTCCAAACAGGTTGACAGCCTCCTAGCAAAAGGCGCCCTCATCAAATGTGTGTCACAATGCAATACTCCCCTGTTCCCTGTTAAGAAGAAGACAGAGAAGGGCCAACCTGACCAATACCGTATGGTCCAAGATCTTCGTGCTGTCAATGATGTCACTGTCCGAGACACAGCTGTCGTCCCGAATCCACACACCTTACTGTCACAAGTTCCACCTACTGCCAGATTCTTTACAGTAGTTGATCTTGCTAATGCCTTCTTCAGTGTCCCACTGGATCCATCCTGCCAACATTTATTTGCATTTACTCATGACCGTCAGCAGTACACAGAACTCCCCACACAGTTTGCAAAGGCCATGTCCACTGTCTTGGAACCTTGGCAGAAAGCACACAATGACATGGTTCTACTCTAGTATGTTGATGACCTGCTCCTCTGTGCGGATGACCTCTCTACTGCTGAACGAGATTCTGAAGATCTTCTCTGTTTCTTAGCCGACGAAGGTTACAAAGCCTCTAAATCAAAATTACAGTGGTGCCGGCCCTCTGTGGTCTTCTTGGGACATTGTCTTTCCCATGGCACCCATCATCTTACCAGAAACAGAATCCTTGCTATTTTGAATTTGCCGCTTCCATCTATTCACCAGTCCCTGCATGCCTCCCTGGGCCTAATCACGTATTGCAGGTTTTGGATTCCTGAGGCTTCACAACTCATGCAACCATTATATGGTGCTCTGAAGAATGAACCGTTCTCTTTACCACCAGATGCAGTTGCTTGTTTTTCCACTCTTCAGAAGACGATTTCCTCCTCACCTCTCTGGGCCTCCCAAACTACAGGGAGTGCAGAATTATTAGGCAAATGAGTATTTTGACCACATCATCCTCTTTATGCATGTTGTCTTACTCCAAGCTGTATAGGCTTGAAAGCCTACTACCAATTAAGCATATTAGGTGATGTGCATCTCTGTAATGAGAAGGGGTGTGGTCTTATGACATCAACACCCTATATCAGGTGTGCATAATTATTAGGCAACTTCCTTTCCTTTGGCAAAATGGGTCAAAAGAAGGACTTGACAGGCTCAGAGAAGTCAAAAATAGTGAGATATCTTGCAGAGGGATGCAGCACTCTTAAAATTGCAAAGCTTCTGAAGCGTGATCATCGAACAATCAAGCGTTTCATTCAAAATAGTCAACAGGGTCGCAAGAAGCGTGTGGAGAAACCAAGGCGCAAAATAACTGCCCATGAACTGAGAAAAGTCAAGCGTGCAGCTGCCAAGATGCCACTTGCCACCAGTTTGGCCATATTTCAGAGCTGCAACATCACTGGAGTGCCCAAAAGCACAAGGTGTGCAATACTCAGAGACATGGCCAAGGTAAGAAAGGCTGAAAGACGACCACCACTGAACAAGACACACAAGCTGAAACGTCAAGACTGGGTCAAGAAATATCTCAAGACTGATTTTTCTAAGGTTTTATGGACTGATGAAATGAGAGTGAGTCTTGATGGGCCAGATGGATGGGCCCGTGGCTGGATTGGTAAAGGGCAGAGAGCTCTAGTCCGACTCAGATGCCAGCAAGGTGGAGGTGGAGTACTGGTTTGGGCTGGTATCATCAAAGATGAGCTTGTGGGGCCAAGCTCAACTCCCAGTCCTACTGCCAGTTTCTGGAAGACACCTTCTTCAAGCAGTGGTACAGGAAGAAGTCTGCATCCTTCAAGAAAAACATGATTTTCATGCAGGACAATGCTCCATCACACGCGTCCAAGTACTCCACAGCGTGGCTGGCAAGAAAGGGTATAAAAGAAGAAAATCTAATGACATGGCCTCCTTGTTCACCTGATCTGAACCCCATTGAGAACCTGTGGTCCATCATCAAATGTGAGATTTACAAGGAGGGAAAACAGTACACTTCTCTGAACAGTGTCTGGGAGGCTGTGGTTGCTGCTGCACGCAATGTTGATGGTGAACAGATCAAAACACTGACAGAATCCATGGATGGCAGGCTTTTGAGTGTCCTTGCAAAGAAAGGTGGCTATATTGGTCACTGATTTGTTTTTGTTATGTTTTTGAATGTCAGAAATGTATATTTGTGAATGTTGAGATGTTATATTGGTTTCACTGGTAAAAATAAATAATTGAAATGGGTATATTTTTGTTTTTTGTTAAGTTGCCTAATAATTATGCACATTAATAGTCACCTGCACACACAGATATCCCCCTAAAATAGCTATAACTAAAAACAAACTAAAAACTACTTCCAAAAATATTCAGCTTTGATATTAATGAGTTTTTTGGGTTCATTGAGAACATGGTTGTTGTTCAATAATAAAATTAATCCTCAAAAATACAACTTGCCTAATAATTCTGCACTCCCTGTATTTGTTTCAGAAAAGATGGACCACGCCTCGGGGGTCCTTACTCAGTCCCACGGTACACGTCAGAGACCTATTGGTTATTTCTCATGCATGCTAGACCCTGTTGCCAGGGGAAGCCCCTCATGTCTACGTGCCGTATTTGCTGCAAGACCAATGACTTCGGCCTTGGGCATCCCCTCACAGTCCTTGCTCCACATGACATTTCAGCTATCTTGCAACAGGTCCAGACGAAGCATCTTTCCTCGCAGCTTCATCTCCGTCTCCAGACTTCTCTCTTACTACCTGACAACGTTACTCTCCAAAGATGTTACACCCTGAATCCGGCCACTCTTCTGCCACTTCCCAAGGGGGGAGTGCCACACTACTGGTACAGCTTAGACATCAACCCTGATGTCCGGATGGAGTTCCAAGTACCTACACCCGCAACTCCACATGATGAGCAACCTGAGAACCTGTTGCACTGTACCCTGTGGTTTAAAGATACTCCAGGACCTGACCCATACTATGAGGAAGAGTTGTTCCACTTGGTGGAAATACGAATTACACTGACAGATTTATTATGGGACTCCAGAGGCAACATGGTCTCGTTGGTTCACCTGCCAATGGAGGCATCACACCTCTACCACCACTGGGATGTGGCTGTTCCTCACGTTTCATTCACCAAATCTCCAGAACTCTTATGGGAAGATTTGGGCCCACTGGCCAAATCCTGGAGCACCGCAACCCATGAACAACTCACGTTGACGGGAGTTAATAAAAGGATCATTAACTGCAATACAGTCAGTTATCCTAGGTATCACACTGAGATATGTGAGGATCCCCCTCCCACGGGGCAGGACCCAGAGGGCCCCCATGATTGCTTTGAACAGATGAAGATGGAAACCACCCACTTACCAACTGTGCATGAAACCGCCTTACCAAATCCAGATTGCACACAGTTTGTGGACGGCTCCCGATTTGCTGATGAACAAGGAAAATGCCATACTGGGTACGCAGTCACTACAGAAAGCCAAATACTACGCGCTGCTGCACTCCCACCATCAAAATCAGCTCATATGTAAACTGTCAGAAGCTACACGTGTCAATATATATACAGATTCAAGATACGCCCTGGGCGTAGCACATGACTTTGACCTGATTTGGAAAACCAGGGGTTTCCTTACAGCTACTGGCACCCCGGTGAAACATGGGGCAGCTATTGAAGAACTAATGGATGCCCTGTTACTGCCTGAGGAGGTGGCTATACTGAAAGTGAAAGCACATGGCCGGTTGAACTCAACAGAAGCCCAGGGCAACCATCTAGCTGACCAGGCTGCTAAAGAAGCAGCACGACAAGGATGGAAAGTGGACAGAAGAGTGGCCTCTGAAGAGACCCATATTTACACTATGCAAACCCTACCTACAGATCTCAAGCTTCTCAGAGAACAACAGGCTGCAGCAACCCCTCAAGAAAGACAGAGTTGGAAGGACGATCCTCCGAAATGATGTCTATACTATCAACCTCAAGTTTTGTCTACCTAAAAATATGCAGTTGTCCAATGGGCCCATGGACCAGCCCATCTGTCTAAGCATCTAATGAATTATTTAATTGACAAATACTTTGAAGCACCCGGCATCACCACCCTGACACGGAATTATTGCAGATCCTGCACAATTTGCGCAAAATGTAATCCCGGAAAAGTTATCAAGGCTGCTCCTAACCACCTGGCTAAGCCACAGTATCCCTTCCAAAGGATTCAGATCGACCATATCCAAATGCCAAAGAGCAGGCGGTACGAGTATGCGGTAGTCATAGTGGATATGTTCTCAGGTTGGCCAGAAGCCTTTCCAGTTGCTAACCTATCAGCGAAAACTACAGCAAAGCATCTTCTCACAGAAGTAGTTTGCTGGTATGGAGTACCAGAAGTAATTGAAAGTGACCAAGGAACTTCCTTCACTGCATTGTTAACAAGGAAAGTCTGGACAGCACTGGGGGTGACCCTTGCCTTTCACACGCCATATCACCCACAGAGTAGCGGTAAGGTAGAACGCATGAATGGCACACTGAAGGCCAGAATGCTCAAAATGTCCCAAGAAACTAACATGCCCTGGTCCGAGAGTCTTCCTCTAGCACTGTTCAGTGTACGATATACCCCGAGGGGGAAGTTCAGTCTGTCTCCCTACGAGATTTTGTTTGGTAAAGCACCTAGGTTAGGCTGTTATTTCCCACAACAACTTCAAATTCAGTCAGACGCTATGGTAGATTATGTTACTGCTCTCTCTAATGCCTTGACCAAAATCCATGCCCAAGTGTTTTCTTCTATTCCAGATCCAGAGTCAAACACAAGCACTCACAAATTACTCCCTGGTGACTGGGTTATGGTCAAGAAATTCCTAAGGAAACACACTCTTGAGCCAAGATTCGATGGCCCGTACCAAGTACTGCTAATAACGGCTACCTCAGTAAAGCTGGCCGGAAAGAGTTCCTGGATACACGCTTCACATTGCAAGAAAGCTACCTCCGCTGAACCATGAGCTTCCTGTGCTTATTTTCGTTGCTAGGCCTGATAAAGGCCCAAAAAGTTGCCATCACTAAAGATAATCATGTTTACACGTTTTGGTACAATTCTTCAAACACACACGTGGCTACTTTTACTTTTGTACTTTTGTTTCCTGTACCTTTCCACAGACACAACATTCTGCCATATACAAGGACTTGCCTAACAAAAAAAGACCCATATATCTGTGTAACGGCGGGCCGCTGGGGGCATCACTGTAGCTCCTGGAAGGCAGCCGGATGGAACACTGGTAGACCATGGGGCTATAAGCCCCAATGTGCCCTGGACAGGGTTGACAGAAATGGGAAGCCCTTGTTATATAGAATGACACTGTGTAAACCTGCAGGGTCGACCCCTATGAAACTCATTTTAAACATAGAGCATCCCAGCCCAGGGGATGCTGGGGAATACGTAATGGGTATGTATTGGAAGGGAGGTGGTTCACACAATTAGTTGGGAACTTTTTATTTACAAGACATGCTCACATCACCCGACTGGGTAGGTACTACTCACATGACTGTAAATCCACTGAAACCTCACATTAAGACTTTAAAAGACATGGTTGCTATTGCCAATCCCACTTTTGAAGATACCATGGCTGTAGAAACTAGGTTCTCAGACACTAACCTGTGGCTGGAATGGATGAGATATAATGCAAATTCACACAACAAGACTAATTGTTATGTATGTGGCGGGGCAAGACCCCACTTGGGTACTGTGCCCCTTAACCTACCTCCTGAGGTTGAATTGTGCTTCCTAAGCCTTTATGCACAGGCAACCACTAACTCATCAACATGTGAATCATGGAAAAGGGTGTATCCCATCACCCAGGGAAATGTCAGACCGCCTGATGGAGTCACAGTATATCCAGGTAATTACACCTGTTACACAGTGCATAAAAACACTGGTAAGTTTATGGGCAAGTTTCCATCTGGTTATTGTGCTACCCACCTATGACGTTATTGGTAAACCATGCCAAATCAGTTGGGGATGTTTACTGGCTATGTGGTGATATGCAACTAAGATCCCAGCTAGCAGGCCTATGGTGGGGGGAATGTACCCTGACTAAGGCTATAATGCCCATTCATATTATCTCAGATGATCATCAAGGCCCACTTGACTCCCCACATACGTATTTCCGAGTAAAAAGAGAAATTCCTCTCTGTTGAAGTTTTGACCCACATGTTTATATTGATGCCATAGGGGTGCCAAGGGGGGTTTAAAGCTAGAGATGAGGTAGCAGCTGGGTTTGAATCCCTAGTTCCACTAATCACCGCTAACAAAAATGTCAATTGGATAAACTACATTTACTATAATCAGCAGCGGTTTGTTAATTACACCAGAGATGCCCTACAGGGCTTAGCGGAACAGCTACAAGCTACCTCCCAAATGACATTCCAAAATAGGATGGCTCTAGACATGATTCTAGCTGAAAAAGGAGGTGTATGTAAAATACTCCCCGACACCATAACCTGTTGTACCTTTATCCCTGACAATACTGGGCCCAATGGGAAGGTGAGTATAGAAAAGTTGGACAGCCTCTCTGACGAATTACAAAAGAATTCTGGGGTTCCCAATACGTGGGATAGATGGTTTGGATGGATGAATGGGTGGCAGAAGTCTCTATTCCAGGTTGGAATGGCAGTCCTCACGGTAACAGTCATCTTTCTTTTCCTGAGATGCTGCATACTACCTTGCATACAGAAATACTTACAGAAGACGGTAGGACAAACCATTGATAACCTAACTCCCACATTTTTACACCAGGACATTGATGACACAGAATGTGACACACCACACACACCCCTTTAGTCTCACCAGTTCAAACAGACAACTGCTTTCCTATAGGGATAGTGAAGGGATAGCGTCTGTCTCTACGGGCAGAAGTCTCTCGTGGGAGAAGTAGTTTGTTAGCCACTGCGGGATACCCACGGAGTGAAGCGTTCGAGGCCCGTTAAGACAGATGAGCTGCAGCCAGTTAGGGACATATTAGGGGCAGTTGTAGTTGTCTGTTTAGTAAATAGCCATTTAAGGGGGGACTGTTGTGGACATGAAATATTATCCTGATTTCTTTTAGTTAGTAAAATGTCTATTTACTTTATATAGTTCTTGATCAGCATTTTTCATATGATTTACCTAAAATGGCCGATAGGGCCAGGGAGTTTCCCTTAGTCATCGAAAAACACCCTTACTAACAAGATGGCGCTGGAATCTGGGGGAGACACGCAAGATGCCAGTGACATCACACCCAGTAGGACGAGCAATGAATCAACCACTTAACCTCTAACCAATTATTGATGTAATATATGTAATCAATGTTATCTCTGACAATGCTTATTATGTAATTTTGCTTTATAAGGGGCATGCCACCCCCTCTAATAAAGATTCCTCAAGTTTTTCATTAACCTGAAACTTGTGTCTGGTGTGAATTACTTCAGGGAGCGTGCACGCACTGTTTCTTTAATTTGGCCAGGGGCAGATACACAAAAATAATCAATTTATTGATTGATTTCCACTTCAATTTTAAAGGAAGAAGTTGTTGTGTTTTATTTATACTATGTATCAGGAAGAATGCAACATTCAAAACCCATGCCGGGTGGGCGGACTCATGAGGAGCAGCCTCATGTAAGGAGCAGCCTCATGGGGTTTGATGGAGTGGAGGTTTGTGGGTAAGTATAAGGTGAGTGCACAAAGATAGCGCGAGCCAGATGTCAGGCGCAGGGCAGCACGTGCAGTTGGTTTCGGCGGGAAGCTCGCGCTCAGGTAGGGTTCCTGATTGGCTAATTGCAGCGCGAGCTACCTAGCGGCGGGAACTGCGGGGGTATAAATTAAAAGCGCCAAAAATTATTCACCTCAGCTAATGCCAGACAAATAGAAGGTTTGCTGTTTAATCACTAAACTGAAGCCCTACCCACCCTCCCCTCTTCTTCTTTTAGTTTTCACTGTCATTACTTTATTATGGGATATAAGTCTCCCTCCAGGGCATCACAGGAGGCTGCACTTGGTTTATTGGGTTGGAAATATATATATTTATGGCTCCTGGCTTTAAAGAGCCGAGCCTGGAAATGGTTATTGGCTATTTGGTTTTGGTTTAAAGTTATGGTTTATTGTTATGATTTGGAAAATACGTAATAAAAGTCACGGCCATTTGCCAAATGTTGTCAATTTTATAAGAAAAAAATAAACATTTTAATGGAAGAAGTTGTGTTTTATTGATAATATGTAATAGGAAGAATGCAACATTCAAACCCCATGCTACTGTTGGCGAATAGCAACCCCAACATTAAAATCCTGCTATCCATGACAAAGAATTACTGTCTGCCACTAATATTATTATTATTATTATTTATATAGCGTCATCAAATTCCGCAGCGCTTTACAGTGGGTGGACGAACAAAGATGTAGTTGTAACCAGACAAGTTGGACACACAGGAACAGAGGGGTTGAGGGCCCTGCTCAATGAGCTTACATGCTAGAGGGAGTGGGGTAAAATGACACAAAAGGTATGGATAGTATTAAACTAATGACAGTTGCAAGAGAGGAATCAGTCGGGAGCTATTAACAGTTTAATTGATACGCTTTTATGAAGAAGTGGGTTTTTAATGATTTTTTGAATGAGTGGAGACTGGGTGAGCATCTAACGGAGGAGGGAAGTGAGTTCCACAGGAAAGGTGCAGCCCTTGAAAAGTCTTGATATTATGACACTAATATTAATGACTCCCATAGAGGATAATTGGAGCAATTAACCAGCCTTTCGTGACTGGTTACAACCTGGTTTCTAATCTTGTTCACCAACAGATGCTATCCCTCAATGTTTACAACCTGTCTCTAACTGGGGAAAAGATAAAACTCAAGTTAACAACTGCAAGGGCCCCATACACTCAATAGAAATAGACAGTCACGTATCTCTATTAATACAGCAATAAACAAAGAGTTAAATAAAAAAATAATAATAAACTTGTGGTCCCCTACGCACAGGCAAGTATTGCAGGAAGCAGACATTACTCTGACAAGGAAGACTCTCCATGTCCACCAATAAGGTCACTCTTGTCTAGGTTTTTTCTGATCCCATAAACATTGGTCCAACAAGCATATACGGGAAAAGTAGCCTAACTTCCTGATCACATAGGCTGGGTGGAAATGCACAATCTGTTGATCAGCCTATGTATAGCTTGTTCCACATTTTGCAGCGATCTGTTGAGCTGCAGTCTTACAAGTATATAAATATAGCTTGGGCTATGTCCAAAGGAGGACTGAAATGTCCATCCTAGTTGCAGATGGACAAGTTGTATGGATCTCAGATAGTAGAGATGTACCGGTAAGTAAAAATTCCACCTTTGATGTTTGAGGTCCAGGGGAAAGTCTTTAGATGAGTGATTTTTTACAGATACAGTTATAAACCACTCAGCAGGGAAACCAGATGCAGGATAATTTAAAGGGAATCTCCAGTGCCAGGAAAACAATCCGTTTTCCTGGCACTGGAGGGTCCCTCTCCCTCCCACCCACCAATCCCCAGGTACTGAAGGGGTGAAAACCCCTTCAGTCACTTACCTGAGGCAGCGGCGATGTCCCTCGCCGCTGTATCCTCCTCCGCGACGCTCCTCCTCTCCATTGTGTCGGCCGGTGGGCGAGACTGATCCCGCCCACCGGCCGAGGAGACCTAATGCGCATGCGCGGCAATGCTGCGCATGCGCATTAGCGCTCCCCATAGGAAAGCATTGAAAAATCATTTCAATGCTTTCCTATGGGGATTTGAGCGACGCTGGAGGTCCTCACACAGCGTGAGGACGTCCAGCGACGCTCTAGCACAGGTTAGAGCAGGAAGTGACCTCTAGTGGCTGTCTAGTAGACAGCCACTAGAGGTGGAGTTAACCCTGCAAGATAATTATTGCAGTTTATAAAAAAAACTGCAATAATTACACTTGCAGGGTTAAGAGTAGTGGCAGTTGGCACCCAGACCACTCCAATGGGCAGAAGTGGTCTGGTGGGTGCCTGGAGTGTCCCTTTAACCCCTTAAGGACACATGACATGTGTGACATGTCATGATTCCCTTTTATTCCAAAAGCTTGGTCCTTAACGGGTTAAGTAACATATTTCCCAAAGTTGTTATGGTTCTTAGATTAACCCTTTAAAGCTGATAGAAGCCACAGTGATACCCCCTTTAAACAATGCTTGGTCAAATATTTATGGGGTATATACCATTCCAACTGAAAATAAGTGGAGCATCAGGATTGGCTCAGTCACTTCCTGATTTTATAAGAACTAAATGAAGAAGCTGCAAACCATGGGATTTATTTTAAAGGATCACTATAGGGTCAGGAACACAAACATGTATAGTGTTAAAACCACCATCTAGCTCCCCCCTCCTCCCCCCCTTGGCCTCCATAAATATAGTAAAATTCTTACTGTAATCAAGCCAGAAGCTGTAGATCTGCATGCTGTTTGCATAAAAAAAACAAGCAGTCTGCTAACATCATCAGAAGTGGTAGCCTGATCCAATCACAATGTTTCCCCATAGGATTGGCTGAGACTGACAAGGAGGCAGATCGGGGGCAGAGCATGATTCAAACACAGCCCTGGCCAATCAGCATCTCCTCAAAAGATACATTGAATCAATGAATCTCTATGAGGAAAGTTCAGTGTCTGCATGTAGAGGGAGGAGACACTGAATGTTTGGATGCGTTTTAGGCAGCCATGACCCAGGAAGGATCTCTAACAGCCATCTGAGGAGTGGCCAGTGAAGTTATCACTAGGCTGTAATGTAAACACTGCATTTTCTCTGAAAAGACCGTATTTACAGCAAAACGCCTTAAGGGAATGAGTCTACTCACCAGAACAAATACAATAAGCTGTAGTTGTTCTGGTGACTATAGTGTCCCTTTAACTATTAGATTAACACCATTCTAGTGTGCCTTTGGGTATAGTTATGAAGAGGTTTATAGAGAGATGCCCTATGTCTAAAATGTTTCCATACAAGAAAGATAAAAAAATTAGGAAAAAAAACCCGGTGCCCCCTCCCATCCAGCAGGACCCAGTCACCGGGGCTCCTGACCTCTGACTGCAGAGCCCCGGGAGATGCTTTGTTTTGGCATGTTCCACTAGAGGAGAGAAGTAGGGGAGCGCTGCCATTTATTTCGGCTATTTCACATATTCGCGCAGCCTCCTTTACTCATAATTACTGTCATCGTCCTATGTTTTCTTGTTAGTAATCCAGTACACCAGACTCCCCACAAATAGGTGAATTAATAGTGGGGTGTGAGGGGGCTAGATGCTTCCATCTCCCCCTGCCGTGATGGTACCGCCCGCCCCGTGACGCCGTAGTCGCAGCAGTTGGCCGGCAGCCAGGCTCGGGTCGCCATTGTGATTCTCCGAACGCGAGCAGTTGTATGAGAGTGTCCGTGTGACGGTCTGAGCTCCCGGCTGATCTCGGTTCCCGTGTCACCCCGTTGTGTCCCGGCTGTTCCCCAGGCGGCATGGCGTGCGGGGCTACCCTGAAGCGCTCGGTGGAGTTCGAGGCCCTGATGAGCCCTCAGTCTCCCAAGCGACGGCGCTGCGTCCCCCTGCAGGTATCCCCGGCTCCCTCCAGCTCACAGAGGTGCGGCCACAGGACCGACACCCAGCAGGCTCAGCCAGCCCCACAGCTGGCCGCAGACCGAAGGCTCACCCCGGGTAAGGAGAAGAGGGGGGAGGGGGGGGGGCGACTATGTCTGTGTGTCTGTCCTCTAATGGGGGGGATGGATCTTACATGTCTGTCCTATGGGAGGGGGGATGGGGATCTGGCATGTCTGTCCTGTATGGACTGTATGTAGGGTTACAGTGGGTGGTGTCACCTATCTCTGCAGACCAGGATAAATGTACAGATTATAGAAACCGGAGGAAATACTGAGAATGCAAACACAGTCTTTCCTAATGTATGCTATCCACCTTAGTAGGGCCTTTTGTTCATTGTTAATTCGTAAGTGTATGTGTAAAAATAATGGTGTGTGTGTTCCTTTAGACTCCCTTTATTTGTCCACGTTTGTGGTGCAGCCTTATGGTACAATTGTTTTAAATTATTTTCTTTTCACATCTATCTACTCTCAAAATCCCATAATTATAAAGCAAAAAAAAAAACAGATTTTTGACAATTTAGCAAATTTCTTTAGAAGAAAAAAAGGAATGTCACATTAAGTATTGAGAATCTTTCCTATGACACTTGAAATTTAACATGGATGCATCGAATTTCTCATTCTTGAGATATTTCTACACTTTATTTTTCCTCTGGTTGACAAAAGGCAGAGCTTTTGTCAAGTCCCTGGTAGTCACTAGTGACACTTAGGGGGGGGGGGAGCTCTGTCTATGGAGGGCCTCACGGGATCCTCAACAGTCCTCTGTGTTGTACTCTTGCACCAGAAGAGCATATTGGTGGCTGCAAGATACCGATTCAAGTATGTATAACTCAACTTCCCCTGCACCCTGCGTCATCCGGTCACCCAGCCTATCAGTAACTGTCAAGGTTCTTTGCACGTTATGCAAAGACCTCAAACAGTGACAGAGCCACTTTAATTGGAGTCCACCTGTGGCAAATTCAGTTAACTGGACATGATATGGAATGGCACACACCTGTCTGTATGAGCTCCCAAAGCTGTGAATTTATATCGAAGCCAAAAAAAGACCATGAGGTCAAAGTAACTGCCTGCGGAACTCAGAGACAGAATGGTAGGTAGGCACATCTGGGCATGGTTACAAAAACTTTTTTTTTTTTTTTTTTTATATCATTAACGGTTCCCAAAAGCACAGTGGCCTCGATATTCTTAAATGGAAGATGCTTGGAACAACCAGGACTCAGTCTACAAACTGAGCAACTGGTTGAGATGTGCCTTGGTAAGAGAGGATGACCAAGAACTCAATGGTCAGTCTGACATCACGGTCGGACAACCAACATTACAACACTCCACCAATCTGGCCTTTATGGCAGACTGGCCAGACAGAAGACTTTTATCGCTGCAAAACACATGAACGTTTGCCTGTAATTTGTCAAAAAGCAGGGGCTCTCAAACTGTGAGATGATTCTTTGGTATGTTGAAATGAAGATTGAACTGTTTGGCCCCAATTCAAAGCATCATGTATGAGGAAACCTGGCACTGCTAATCACCTGTTCAAAACCATCCTAACAGTGAAGCGTTGTGGCAGAATCATGCTTTTTGGGTGTTTTTCACAAACTGGAAGACTGGTCAGGGTTGAGAGAGAGCTCCAAATATAGTGTAATCCTTAGTGGAAAAAGACTGGGTCAAGGTTCACTACTTCCAACAAGACTGATCCTAAGCACCCAGCCAAGACAACTCGAGGGCTTATGGACATCTCTGTGAATGTCCATGAGTGACTTGACCAGAGCCTGGACTCGAACCCAAATGAACATCTCTGGAGAGATCTGAAAATGGATGTTCACTTACAGTCTCCATCCAAGCAGACGGCTTGAGAGGATCTGCAGTAGGGGTTGACCGATTATCGATCTGGCCGATATTCTGTATTTTCAGCAATAACGGTATGGGCCAATAAAGATACAGATATTGCCGATAATGCAGACCAAGGCCGCCATCCCAGCAACTCCCTTCAGCTCCCCTGTCTAACTCTCGCGAGTCCCGCGGCCGTCAGCGCTTTGCTACATGTTATTATGCAAACCGCGAGAGTTATACAGGGGAGCTACTAGGAAGGTAAGTAGGAGTGTGCTGGGCCCCCTCCCTGACCACCGGACCACCAGGGAATGCCATATCCCCCCTCCCTGACCAGGGAAGTATGACCCCCCCCCCATTTTACACACATTACATACCTACACAAACACGCACTGCATTCACTATACACACACTCTGCATTCATTATATGCACACTAGATAAACACACACTCTGCATATGCAAAAAGATTGGAGGCTGTAATAGCTACCAAAGTTGCTTCAGCTACTGAATTTAGGGTCTGAATACATATGTCATTGTAATATTTCAGGGTTTTCTGCTTAATATATTTGCAGTGTGTGTCAAAAACCTAATTTTTTATTTTTTTTTGCGTATTGATATGGGGGAAAACAATTAACAATTGTAACATAATGCTGCAGCATTGCGTTTTCCTGGCACTATAGCTTCCCCCTCTGTCAAGTAGACAGCCACTAGTGGTGTAATTAACAATAGCAGGTAATCATTGCAGTTTATTAAAAACTGCAATAATTACCTGCTCAGGGTTAAGGGACCTGGGACAGTGCACGCAGAGTACTTTAATAAACTGAAGTGGTGTGGGTGCCTATAGTGTCCCTTTAATATGACAGATTAGTCATGTATAGCTGTTATTGAAAAAAACTTTTGGTCAAGGGCACACTTCAATAATATTCACATTTCCAAGGCACACCTAATTTTGTTTCTCTTTTTAACTTCCTTTATCAGCAGCATATGCAGTTAGGTCTAGACACTGGCACAAGTTTTATTTCGGCTGTTTACCAACATAAATTCAAGTTACAACTAAATAATGAATACGGGCTTGACATGCAGTCTCTCCGCTTTAATTTGAGGTTATTCACATCCAGATTGGAGGAAGGGTTAAGGAAGTACAACTCTTTAATAATTAGGGGGCTCTTTTTTTAAGGGACCCAAATAATTGACCAATTGAAAAATCAAAAGCTGTTTTATGGACAAGTGTGTGCTATTACTTAGTTATTTCTTCATCAATTAAGCAGGTAAAAAGGTCTGGAGTTGGTTCCAGGTGTGGCATTCGCATTTGGAAGCTGTTGCTGTGAACCCACAACATGCGGTCATAGGAGCTCTCAGTGCAAGTGAAACAGACCATCTTTAGGCAGCAAAACAAAAAATCCATCAGAGAGATAGCAGGAACATTATCAGTGGCCAAATCAGCTTTGGTACATTCTTACACAAAAAAAAAAACAAGGCCTGGATGTCCACGGAAAACATCGGTGGATGAACATAGGATCCATTCCATGGTAAAGAAAAACCGCTTCACAAGATCCAGCCAAGTGAAGAACATTCTCCAGGAGGTAGGCATGTCATTATCCAAGTCTACCAAAGAGAAGACTTCATGAGAGCAAATACAAAGGGTTCACAACAAGGTTCAAACCATTCATATGTCTTAAGAATAGAAAGGCCAGATTAGACTTTGCCAAAAAACATCTAAGAAAGCCAGCCTAGTTCTTGAACAGCATTTTTTTGAGAAACTGCAATAATTACCTCTAAAGGGGCAACTCCTCCTCTAGTGGCTGTCTACCAGACAGCCACTAGAGGGGCTTCCAGAATCGAAAACGGACCTTTGGTCTGCTATATGACGCTGGACGTCTTCACACCCTGCATGAGGACCTCCAGCGTCAGAATTTTCCCCTTAAAAAAGCATTGGATAATGCTTTCCTATGGGGAAAACCTAATGCGAGCGGGCCATTGCTGCGCATGTGCATTGTTTCCGCCGCTGGCTGATGTCGGCAGGGGAGGAGAGTGGGCGGAGCCTGACCCAGTGCCGAGGG
Organism: Pelobates fuscus; assembly: GCF_036172605.1. Taxonomy (NCBI): domain Eukaryota; kingdom Metazoa; phylum Chordata; class Amphibia; order Anura; family Pelobatidae; genus Pelobates; species Pelobates fuscus. Next base: position 307,942,858 of record NC_086317.1, on the reverse strand, counting down.
ACATCGGCACTGGATTCAAGTGACTGACTGGTTTTAACACCTTCAGCATTGCGGGGGAGGGAGGCACTGCAGGAGCCTATAGTGCCAAGAAAACGGGTTTGTTTTCCTGGCACTATAGAATCTCTTTAACTTTTTGGTAAATTAATTGTATTGATCCAAGTTAATTTTACCTGTGTCTGCATCGATTACATGCATTTTCACAGCAAAATTTTTTGAAAGGCATTAATCGGCAAATCTATGTACACTCAATGACGTAGGTTGTTCTCCAAACTTGAGTAATGCTTCACCTTGCATTGTGTATGTATATATAATGGTATATAACAAAGAAAGCTCTCTGTTTACTGTTAAACTAATCTGAAAAGTAATTATTCTGAATATGAAATCTTCACCTGGTTGCAAATATTAAACATTTTATAACCATCTGTAAATGAGTTTTTAGGTTTAAAGGAATACTATAGTCAATGCATTGGTCTGGTTGCAGTAGTCCTGCAATGTTAACCCTTCCATGTAAATATTTCCATTTTGTAGAAGCAGTAATGGTTACATGAAAGGGTTAACACACCTCTAGTGGCTATCTTAATGACTGCCATTAGTAGTACTTCTGCCTCCATTTTTTTTTCACATACATGAGTAGCAGTGTTGTACCTTGCTATGTATTTTTTGTTTTTTATCAGTGTATATTTAATTTTTTGTGTGTGTGTGTGTGTGTGTATATATATATATATATATATATATATATATATATATATATCTATCTCTCTCTGTGACCAGAAACCAGCCAAGGATTGCACAGTTTCAACCTTTTCGGTCTTGGCATGATGGAGTTTCTGGTCTGCAAGGTAAAGTCCATCTGATAGCGTATAGCTAGGTGTCAGAATTCTTAGAGAGACTTTAACTTATATACCAGAACTGGCGTCATGCTTATGAGACTCAAAAGGTTGAAAACTGTGTAGTGCATGGTCCTTTTGGATTACAACTCATGCTATAGTTAAAAAAAAAAAAAAAAAAAAATTAAAACGGCATTCATTGCTAAGGTTACCTGCAGAATTACAAAATGATCCTCTCTATACTCATCTGGGAGGTTATGGAAACATCATAGGTTTATTTCTTTGTCGAATAAGGACTTTCCTTAGTCCAACTTAGGATAGGCAGGGGACTTCTCTTTCACAGTCTCTTAAAGCTGTATGTCTAGCTTGAGGACATCAGAGCAAAGTGTTTAAGAACTATACAGCCCTTTTCGAGAAATGGGGCTTCGTGAACCTTAGAATATGGCAACCACCATAGACTGCAAGTTTTTGATGTAGAGAGAACCAGGTTGAAATGATGGGTTTACGGACACACCCCATTTTGTTTTCAGTCACTCACACTGCAACTAGAGGAGCTTTCTGTGTTTTGCAGCACTGATGTTCAGCATCTCCATGCTCTGCATGGAGGTACTGAATGTTCCCCATAGAGATGCATTGATTTAATGCATCTCTATGAAGAGATGCTGATTTGGGGAAGCAGCAGGAGTCCTTCTGAGTTAGAGATGGTACAGCCGAGAAAATGCAAACTATTGGGATTGCAGGCTGCTTCTGTTCTAAACCTTATGCAGGATAACCAATTGGAAAAATAGGGAATCAGAAGGCAGTTGGCCACGCTTATTTTTAAGGAAATGGCCACTTCCTATGATATTTGTTTAGTTTACATATTTTAATACTCGTATGCCTTTGTGACACGTGAAAAATATAATCAAATGTAGAAGTCCACTCCTCTTTATCCTGCATCTGGGCTTCTCCACTTTAGCTCTATGCCAAATACACTCTGTGCTCTACACCTGGCAGTCAGTATAGAGCATCTCAAATTCCGCCTTTCTTCCCAGATGTTTCTGAATTACAACTCCCATGATTCTTTGGCTACCTGTGTCATTCAAACCATTACTCGAGGCCATCAACAAACATCTGATCACCGAAGTTTGAGATTCCCAGCAGGAGAATAACACAATATTTTTATTAATACCATTTACAGTATTTACCCTGACCTGGTTTATGCCATTTTCTAAATCTTTAAAAGGGCACTATAGTCACCAGAACTACAGATTACTGTATTTGTTCTGGTGAGTAGAGTCATTTCCTTCAGGCTTTTTTGCAGTAAACACTGTATTTTCAAAAAACTGCAGTGTTCACATTACAGCCACTGACTCCACTGGCCTCTCCTCAGATGGCTACTAGAGGTGCTTCATGGGGAAGTGCTGCACACTGTGCAGCACTGCCATTCAGTTTATCCACCCTCTGCATGGAGACACTGAACTTTCCTCATAGAGATGCATTGATTCAATACATCTCTATGAGCAGATGCTGATTGGCCGGGGCTGTGTTTGACTTGTGCCTTATTTAGGAAGGCAAGGGGGGCAGGAGGCTAGATGGTGGTTCTAACCCTATATGGTCAGAGATACATGTTTGTGCTCCTCTAATAACAATTACTAGGGGCTTGGGGACCCCTAGTCACCTTGGAGGGGAGGAGATAACCATATAATTTAGGGCCCCCACGCGCCACTCAGGGGTGGGGGACGGGGGGGAGGACAATAGGTCTCTTCCCCCATTTCCCACAACCACTGCTCGGGGGGGGGGGGAACAGTAGGTCGCTAGGTCCCCCCTTCAGTTTAACAGCCCCCACTCACGTTGCTCGGGAGGGGGTAGATGAGGTTGTTTGTTTGTTTGTTTGTTTTTTAACAGTGAGCAGCCACAGGCTGCTCACTGTTTATTAGACATACCCCTACTAGCGATATAGCGAGCAGGGGCAGAATTTACTAATACGAAGTAATCTTTACTTCGTATTAGTAAATTTGGCTGAAAGACCAATTTAGGTTTTTCAGCCTTTTGGTAGATAGCTCCCTAATACCGTGGGAATTATGGAGTTATCTACTAAGCGGCTGCAAGCCGCAGCTCCAATAGGATCGGAGTTTCATTCATTCAAATGCAATTCCGATCCGAACAAAGTCCTGAATTGCATCCTAACACAAATGGAGAAACTGTTCTCGTTCTGTTAGGACGCAATTCGGTAGTTTTGCCAGCGTGACAGGACGTTCGGGGAAAAGTGAAAGGAGGCTTCGTGGGAACACAGAGGATAGGGGAGAATTGTGGTAAAATTTCTATGACCACCGGAAATGAAGCACACTTTGCTCCTCCGCTGGTTAGAGATGGTCAGGCGTAGGAAACCTCGATAAGACAAATAGTCCCTACTTTGTCTTATGTTTTAAAGAAAACTAGAGCAGACAGGAAGAAATGACGAACAGATCCTGACAGAGGAGGAGAAGAGGAATCGATTTTAAAGAAAGGTAAGTTCGGCATGACAGTGCTGCTTTAATGCTATACAAATAAAGAATTAAAAATATCAGTGTTTGTGTGGGGTTTTTTTTTGTTTTTTTTCAATAAATTCTAAACTCTCCTTTTAAACGGCAAAAAAGACAAAACACCCTTCTCAGACCATATCTACAGCAAAACAATCCTTCTTAGACCATACCTACAACAAAAAATAAACTCCCTTTTCAGACCAAGTTTAAAGCCTCCTGTTTTTGGTTTTCAAGTCTGATCTCATCCCAACTCTCAGAGCATGGTGTATTTGAATTGCAAAAGAGGAAATGTCTCCTCTCCTTTATGTCAGAAAGAGAGAGCAACAGTGTTATACATGTTATAAGGTCCTTGCATTCTTAGGTCTTCCTGGGCTTTAAAGCACAGCTTGTAGCTCTAACCACGGTCATTAGGCCAGGAGAAACAGTTCTCATGGTATGTAGAAGCAATAAATGAATAAAAATCAGATATCTATGCACAAAGTACTAAGGTAAATTGACACCAGATCCAATTTATCTGTCCCCGTGGCAAGATTTGTCTGGTCCTAATGTATTAATTTGTGGGGTTTTTTGTATATATCTGTCTTGTATATCTCAAATCGATAAGCATTAATTTATTTTTATTTAAGCCTGACTTCAAGGTTAAGTATTTTGGTGGACTACTAACACTGAAAATCTCTTTCAGAGCAAATCTTTCAGAATTTAAAGCAAGAATATACACGCTATCAGAGGCAAAGACATTTAGATGAAACTTTTAGTCAAATTGAATCTGGATCATCACTTGATGGACAGGCCAGTTTTTCACCGCTCGCAACACCAGCTTCTCCAGGTAATTTGAATCAATCTGTCTGTTTATTCTCTGTATGTCAATTTTATTCTACATTTTCTGATAATACATTTCCAACCAGGTTCACTGGGAAAGAAGGACCAACCAACATTTAGCCTGCGACAAGTGGGAATGCTGTGTGAACGGCTTCTTAAGAACCATGAGGAAAATGTAAGGGAAGAGTACGAACAGATTCTCAACACAAAACTAGAAGGTCAGTCACATATATTTATAGTACTGCACTTTATGTAGAAGGTGGGTATTTCTGTTTGTGTGTGTGTGTGTGTGTGTGTGTGTGTGTGTATGTGTGTGTGTGTGTGTATGTGTGTGTGTGTGTGTATGTGTGTGTGTGTATATATATATATATATATATATATATATATATATATATATATATATATATATATATATATATATATTCATTCTAAGGAAGAAGAGGATTTGAAGTGTTGAAAACCAATCTCCCTCTCTCATGATTTTTGTTTATTTATTTTTTATTATTAGGGGATATATGCGTAGTGTTTACAGATTTTCAGTGTCTAGATAAGTCTCTGTAGTAGACAATTGTGCTGTTGCAGTAAATCCTATGACCTTCAGTAGTTTAAATCCTCTGTGTGCCTGTCCTTGGATGCTACATAATGGCTCAACTTTTGTTTGAGGTGACATTTGCAATACTTGAATATGTGTTGAATCTTTACCTCCTTGAAGTATTGTTAAAATGTGTATATAAAAATTAAAGGAATATTCTGTTACCACAGAAATTCCAACCTAGTGATTATGTCCTGATCAATCGTTACAGATAACTCAATATCAAGGCTACAAATAAATTTATTACAAAACCTCAAACCCCTCTCCCATGTGTTTCAGATGAGGGTGTATTTCAAACACTAAAATGTGTCAGGCACGCCTACCCACCCCAACTTATTGAGCACTTTCACAATGTAATTTGATTTGTTATTGCACTTTTTTTTTTTTTTTTTTTTTTTTAACTTTATCTTCTTTTTGGGGGGGGGGGGGGGGGGGGGGAGAGGGGGCTGCGTGTTAAGCCCTGGACAGTCCTAGTGCTGGTCCACTGACTGTTTTCAGTCTTGGAGCCTTGTAAATAATTTATTTTGAGTATGTGAAGAAATGCCTGCCAGATTTTATTTTTTTTTCTTGAACCCTTTCTCGTCTTTGCCCTATGTGAATTGAGAAACCATTCACCATAATGAGGAAATTATTTATATTCGCACACCACTCCACTCATGGACAAGGCGGTGAATTTATCCCAGTGCTTATGCGATCTTAAAATGCCTGCTCTGTATATGATATTCAGACTGTGAAATACATAGCGAAGTGTCTGGGATGTCTTCAAAAGCTGCTCACATAAAATGTTATGTCTTCAAATAAGCTTAATGCATGCCGCTAAAAGTCATATCTCAGATCAAATAGGGATGTAATTATGTAAAGAACCACAAATGACTGTGCTGTGTAGGTTTTCTTGTCTGTTTGAGAGAGAATTTTTTTGCAACCGTAAGAGAATACATGCTTTTATTTGGTTTTATATGTGTGCCTTATTGTTTTACTGCAGAACAATATGAATCCTTTGTGAAATTCACACACAACCAGATTATGCACCGATATGGAACAAGGCCTGCCAGCTGTAAGTATATTTTTCTCTTAAGGATTAAGATACTTTGTTCTTTTTAAAATGCGTTTTATTGGGGGCGGAGCCTGACCGGGAACCAAGATGGCCGCATAAGGCACGAGTTCCCGAGACCGAGGTCCTGGTGGCCTCGCTCTCCACGAGACGAGGTGTCATCTTCCACACAGAGACCCGTAGACTCTGCCTCAAACGGACTCTGTGACCCAAACCTACCTGAAGGTGCAAAGTATTACGAGGAAACACCCCTGTTGTCTTGCACTCCACGGTATAAATCCAATACCAGGGCCGAGAAGCATCCCGGGACCAATTCCCATCAAGCCCTACAACACCAGGGCTGACGGGTCCTATACCGTTCTTTTTCAGGACACACCTACACCTCTCTACACAATGCCAGCTAGCATAACCTGCATTTCCATCAACTGTAAGGGGCTCAACAACCCCTCAAAACGCAACCAACTTATGCGCTGGGCCAACTGCACTGGAGCGGACATAATCCTCCTCCAGGATACTCACTACTCCAGTGCGTGCCCATTTCCTCTCTTTAGCTGACACTTCAGAACCTGCCAATTCCAACATGGGCAAACACAATGGGGTGGCAATACTGCTACGGAAAACATGGCCCCTACAAGTCACCGATGCCTCACACAGTAGCATGGATGATCAGTCCCGCAAAATTCGCAATCACCACTATATATGCACCCACACACCCGGACCTGCAATTCTGGCTCGCCCAACAAGCACACCTTAGCCTATACCCACGTCACCACAGAATCATAGGGGGGGACTTTAATGCCACGCTTTCCTCTTTCCAATCCCAGCCACTGCCCCAACCCTCCAGATCAGCTAAGCTAATGGCTGACTTCATAAATCAGACAGAGCTACTAGACATCAGGCACCACCGAACTACACGAGACTTCACCTTACTCGCACCCACACCACACATACTCCTGCATAGACTACTTCCTTATCTCCCCGTCCATCCTTCCCCACACAACCATGACTGCAATTGGCAACATCACATGGTCCGACCATGCAGACCTCTTCCTACAAATCCAACTACCACAAATCTCGCACCCCTGGTCGTGGCAGAACTCCGAACAGAACTCACACATTACTTCCACACAAACAAAAATTCGGTCCAATCACACGCAGTCTTGTGGGCGGCCCATAAAACGGGGATCAGGGGATCCCTTATTAGCATAGCCACCGCACACAAGAAGAAACAAATAGCCTACATAGAATCATTACTATAGACGATCCGACAACTGGAATCCCAACATCAACAGTCCCCCACACAGGACCTCGCGACACAGCTCCAAACCCAACGCGAAGCTCTTAAAAAGACTATGGCGAAAGATGCAATGAAAGCATTACAATGGACAAAACAAGTGTTCTACGAGAAATACAGCACACGATTCTAGCCCGTAGACTGTGCAAACGCATCCAAGCCAAACAAATCACCTCCATTCTAACCCCACTTAGGACAGCCTACTGACAACCCCAGCAACATTGCAGAGGTTTAACCAGCAACCACTACCCTCATAATGGTATATCATCTCCTTTAAATAAGTTTTCCTTTTTACCCCTTTTCTTTTTCACCCTCTTCCATGTTCATAGTTCAGTTACCCTACAAAATACCATGGAGTCACAAACAAACCCAAAAATCAGCAGGGAATGCCCACAGAGAAAAACCACAGCCCCAGGAACACCTGGACAATAGGGACACAATGACAAATCAAACGCAAAAATGTTCAAGTATACAACTCCAGCAAAGCTAATTACGATCTGAACTCACAACGTTGTTAAATTGTAAGATGAATGCATGCGTATAACCCTGTGAAAGGTTCCTCTGTAACAAATGACTCTATGCAAAACCTAACTAATAAACAAAGTTGTTTTTTTTGTTTTGTTTTTTAAATGTGTTTTATTAGAACAAAATTATGTAATAATGCTTGCATATCTGCAAAAGAAATGGGCTGTTGATAATCCCCCTGCAAATTTTGTACTATTTGACTATTGTATGTCGGGTAGTAACCTGCAGGACAAATTCTATTGCAATCACTGTCCATAACATTTATGATTTTTAAACGTAAAGATTCATTCTTACAGGTGGTTATCTTTCATATTTGCAACCAGATTAAGATTTCATATTTTAGAATAAAAATTTGTGGGTTAATTTAACACTTGTAACTGATTTTTGTTATGTACTTTTTCTGAATTTTGTGTATCTTTTATATAAAATATATTCTACTGTTAGGTTGTATTGGTAATGTAATAAAGATTATATCCTGTTTCTTTGCAGATGTTTCTTGAAGTTATCCTTTTGCTGTATGGATTGTGAGCTTTGATGTCAAGTTTGACTGCTCAACATTGCAACCTTTTCGTTATCCTCAGACTTTTATTATCCATTTTGGCTGCCTTGTGTCTTTTTTGGAAATGCAAAAAAAAATAAAAATCAGTCTCTTCAAACTCCACAGCCCTTCCTATTTTGTTTGCTCAATTTAAGAGATGATCTGCCAAGGACTTATTTTGTTGTAGAAATGTTTCAATTAGCTTCATCTGGTCACTCCCTACCTTTTACTGCCAATACAATTGACAGTCTCTCTATTTTTTTCTTTCCATATATTTTATTGTGAAGTTTGCAAATACGTATGGACTGCTTTTGATGCACAGCAGTCATGTTTAAGAACATTTGGGGTTCTAAAAACAATATAAATTAAAAGGCAATGCAGGCCTTATCTAATGTACTCTGTGAATAGTGGTTTTGTAATCTGATTGCTATATGCATAAATACACAATATATTCTCATGTATATATTTGCTCTCCCTCCCCCATTTTTATTTGTACACTATTGACTGTTAAGACATTTGTGCTTGGAAACCTACTGGGACACAGAATTGTGTTTTTAATGTTGTTGCATTTGTTTTATATGCATATAATAATCATAAAATTCATATTGACTGTTTAAATAGTTTCATTTCTTTGATGGAGGTGAAATATTGGTGACAAAAATGCAATATTGTGCCTACACTTTAACTTTGCACTTAAAGTATCTTGCTAGGTTTGTTATGTTGAACAATAATCTGAATTTATGGAATTGTGTTCATTTTGTTGTAAAAAAAAAAGTGCTATTTTATTGCACATTAAACCTTTTATACACTGTTGGGTAGTGAAGAGTGTTAAGGGGTGGTACATGATAAGATGAGTGTAAAGGATTTCCAACCTAAAGTGTGGAGTGTAACTTTTAACGTTTCATCTATCCATATATCTCATGATTATTGGGTCCTGTTTTTATACAGTTTGTGTAAATTGCTTTTCATAGTGGTTAGACACACTCCAAATGTATAAAGCTCTTCAAGCATTATATGAATGTGTATATACTATGTAAGATTGTGTTATATATATACATATACATACACATTGTATTGAGACCCCATCACTTTTTAATTAATTTTTTTTTTTTTTTTTTGCTGCCTTATGCTATAATTGTTTAAATGTGTATATATATATATTTTTATATCAATCTACACTCAATATCCCATAATGGCAAAGCAAAAAAAATTTGACACCATTGTCTTAACTGCCTTCCAACAGGCTAATAACTGTAGGTACACAGCCAAGACAATGCAAGAGTGTAGCTTAGGGACAACTCTGTGAATGTCTTTAAGTAGTCCCAGATTGGAACCAAATCGAATATCCCTGGCGAGGCCTGAAAAATACTTTTTACAGACTGTCCCCATCCAACCTGACAGAGCTTGAGAGGATCTGCAGAGAAGACCGAGAAAACATTACCCCAAACTTGTCGCATCATTCTGAAAAAGATTAAGGCTGGAATCTCTGCCAAAAAGTGCTTTAACCAAGTACCGAGTTAAGGGTCTGAATACTTATATCAATGTGGTATTTCAGGTTGTTTTTTTTTCCCCTCTCGCTTCCATATATTTTATAATGGTGTCAAAAACCTGTTTGTGTTTAGGTTTTTTGTTTTGTTTGTTTTTTGAGGGGGGGGCGGGTGTTTATTATGGGGTATCGAGTGTAGATTGATATGGAAAAAGTATTTAAACAATTGTCATATAAAGTGAAAATTAAGGGATGTGAACACTTTATGAATGTACTGTGTGTTTATAATATATACAAGGCTGTACTGTAGATTTTAGGGGAGGGGGGGGGGTTTCCCTGTCCTATTTATTATCTGGGTCAGGACTAACCCCAGTGTATATGCTACCATGGTTAGCCAGGAGATATAAATATACTCGCATCCGAAAATACAGACAAGACAATTGATTATTTTATTTTCAAACTTTTTTTTATTGTCATGAGTTATTGTTATATTAAACAAAATATTCACAAATATTACTTTGTAGATAGGAAGTTAAAAACTGTGTATTTTACATCTTGCATGAACTTTTTGTTTAAAAGACGTGTAAAGAAGGAGAAAAATAAAAACAATTAAAATATAACCTAAAACCAAAATAACTGAGATATGCTCTGTTATGTTTCCTGGGTATTTGAGCACAAAGTTAAAGGGATACTATAGTCACCAGAACAACTACAGCTTATTGAATTTGTTCTTCTGAGTAGAATCATTACCTTCAGGCTTTTTGCTGTCAACAGTCTTTTCAGAGAAAATGCAGTGTTTACATTACAGCTTAGTGATGACTTCACTGGCCCCTCCTGGGTCATGGCTGCCTAAAATGCATCTAAACATTCAGTGTCTCCACCCTCTGCATGCAGACACTGAACTTTCCTCATAGAGATTTATTGATTCAATTCATCTCTAGGAGGAGATGCTGATTGACCAGGGCTGTGTTTGAATCATGCTGGCTCTGCCCCTGATCTGCCTCTTTCTTAGTCTCAGCCAATCCTGTGGGGAAGCACTGTAATTGGATCAAGCCACCACATCTGATGTCAGCAGACTGCTTGTTTTTAGTTTTTTTTTGGAGGCAAACAGCATGCAGATCTACAGCTTCTTGCTTGAATACAGTAAAATGTTTATATATATATATATGGAGCCATGAGGCCCTGGGGGGCTAGATGGTAGTTTTAACACTATAGGGTCAGGAATACATGTTTGTGTTCCTAAACCTATAGTGATCCTTTAACGAAATGTAGGGGGCAACAATATTGTGGTGTCATATTGGTAAATTTGTATTATGGAGCTATGCGAGGTTGGCCTGTGTTTGTTTTTGTTTGTGTTTTGGCCAGTGTTTGTGACTAAGTGGCTACTAAAAAAGACTGGACATACCCCATTTGCAATACCTTGGGTTGTCTACTATTGCAAATGGTATGCCATCATAGGGGTAATTTTAATTCTTGGGCTACCATAGGGTCTCAAAGGCAACGTAACCAATATGGCGAATTTTAATGTGAAACAAATTAAACACAAACCTTATATTTGACGCTGTAACTTTTGAAAACGCCATAAAACCTGTACATGAGGGGTACTGTTATACTTGGGAGACTTCGCTGAATACAAATATGTGTGTTTCAAAACAGTAAAAAGTATCACAGCAATAATATCGTCCGTGTAAGTGCTGTTTGTGCGTGAAAAATGCAAAAAACGTCACTTTTACTGGCGATATCATCGTTGTAATACATTTTACTGTTTTGAAACACTAATATTTCTGTTCAGCGAATTATCCTGGGTAAAACAGTACCCCCCATGTACAGGTTTTATGGTGTCTTGGAAAGTTATAGGGTTATATATAGTGCTAGCAAATTAAATTCCCTATACTTTCGGCATGGGTTGTCAGGCAGGTCCCGCTAATTGTAATTAAGATATCTAATTATGTAAAAATATTACATAAATATATGTAGAATTAATATATATGTGTGTGTGTGTGTATATATATATATATATATATATATATATATATATATATTATTTTTTTTTTTAAATATTTTTATTTATTTATAGGTGTGTGATATATACGTATATATTTATGTATATAAAAAATATATATATAGTTCCCCAGCACTCACATTTACAGTATACCACTGCCGGGCGCAAGACCGAGGCTCCATTAGATAAATTATCCAATGAGGGAGGCTGCTCTCCGTACTTAAAACTTCCGTTTATTGATATTGATTAAAAATAACGACCAACGTTTCGGTCCACGCTCGGGACCTTCTTCAGGGTCAGATACAAGACCAAATACAAATATTACAGTAAAACATATCACAATGATTATAGTGCAGTTTTCTGTGAAAAAATTAAAAATCGAATATGAAAGCTAACTTTGGCCAGTGTTTGTAACTGGTTACTAAAAAAAACTGTACATACCCAACCCGGGTTGTCTACTTTTTCAAATGGTCTGTCATGAGGGGGGGGGTCATTTTCATTCTTGGGCTGCCATAGATCTCAAAGGCAACATAATCAATCTGGTAAAGTTCAATGTGCAAAAATGGAAATGGGCAAGTCTTATATTTGACCCTATAACTTTCCAAAACCCTATGAAACATCAACATGGGGGTAGTGTTGTACACATGAGACATCACTGAACACAAATATGAGTGTTTTATAGTAGTAATACAGAACATTTTATCATACCGTAATTTTCTTTTCCTGGCTATTATTCATGGCAGCATCACTTATGGGTAGCTCCGTCCCAATCAGGAACAGGACAGGAAAAAATCAATTAATCTGGACCAGACTGGGGTATAAAAGGTCCCTCCTCCTTCTATCCCACAGTCGAGTTCCAAAGCTTAAATAATCTTAAGGGGGGTTGCTGATGCTGCCTTATGGGTAATACCCAAGCTTCATCATAGGGTGGGAAACCCCCAAATAACCAAAAACTCCAAACCAGATGATGCTGAAAAAAGTTTAATTTAGTTAGATTCCATAGAGTACAGAACACCTCTACCAAAGGCCGTAGAGGAAGATGCCATATCCAGTTTGTAGTGCTTGATGAAAGTTAGAGGAGAAGACCACGTAGCTGCCTTACAGATGTCGTCAGATGGAACTTCTGCCCAATTTGCCCATGATGTTGCCAAAGCCCTTGTAGAGTGCGACTTGATCTTACTAGGAGGAGTAAGGTCTTTTAACTGATAAGCCTTGATTATATAGAATTGGAGATCCAACGTCTCAAAGTGGAAGTAGAGGCTACTTCCCCTCTTCTGGACCTATCGGAAGAACAAACAGCTGTTGAGACTTCCGCATTCGATGAGAAACTTCGACGTACTTAAGTAGGCACTGTCGGACGTCCAATTGATAAAGTTTCACTTCCTCTGGAGAAGAAGGAGATGGATAAAAGGAAGGAATAACAATTTCCTGTAGGATGTGGAAATTCGAGACTACCTTAGGCAGAAACTCTTGTCTAGGTCTCAAGATCACCCTGTTGTGGAACACCTGAAAGTGATTTTCATCGCAGGAAAATGCATGAATTTCAGACATGCGTTTTGCAGTAGTAATAGCCACCAGAAACAAGGTCTTATATGTTAAGAAGACAATACCCAGCTCATCTAATGGAGCAAAGGGGTTTTCAGACAATACCTCCAGTACCATCGGTAAATTCCAAGGAGGAGTATAATTCCTATTCGGAGGTCTTTTACAGATGGTTGCTTTAAAAAATCTAGCAATTAGAGGATCTGATGCCCATGACTTGTTGCAGAGAGCAGATAAAGCTGATGATTGGACTCTCAGAGTACTAAGACTCAGCCCTTTCTCCAGACTTGTATGAAGAAAATTTAGAATGTTGAGGTTAGATGGCTGAAGAAAATTTACATTATTATCTTGAGACCAGGAACGAAAAACCTCCCATATCTTATGGTAGCAAGATGAAGTTGATCCTTTTCTGGATTTAAGGAGCGTATTAACAACAGCCTCTGAGATACCTTGAGCTAATAGTCTCTCCTTTTCAAGAGCCATGCCCCCAATTTCATCTGGCTGGGGTTGGGATGAACAGCTGGTCCCTGAGTCAAGATGTCTGGTCTGTGAGGAAGAGGCCAAGGAGGTTCCAGGCTCATCTTGTTTAGGAGAGGAAACCAAGGTCTGCAAGGCCAAATTGGGATGATGGCAATTACCTTGAGACCTTCCTTCCATATCTTTCTCAGCAGTCTGTAAATCATTGGTAGGGGAGGGAACGCGTACCCCAAGTCGAATTTCCATGGAAGAGACAGGGCATCCTGTCCTGCTGCTCGATGATCCGCATGTAGAGAGTAAAACCTTTTGACCTGAGTATTGTTGTATGATGCCATCAGATCGATCTGAGGTACTCCCCACCGTTGGGTGATTAACTGAAATAAATCTGGGTGCAATTTCCATTCTCCTTGGAGAATCCTTGTTCTGCTGAGATAGTCTGCCAATAAATGTTCTGGCCCCGGAAGGTAAACTGCTTTCAAGCCTTGTAAATGGAGTTGCGAAAACCTCATTATCGGAGACAGTGCCATCAGAAGAGAATAGCTTTGGGTGCCTCCCTGGTGATTTATGTAAGAAGCAACCGCTCTGTTGTCTGTATGTATTCTCACCCAAGCATCCCCCAAGAGAGGACAGAACCCCTTTAGTGCCCTGAGAACCGCTCTCATTTCTCTCAAATTTGAATGAAGTTTTGACTCCTTCCATGATCATGTTCCTTGAATACAAGAGTTGTTCAAGTGTGCTCCCCATCCCAGGAGGCTGGCATCTGTTGTTATAGTTATCCAAGCCGGTTCTTCCAGGGGAAAACCTCGAAAAAGGTTTTCTTCTTTTGTCCACCAATACAGATCTTTTGAAATCCTCGGGAGTAAACAAATCTTCTGATCCCAAATGCCTGTTTTTGCCTTGAACTGTAAGAGAAACTGCCTCTGAATAGGTCACATCCTCCATTGGGCCCAGTTTACTAGGCCTATCGTGCAAGTATGAGACCCTAATAGGCTCATAAAGTCTCTTGCTGAGATGTAGGATTTCTGACGCAGGCCTCTGATTTTCTTCACAATTCGTTCTTTTCTTTCTGTAGACAGCGATACCAGGCCATTCACCGAGTCTATATTTGCTCCCAGGAATATCATCCTCTGGGAAGGCACCAATGAACTCTTTTTGGGATTTATCAACCAACCATGTTCTTGAAGGTATTTGATGGTTATTCTTGTGTGGAGATTCACTATCTGACTGGATGGACCTATGATCAGAAAATCGTCCAGATAATGATAAAGCTCGATGTTCTTTGTCCTTATAAAGGCCACAAGGGAAATTAGAATCTTCGAGAACGTTCTGGGGGCCAAACTTAAGCCGAAGGGAAGTCCCTTGAACTGGTAGTGATTCCCCGAAATCCAGAACCTCAGAAACCGGCGATGACTGATGTGAATAGGTATTTGATAGTAGGCGTCTTTGAGATCGATAGATGTCCTCCAGTTCCCCGTCTTTATATTGGGCAGGATTGTAGTAATAGACTCCATTTTGAACGTTCTTGATATCAATTTTGTATTCAGACCTTTTAGATCCAGAATTAGACACCATTTTCCCTGAGGTTTTGGGGCCAGAAAAATCGTAGAATAGTGGCCTTTGTAACGTTCTCTGTAAGGTACTTTCTCTATGACCTGGTTCTGCAGAAGTTGGGAAATAATGTTGTCCAGTGCGACTTCTTTTCTTCCTTTTGCAACTCTTGAACGAATGAAGGTGTTTTGAGAAGGGAATTCTTTGAATTCTATCTTGTATCCTTGCATAAGGATAGAAAGAACCCAAGTATCTTGAATACTTTTGGCCCAAACCGGATAAAAGAAGCGAAGTCTGCCTCCTATAACATCTGGCTGGGCCAGCAAACATTCAGAAGTTTTTATTGGCTGGTCTAGATCCTCTTCCTCTAACAGGTTTTGATGTAGTAGTCTAATAGCTTCTCCAGTTAGAATTCCTGGAATATTCTCTTCCGGGTCTGTATGCTCTGCTATCTCGAAAGGATCGGTCTCTGAATTTTTTATCCTTCCAGTAAGATGCACTAAATCTTCTTTTTCCTGCTTAATGGATTGCATCTTCTAGGATTTTACCGAAAAGCAGGTCACCTTGAAAAGGGAGCGCACATAGAGAAGCCTTAGAGGCGTAATCTGCACCCCAAGAGTGAAGCCATAATGCTCTCCTAGAGGCTACAGACAGCGCCATACTCTTTGCTACCATCTTGGTAACATCCAGGGAAGCTTCAGAGCAGAATTCTGTGGCTAGTTTTAAATCTTTAAGGACCTCCATCAGGTGTTCTCTACGGACTCCTCTAGTAATATCCTCTTCTAGATTATCAATCCATATTTTAAGTGCTCTGGACAAGCTGGTCAGGGCAATAGCTGGATATAATGCTGATCCCAGGGCCAGGTATGCCTTGATAAGGTTAGCGTCCAATCGCTTTTCCATTGGTTCTCTTAAATATGCCATGGAGTCTATGGGACGAGTCGTTCTTTTTGCCATATGGATAACTGCCGCATCAATTTTAGGAACAGAAATCCACGATTTGCAGTCCTCATGTGCATACGGATATAATCTGGGAGTTTTACTTTTTAAAGTAACCTTTCTCTCTGGTCTATTCCATTCTTCATGGATGACCTCCTTAATAGCCGAGTGAACTGGAAAAGTGGGTCTGTTAGACTTCAGTTCTTCAAAATATCTGTCAGACTCCTTCCTTTCCATGCTCTCTTCAGGGATTCTTAAGGTTTCTCTGATAAGATAAACCAATTTATCCACGGACCTGGAATCCAGGGATTTTGAGGCACTATCACCATCTTCTTCCTCTGAAAATTCTTCCATTACATCAGAGTCTTCCTCCGATTCTACATAACTTTCCACTCTGGGACGCTTAGGATTGGGATTGCCTTCTGCAATTGCTCCTGATATCCCTCTATATTTCCTGGGAGAATTATCTTGAGATCTTTCTGGGCTGAAACAGAGGACAATATACAATATATTATAGGCCTGTCATGGCACTCTTTTCCCCCCTTTATAATAATTTATGAAAGAAAATTAGGAGGCTCACCTATGTCTTCTAGAGCGAGATCTTGAGGCAGAGGGAGAAGCCATCTAGAATAATAAATACTACTTAATACTGAAAACTTTAAGAGAATGTAAAAAGAGAGGAAAAAAAAAAAAAACAAGATTAAATCAAATATTTACCTTTAAAACAGAATCTGGATGCAAAAGGCAGCTTTCCTTGTTACCAGATTACCAGGAAAGTAGATAATATCAATACCGATTGAAATTTAGAATTTTTAATTTTTTAATACCTTTAAGCGCGAAACCAATTCGCGCATGCGCAGATTGCCTGCCGGACGCCGCCGCTACTGTGCTTGCTCCGGAAATCCGAACACAGAAGAGCCCAGGATCGGATGAAACTCTGCTTCTCACGCCAGCATGACACAGAAGAAGAAGACTGACACAGGTATGGACTAAAACAAAGAGCTGTCATGCAACACCCTAAGATATAATGGATAAGATAACCAATATAAATAACAACAATAAGTCAGAAGACTTACCCCAGCTTCTCCCAAATCTCTGCCCTCAGATCAAGGGGGTTTGATGCCATAAGGGGAATTTTTAAGGCAACAGCCGACCCCACATCATGATATACTTATTTTAATTTCTCCCATAAATAGTACAGATGCTAATCTGTACCAAACTCAGTTAGTCCTGCCTGTGCAGGCTGTTTACTGAGTTCTTCAGATGAAGAGAGGCTGAACTTCATCTGGAAGCCCATGGTACATATGGGAAGGTGGCCCAAAAGAAAAATATATATGAGGAGATGCTGATTGGCCAGGGCTGTGTTGAATCATGCTGGCTCTGCCCCTGATCTGCCTCTTTGTCAGTCTCAGCCAATCCTATGGGGAAGCATTGTGATTGGATCAAGCTGATGGCAGTGGGCAGGTCTGAAGGAAACAAAGTAAGCAGCTGCAGACTTGTATACAAGTAAGATTTTACTATATTTAGGGAGGCATGAGGGGGTCAGGGGGGCTAGATGGTGGTTTTAGCCCTATAGGGTCAGGAATACATGTTTTGTGTTCCTGACACTATAGTGCTCCTTTATGTATTATAACCAGTGGCAGATCCAGAGCCTGACCTCGGGTGGGGCACTTGCAGATTATTTAGAGAAATAATCCAAACACAATACCCACTACAGCTCAGTGTAGTGGTTATGGTGCCAGTAGTGCCGGGACCCCCTCCCAGAGTAAGTAGTCAAACCGTTTAAGAACAGTTTGACAACTTACCTGAGGTCTGCTTGGAAATGGGGCTGTAGTAGGGCATAGGAGCAGAGGTGCAGTGTGTGTGTGTTTGTGTAAGAAGGACTGTGTGAGCAGTGCGTGTGAAAGTTGCAGTGTGTACGTGAGGACGGCAGTGTGTGTTAGGGGGCAATGTATGTGTGTATGGGGGGAAGTTTGTGTGTATGGGGCAGTGTATGTGTGTGGGGGGCCAATGTGTGTGTAGGGTGTATGTGTGTATTGGGGGCAGTGTATGTGGGCAATGTGTGTGTATTGGGGAAGTGTATGTATGTGGGGCAATGTGTGTGTTTGTGGGGGCAGTGTGTGTGTATGGGGGCAGTGTATGTGTATGGGGCAGTGTATGTATGTGGGGGCAGTGTGTGTGTATGGGGGCAGTGTATGTGTATGGGGCAGTGCATGTATGTGGGGGCAGTGTATGTGTATGGGGGCAGTGTATGTGTATTTGGGCAGTGTATGTGTGTGTGTGTGTGTGAGGGCAGTGTATGTATGTGGGGGCAGTGTGTGTGTATGGGGGCAGTGTATGTATGTGGGGGCAATGTATGTGTATGAGGGCAGTGTGTGTGTATGGGGGCAATGTGTGTGTATGGGGGCAGTGTATGTATGTGTGGGCAATGTGTGTGTATGGGGGCAGTGTATGTGTATGGGGCAGTCTATGTATGTGGGGGGGCAATGTGTGTGTATGGGGGCAGTGTATGTATGTGGGGGCAGTGTATGTGTGTGTGTGTAGTGTATGTGTGTGATAAGGATGGGGGGCTTTTTTTAAATTTGATAAAATTATTATAATTTTTTTTAATTTAAAATATACATAATGTCCCCCCTCCCTTCTTACCTTTGTTTAGGGAGGAGGGGGGACATTTCTCGATCCCTGGTGGTCCATGTGGTGAGAGTGAACTCTAGCCCCGGTCTCCAGGGCTAGAGTTCACTCTCGCGAGATCCGGAGTGTTGCAACGCTCCGTGCTCGCAAGAGAAGGACCTGGAGGAGCTGCAGACTGAGCTCCCCGGGTCCTCTCTCTCTCCCTCCCCTGCCGGCGGCCAGCATAGTGCCTGCGGACCGGAGAGGGAGATCTCTGATCTCCCCTCCGGTCCATGAAGGCACATTGCAGGGCTGGCGCTTGGACAGCGCCAGCCCTGCATTAGCCGGCAGGGGAGAGGGAGAACCTCAGATTCTCGGGGGGGCAATTGCCCCGTTGCCCTCCCCTGGATCCGCCAGTGATTATAACTCACCTCACTCAAAAGCGGTGTCATGTTGATTCTGTATTTATAATATATACACATACCAAATAAGTTGTGGTGGGGGAAAAAAAAAGTGTGGAATCCCTTGCAGTTGTGAGAGCACTGTTAAAGAGATTTCTGTGGTGAAAACAAGTCTTATGGCTTGCCTGGTGTATGTGTATTTGTGTTTAACATTGCATTAAATAATCTAGTGTATTAAATAATCTAAAAAAAAAAAACACTCCTAGAATTTTTAAAGTTCAAGGTTGTCCATGTTAAAGTAGTCTGTGTCTGTAGGTTTATCGGTTGACCTGGATCCAATCTCATAGCTGTCGAGTTGGACAGAGTTAATTTGAGAGCCTGTTATCGGGCCGTAATTTTCAAAAAGGGTGATTGTGTTCATAAGGGATATGGCAGGGTTCGAAAGGTTAAGTAAAAGATCTTCGGCAAAACCCATTTGTTTTTAATGGTCAATTGTACTTCTTTTATATCCTCAGAGTAGATAAATCTAATAAGTGGGTCTAAAGCTAGAGTAAAAATAATATAAAATCTTTTGAATCTAGGCCATTAGTGTTTATTTTTGTAGATTGAGTATATAAGGCTTTTTTTTTCTCTGTGGCATGCTGTTCCATTAGCTGGCGTGTTGTGTGTTTATATATTTATCCCATAGCAACCAATAGGTGTGTGGGCTATTACTATGCCAGAACTACTCATGCACCTATGTCACCTGCAGCGGTTAGGAAATCCTCGAGGCTCTGGCTTGGCAAAGTTATTTAACTATTATGAGAAAGGTACACATTCTATGGGCCTCAGATTGGATAGAGTTTGGGAGTATCTGTAATAAATAAAATTTGGGTAATTTGTCTAATTTACACATTTTTCAAATTAGGAGGTAAATCGGAGACCAGTATTCGGAAAGCTTGGGACATGCCTACTAAATGTGTAACCACGTCCCTGCTCCCAACCCACATCTCCAGCACTGAGCTGAGGTGGACGAGAAGATCTTTTGTAATCTGTATGGCTAAGGTACCATCTCATAAGGTGTTTTATAATATGTTTCTAAATGGTTAGTGCTAGTAATTTGTTTAAGGACCGTGAGAGAAGAGTGCCAATCTTGTAAGGAAAACTGCTTGCCTAACACCTGTTCACATTTAAGCATATAAGGAGGCTTGGGTCTTCTAGGAGAATTAATACAAGCATTCAACGATGGTTCAAAGAAACTATGTCTCCCCCTAAGAGCTAGTGCAAGGAATTTTGCCGCCCTGGGCCAAGATCCATTTGGCGGCCCCTCATGAGGTAGTTTTCATTGTGTCGCATGTTTATTCACTAAACTCTGTAAGGAAACATTCCATTGATTTATTTTAACAATTTAGTAGATATACTCCAAAGAAAATATGCTGTTTTTCAGCAATCCCTCTAATTGAGAGGCTTTTTTATTGAAACGCCTCTGTGCTGGGGTTGCAGTTGTGCACATGCAAACTCAATCAATGCTTTCCCATTGAGCTCTAGTTCAGCTCATTAAGAAAGGGGAAAGGCAGGTGCACACTAGTATGGCACATCTGCTTCTTCTGTTAGCTTTGTGGAGCTAAAGGAAGTTGAAGAAAGCCTTCCTAGCTGTGTGACAGACAGACAGGTGTTTTTTCCCCCAATTACAAAAAATCTGATTTCTATATTCTAAACTGTCAAGAAAATGACAAAACCCGGACAAATTGTAAGCTGCAGCCAAGCCCAGTTATAGCATCCCGATATGCCTGCCAGAGATACACTCCCTGTTTAGTACCATCTCCCACCCCCCCGTGGGCGTGCAGAAGCGGGGATACTATCGTAACCCCTATCCTCTGTTTAAAGAATTTTAAGTAGTGGAATTACAACGTGGAGGTCAGAAGCAGTGAGGGGAGGGTGCAGGCAATTCTATCACTGCGGGAGGCGAAGGCTCTGTATAAACTGTGACTAAGCACAGCCTGCACATTGTCATGTGGGATTCAGACTGCATTATAGCCCCTGTGGGCGCATCCTCATACAGAGTGCTATAGGCCACTGCCTAATTGGCCTAATGGAAGCGCCAGCCCTACTCCCCCTGAACGCTTGAGGATACCGGCAGAACATGCTTCATAATAACTCCTGTAATATGTACAGTTGTGCTCAAAAGTTTGCATATCCTGGCGGAAATTCTTTTATTTAAGGATAGTGATCATATGAAGCCATTTATTATCACATAGTTGTTTGGCTCCTTTTTAAATCTTAATGATAACAGAAATGACCCAAATGGCCCTGATCAACAGTTTACATACCCATGAATGTTTGGCCTTGTTACAGACACACAAGATGACACACACAAGTTAAAATGGCAATTAATGGTTAATTTCCCACACCTGTGGCTTTTTAAATTGCAATTAGTGTCTCTGTATAAATAGTCAATGAGTTTGTTAGTTCTCATGTGGATGCACTAAGCAGGCTTGTTACTGAGCTATAGGGAGCAGAAAAGAACTGTCAAAAGACCTGAATACAGGGCCGGCCTTAGGCCTTTAGGCACCATGTGCGTAAAAATCTTCACAGCGCCCCCCCCTCCCCTCCCATCATCCATGTATGATGTAATGTTTGTGTTGTCTGTGTATGTGGAAGATGTGATGACTGTGTGTGATATGTATGCTATGTGCTGGCTGTGTGTGATATTTGTAATGGGTGTATTAACAGTGTGTGATATACGGGTATTGGTTGTATGTGATATTTGTGCTGCGTTTATTGGCTGTGTGTGATGGTTATTTAATTCAGGTAAAACATGCATTTAGGCCTGTGTGTGAATGCAGGTGTATATTTTTGCAGAGTTATGTGCACACATTCCCACAGTCAGATGCATACACTTATACATATACACTGTCAAATCCGCCACATGCACATAGTCACAGGCAGATAGTCACATACACATGATCAGACAGAAACACACAGGTACAGGCAGTAACACACATACACAGTTACAGGTAGATAAACACACTCACACACAATTACAGGCAGACAGCCACACACACACAGGCAGACAGCCACACACAGCCACACATACCATTTTACACACACATACTTACATGCAGACAGTCACACACACAGAGACAGCCACACACACAGGCAGCCACACACATACACACACAGGCAGACAGCCACACACACACAGACAGCCACACACATACACGCAGGCAGACAGCCACACACACACACACAGAGGCAGGCGGCCATCCACACACACAGGAAGACATCCACACACGCAGAGGCAGGCAGTCACACACACACAGACAGACAGCCACACATACAGTCTTACACACACATACTTACATGCAGACAGTCACACACAGGCAGACAGCCGCACACACGCACACACAGGCATAAAGCCACACACACACACAGACAGCCACACACATACACGCAGGCAGGGCCGGACTGGGAGAAAAATTGTAGATAATGTGTGTATAGGGGATGTAGTAAGTGTGTGCATACAGGCTATAGTGTGTGTGTATATAGGTGATGTATTGTTTGTAGGGGTTGTAGAGAGTGTGTGTTTAGGGGTGTAGTATGTGTTTGTTTACAATGAATCTAGTGTGTTTATAAGAGATCCAGAGTGTGTATTTTAGGAATGTAGTGTGTGTGTGTGTGTAGGTGATGCAGTGTGTGTGTATACAGGAGTCTAGTGCGTGTTTGAAGGACCCAGAATGTGTAGGAGATCTAGTGAGTGTGTGTATATAAGGATTCAGAGTGTATAAAGGGATCTAGTGTGTGTATATGATCCAGAGTTGGGTAAGGGATCTAGTGTGTGTCTGGAACGTAATATGTTTAGGAGTGCAGTATGTATGTGAGGGGTGCTGTAGTATATATATATATATATATATATATATATATATATATATAGTATAAATATGTTCAGAAGTATTGTGTGTTGTGTGTGTGTGTGTGTTTGGTGCAGTGTGTATGTGTGAGGGGTGCAATGGGTGTCTGTGAGGGATCTAGTGTGTATGTGAAGGGTGCAATATGTGTGTGTGATGGATGCTGTGTTTGAGTAGTGCTGTGTGTGATGTGTGGGGGCTGTGTGTGTGGGGGCTGGGTGTGAGGGTGCTGTTTATGATGTGTGTGAGAGGGTGTGTGATGGGTGTGAGGGTGCTGTGTGTGATGGATGTGAGAGTGCTGTGTGTGATGGGTGTGAGAGTGCTATATGTGATGGGTGTGATAGTGCTGTGTGTGAGAGTGTTGTGTGTGATGTGTGTGAGAGTGCTGTGTGTGAGAGTGCTATGTGTGATGGGTGTGAGAGCGCTGTGCGTGATGGGTGTGAGAGTGCTGTGGATGAATGTTGGAAGGGATTGTGTGATGTGTGTGTGGGGGCTGGGTGTGAGGGTGCTGTTTATGATGTGTGTGAGAGGGTGTGTGATGGGTGTGAGGGTGCTGTGTGTGATGGGTGTGAGAGTGCTGTGTGTGATGGGTGTGAGAGTGCTATGTGTGATGGGTGTGAGAGGGCTGTGTGTGAGAGTGCTGTGTGTGATGTGTGAGAGTGCTATGTGTGATAGGTGTGAGAGCGCTGTGTGTGATGGGTGTGAGAGGGCTTTGTGTGATGAGTGTGAGAGTGCTGTGTGTGATGGGTGTGAGAGTGATGGGTGTGAGAGTGCTGTGTGTGATGGGTGTGAGAGTGCTGTGTGTGAGAGTGATGTGTGTGACGGGTGTGAGAGTGCTGTGTGTGATGGGTGTGAGAGTGCTGTGTGTGAGAGTGTTTTGTGTGATGTGTGTGAGAGTGCTGTGGATGAATGTTGAAAGGGATTGTGTGTGTGGGGGGGAGGAGGGGGTAAAAAATAAAAATAAAATAAGCAGGCATTATATCCCCCCGGCACAGTGGTACCAAGGAAAGAGTGGGAGGGGCCGGCACTCGCACACTATCCCGGTGGTCCAGTGGTTAGTGAACTCTAGTCTACGGGCTAGAGTTCACTCTTGCGAGATCCGGTCGTTGCTATCTATCTTGCTATCGATCTTGCAGCTCCGCCGGGTCCTCTCCCTCCCCAGCTGCATGTCTGTCCAAGTGGGCCCGTGAGGCAGATCTTTGATCTCCCCACGGCCCTCCATGGAATACAGCAGGGCCAGCGCTCGGATAGTGCCGGCCCTGCATAGACCGGCAGGGGAGATCCTGGGACCTCCCCTGCCAGCCTCGGCCCATGGCCACCGCAGGCAGGCAGACAGCCACACACACAGAGGCAGGCGACCGGTCTCTTAGTGTACTCCATATACCTTTGTGTACCTGATTTCATATTTGGTATACCTTGATGTTTAAACTACCTGCATCTATGTTGTCTGCTGTACATTAAAGTGATATGCTTTTCATTTTTTATACCCATGAGACTATTTTTCCTGATATGTACCCACTTCCCTTTCTTTATTCTGTAACCCATGTTTTCGCTAAACCAAATATTGAAAAACTATAAATAAAGAATATATATAAAAAAAAAGATAACCAAAGCCTTGAAAATGCCAGTCAGTACTGTTCATTCACTTATGAAGAAGTTGAAAATTCAGGGATCTCTTGATACCAAGAAAGATTTAGCCACAAATGTTCGGGATACAAAGAAAAACTCACAGGTAACCTCAAGAGAAATATAGGCTGCTCTGGAAAAAGACAATGTGTTTATTTCAAGGAACACAATATGACGAAACTTGAACAAAAATTAGCAAAAAACGTAAAAATCCCCTATGCAATATAAAACACCAGTGGTTAAAAAGGGGGTAATTGGGGGGCGGGGCCTGAGCTGCATGGCGGCTGGACGTGCTTCGTGAGAGCTCCAAGCTCAATCCTCTTTCTAGCCGACATAATTGCACCCCAGCCAGCCAGGAAACGTAAAAACGACTGAAGCCTGATCGTACTCTCCTCAGGACCCAACCGAGGTGCCCCGGGACTGCAGCCAACGGGTGCACGGAGCGTCCGTCGAAGATATAGGGAGTGAGGCCTGGCAGTATCGCCGGACGGGTGAGGCGGCCGATCCCCCGCTCTGCGCGACCTAGTGCCCTCCCAAGCCTGAATGGAGCCCTGTTCCCCCCCCCAGGACCGGCGGGGATTATCCCGGTCCACCCTAACCTGCACCGGTGACCAAGCGACTCAGCAACAAGCTCTCGCCTACACTTTCACCTCACGTGAAGAATCGAGCCCGCTGCGAGACGGGCCTCGCACACAGGCCACACCACAAATGGCGCCTACACAGACAGACCCTAACGAGGACCCGACTGAGCGCTCCCTCCGACGGATAGATGAGGCCTTCCAGCGCTTTTGGGAAAGACTAGAGCAGCGCATGGCACTGCAACTGCCAGAGTTCGTGCGGGAGAAGAGGGAGGCCAAGAAGAAGGGGCCGAGCGAGCCCCGCTTGGGCAGATTCCGTCCTGGAGCACACGCCACCCAGGCTATCTGTCCACCTGGGCCGAAGGCCAAATGGGGTATACCCCCTCAGCATCGCCCACGACGCCGGAGGACCACGCGCCGCAGGTGGCGTTTCACCACCCGAGCCCTCCGTAGCGCCCATAAAGGGGAAGACCCGGCTGCACTGCATACCCGAGTCTGTGGCACACAGATGCGGTCCTTCCAAGTGGCCTGGGGCTGGAGCGGGGTCCGCCACGGCACACGCAGCACCGTCTTCGTCAGCAGAGCCGCAGAGGCCTCTGAGCTCCCCTCTGACCAGAGCATAAAGCCACCACTATCCTTACGCCTAAATGACCTACAGGAAGACCAAGCAACTGCTTCACAACTGCCAACCACGGGAGTCGGGTGATGTGGAAACTACCCCTACACCCTGGGGTCAGCTCGGGAGGCGACAGCGAGCATACACCCGCACCACATAGAACACTTGAGTAACCACCTGCCTCTAGTTCCTATTGACACATACTCCCCGGCTTCCGAACATCAAAGTGGAGTGCCAGATTTACGCTGCACATGGGACTGTTCAACCTACCAGCTGTACAGCTACGGCGGCCTAACACAGGGGACACCGGCTGAGTAGCCCACTGGGACTTTAAGTATCCTGGCAGGAATTGCAGCACCCGAGCCCCGACACTACCCTACTCACCTTTCATGAGTCACGATGGACGCACTCCAGCCCTCTCTGCATCCTTCCAGGTCTGCCACCTGCAAGAACCAACACGGCGTCCTTACATCTGACCGATATGTATATATTGACTCTCCTGCTCTTATCACGCTAATGTTTATTTGGTTAAATACATAATCTTAAACTCGCAGAAACTACCGCTATTACACTAAGCTGAACTTGCCTTCATCTACTAAATAGCGACAGTGCGAATTTTGAGGTGAGGTCCACAGTTACTACTGTGTGCGCAGCATGCTGGAGACTCCCCATTTTATGGTGAGGTCATATTAGCTCAGCCTTGCACAGTCCGTAATTTTTGACCATATAGGTCCCGCAGTTTGATGTTCCTGGGCCTGTACCCAGTGGCATACTAGTGCTACCACATACACGCCTTCATGTTTAGCTAGCCGGCCCACACACACAGTCACTAATAAACAGCACCTCTTTGCCTGAAGTCAATAGCCCACATAGCCACGTGAAAAGCCCCCAGACTCTACGCAGTAGCGCTAATAAGTAAAGCTAACGCGTTTTGGCTAAACAGTCAGTCCACAGCACACGTACGCCATTTCTAGTCCGGGCAACCGCACTAGCCTGTTCATGTTCTAGCATGTTATCACCACTTTTGCAAGCAATTTATCATTTATTGTGTAAGCGTGTTCCTACTATCTTAGTTCAATTTGCGCGACAAGGAAATACTGAACCTGCGCATCTATTCTGTACAAAGTTTGCGCACTTAATCCCTCGCAACTAGTTAATGTTAAGCGAATTCAGTTGCATATAGACTAAACCTGTTTACAAATGCGACTTTAAATCATTATATATAAAAAAGAGGTATTAATGCTAAGGGAATGTTAGATTACATTGTTATTGAACCCTATACTGTATTCGAATTGCAAACTTCCCTCTCTCTATTCTGTACCCCATCTAATATGCCTCAATAAAATACAGATTGACAAAAAAAAAGGGGGGGGTAATTATAAAAATAAGTTACCCTATAAAATAGTAGATGTTTAGAAGATTCTTTGGATCTTCTGAATATACATATACATAGAGAAATAAACAACCTACAAAATAAAATCAGAAAGGAGCACAAATGGTGCAAAAAAAAAAAAAAAAAACACCAGATAATAGCCAGTGTAAAAATGCACTCACAATCATAAATTTAAAGCAGGCAAAATATAAAAATATCGGTAGAACTTCTTTCTTCTCTACTTCCCAACATCTGTGCTTGTTAGGAGAGAAGAAACAAAACACATTGTGCAACACTGTATAACACCAAAAAGAACACTTTATTTTATGCACTCTCAAGATAATTAAAAAGTAAAAGCCCATTACAGTTACTCTCAGGAGTCTATAGAATGTAAGCTCAATTGAGCAGGGTCCTCTTCAACCTATTGTCCCCGTAAGTTCTTTGTAATTGTCCTATTTATAGTTAAATCCCCCTATTGTTAAGCGCTACGGAATCTGTTGGCGCTATATAAATGGCAATAATATTAATAAAAGGAGAAATTTTGTTTACAACCTCCAGGACCCAGAAATCTGTTGTGAAGGCAATCAGTAAAACACAGGACATACGGTGTTCTTTCACCCCACGCGTTTTCCCCTGAGGACGGCGTGGTTTCACACTGAAACGCGTGTTTTGCTTTCTTTATCCAATTTTGCTAATACCATATACTTTTCTGACCTGATATAGTACGTATTATCTAGGCATCTAGCACCTCTCCTAGCTGTTGCCTTTGGTCTACCAGGTTGTACTTTATGGTTCACCTCAGTATTTTCAGTATTATTAATAAAGTTTTTGTTATTTTCTTACAAGACCTTTTTCTAGATTGGACTGGGATTTTAATCTAGTGGTCACTCTCCATGAGAGGGGTCTCTTAGGTTTTTCCTCTATATTTATAAAGAGGTTAGACATAATATTTAAATAGATTAAGAATATAACATATATATGGTGCCAGTCAAATTAATAAAAAATGACTTTTAACAGTATTATGTGTAACTAGTAAATAAAAGCCTTCTATTGAATTATATGCTGTTTGTACATAGTCAGGCTTAGAGGAAAGAGCCCAGAATACAGTAACTGACAGATCAAAATTAACCAAAGTAAATTTCAGACAGGGATAATGCAATTGTATGCTGTATGTTTTTGCACGTTCCTTAGCCATGCCCCTCATGTCTGAAAGATTTCCTTATGAAAGGGAGTGTTTTTTAATTCACAACTTGGCTGCAGACACTCAGAGAAACTATAAACAGGTAGTGATATCCTTACTTTATGTCTCCCTGGGTGCCCTATCCTTCTAATGCAGGTTGCTTTGTCAAAGTCAGAGAAACTATAAACAGGTAGTGATATCCTTACTATATGTCTCCCTGAGTGTCCTATCCTTCTAATGCAGGTTGCTTTGTTACTCAGTTTATTCAGTATTGTCAGTGGCTCATCTGTGCATACATTTTGATAAGGAAATATTTTCCTGGAGTGAGGGGGTGTGGCCTAAAAAATAAAACAATAGGCAGGCTTAAAAAGTCACTGTAGGCACCCAGACCACTTCAGCTCATTGAAGCGGTCTGGGTGCAGTGTCCCATTACCCTTAACCCTGAGCATGTAGTTATTGCCGTTTTTAATAAACTGCAATAGTTACCTGCTAGGGTTAAGTACTCCTCTAGTGGCTGTCTATAAGACAGCCACTAGAGGGACTGCTCGGTTTTTAGTCGACTTTTAGACGCCTAAATGACGCTGGACATCCTAACGCTATGCATGAGGACTTCCAGCATCATCGGAATGCCCGTAGGAAATCATTAAGTAATGATTTCCTATGGGGAAAACCTAATGCAAGCGTGGCCATTGTGGAGTGAAGGAGGACACGAGCCAGCGCCAAGGGACATCGGCGCTGGACCCCGGTAATTGACAGAAGGGGTTATTAACCCCTTCTGTGCCATGTGAGGAGGGCCTTGACAGAGGTGTAAGCTATAATGCCAGGAAAACAAAGTTGTTTTCCTGGCACCATAGTTTCCTTTTAAGGTGCAGCATTCTGCAAAACATTTATTTATTTTATGCAAAACCTATAAAGATTTGAGCATCCAAAAAACCATATGCATTTAAGTAGTATTGGTGCCAGGTTGATGATCAATCATTCCCCCCTGCAAGAGGTCCAGAGGTCCAAAGGGGGAGCTAGAGCTGAAAGATTGTAATAAGATATAAAAAGAGAATGAAGAAATAAAACTGGTTGGTATTTTTTTATCTCACTAATAAAATACATACTAAATATGAAATTGAAGTTTTAAATAAAAGTTTTAAATATGCTCCCATCCTATACAGTGATGCTTTTACAATCGTATTAGATATACACAAGACTAGTGTGTATCATTTAAAAAAAAAAAATATATTATTGTGGAAAATGACACCGTTGGGAAAATGAATAAGTATATTTTTTAACATAACACCATAATAAAAATTGAAATAGAAAAATATGAATGTTTTCCTACACATTTAATAGACAGCTCAATGAAGCTTTTTTGAGTCCTATAAAAGAACTTGAGAAAGCAATTATAAAACTGGCACATAAGGGAAGAAGTATTGTCCTCCTTACTAAGGAGAAATATGATTTTTCCTAAACATTTAATAGACACTTCGATGAAGCTTGTTTGAGTCCTTAGTTATGATGTATGCAAGGCATATTAAAGGAATACTGTAGGGTCAGGAATACAAACGTGTATTCCTGATTCTATAGTGTTACAAAACCATATTAGCCCACCGCCCCTCCTTAAAAAGAATGAAAACGTGCCTTTTTTACAGTGCCACAAAATGAAAAAAGGTTATTACAGTATTAACAGAATTTATGTACATAATTTGATCAGATGGGTATCATATTGTTAAATTATATTTACTTCGGACACTTTTTTTCCCATTGATTCCATTCTTTTCTTAATATAACATTATTCTCTGAATATGTGCGGTAAATCAATCCATGTTGTTTACTACCTAGAATGGAATATAAAGCCTCCTTAATGTCTGGCAAGTCACTCGTTTTCTAATATCTGGTTTTCGTAGGGTTGAAAGTTGTTGAGTATTTTTATTAGATTCCAATATGGATCCTCTTCAAATTTGTTTTATTTGGGAGTATTTATAATATAAAACAGTATTTTGTTTATCCTTCAGATCAATTATCTTTGGCTTAATCATGTTTTTTTGCACTGAGTTATGTCCACCTATTTATGGGCCATTGGGAAGAAAAAGTTGTATATGGGATGCACGGCTGGGCAGTGGACTTGGTCCTCTATCATAGGTACTCTTGAGTTAGGTGTGATATATCTAAATAGTAACAATCAGGGAATTTTTATAATAATACTAAAGTGCAATTTAGATTTGGACAATTTTATTGCTGACAATGTGATTAAAACTATATATTTCTTCAAGACTGTTTATGTAAAAAAAAAACTACATAGATATGAGTAGCTGTCATCATACTCCTTGGTTCAGAAATAATCCTAAGAGCCAATTTGGTGTGTCATCTAGAAATTGCACTGATAAATCTGTATATAGAGAACAAGCTTTGCATCGTCTTTTGGAGAACTTTTAGAGAAAGCATTAAATGAAGTAGAAATTATAGATAGGTTGGAATTAATAAATTCTAAAATAAGAGATACATGCACATATGTTCAAATTGAAAGATTTACAATCATTTTGAATTATAATGTTAATCACTCCAAGTTACGTAGAGTTTTGAAAAAAGCACTGGCACATTTTAGGTACCAGTGTGGTTATGAGTAAAATAGTGGAAAGTAATACTAGAATTTATGTATTTTACATTTTTATCATATTATTATTATTATTATTATTATTATTATTATTATTATTATTATTATTATTATTATTATTATATCTAGGAATCCTCTCCATTCTTCCTCTTACTTGTCTACCTTTACTCCTATTGGCTTATGCTTCAATCAGTTTTTTTGTTTTTTGTTTCTATTCAAATGTATTTGAAATGTTTCAGTTTAAGGAGAAAGATACAGTATATTATATAGATATATTTATTTTCTATGGTATCCATATCTTTCAAATTTTTATTATTCTTTATGCAGATGTGTGTAATTCTGTTCTGAGCAAAGATACAAATGGAGGAGAATGCCATTTTCAAATAAGTTTAAATTTATCATCCCCAACCTGGGGCCCTTATTATTAGAGGATTGCCAACTACTGACACAGTTGAATTGCCACTTTGTGTTTAGCTATAGTTACTATGGCATATGTAACAACATTTGTCCAACAGATCACAAAATTATTTAATGATTCATTTGATTGTTATTTTGTTCCCTTTAAATTCCACTGGTAAGGAAGTTTGTTTCTAAACTTAGAAACTCTTCCATTTCCATATCTTAATAATAGTGCAGATGTCTTGATGTACAGGTTTTGCATAATATTCAATGAAAAGGCAAGCCATATTATCTAGACTAGCTTAAACAAATCAAAAGGTTACTATTTATGTTAAAGAATTTTAATCTGAGTCATAAAGTTGCAAAACCAACAATTATCTATGCTTGAAATACAGGTTTAACTACGTGATACTAGAAGTGGATGTATTTCAACATCATCTTCTCTGTGGAAAAGGTATGACGTCGCCATACTTAACCCCTTAAGGACACATGACATGTGTGACATGTCATGATTCCCTTTTATTCCATTAGTTTGGTCCTTAAGGGGGTAAAGGGGACTTATCACTTCTCTAGAAAATACACTAATGAATAATACACAGAACATGTTGAGATACTTTGTTTTCTTTTAAATGTATATCAAACAGTTTGCAAATTCCACTATAACCATGTTTGAGCGAGGCAAACCCAGAGCAAATATTAAAAATAAGAAGAAGAGGGGGGCGGGGCCGGACCGCCGAGTTGGAAGGTCGCAAGCAAGATCTGCTCTTGCAAGATTTCTAAGATTAAGGCATTAAAACATGACCTACAGCGCAAAAGCGGACCAACAGCGACAGACCTCAGCACATGGAGCACACTGGACCCAGAGAGAGGCTGGCTCATCGAGCTGCAGTCCCCTGGAAGAGAAAGCAACAATGTTTCAGCCGGGGCCTTCTCTGGTGGTGAGCGGGGTGGACGGCCGCTGCCCCGCTACCCTACCAAACAGCGCCCAGCCAGAGGCCCAGCTCCGAGTCGACCAGGCCCTGTCCCCCCCCCCTATGGACCGGTGGGGGTCATTCCGGTCCTCACCCGACGGCCCCGACCACAGCACCACAACCAAGGCACGGTCACAACGTTACAGTGGTCTGCGGCCCGAGCGCAGCAACTAAAATGGCGGCCGCCATGTGCTTGAGAGGCAGGGGTACATCCTGCTCTCTCCCCACGCCAATAGTTCCCAGTGCAGCTCCCGGGCTAAAGCCCAATGGACCCGTGGCCTTCCGACCTCACGAGGTGGATGAGCGTAGTGACCCTCACCTGTCCCTGCAGCTGCCCAAACCGGAGGCGAGGTGTGAAGCCCCATCCACATTACCGACAAATGCTACACCGAGGGGACGAAGCACAATGACTATTCCCTCCAGAAACAACTACTCTTGCCGACAGGCGAAGCAATCCTGCACTGAAGCTGACCCCACACTCACCTCAAATTCGGCCAACATCTCGGAGACCAAGGCAAACCCAGCGGGGAGAGAGGCAGCAAGCTATCACAGACGCCATCCTGCACCGTACCTTGGAGAACACTAGTTCCCTGAAACATGAACAGGGCAGACCCAACCTACCTCGATAGCAACTTGAAGCCCTCATACATGGAACCCAGCTCTCTGACCTACTGGACACTAACCCCCTGCTTCATCAATATAGCAGAGCGGGCATCAGCTAACAAAAAGACTGCTCCTATACATGTGACCCCAAGACCACCATGCTGCCGACCCCTACCTGCCATGGAGCCGCCGGAAGCCTCGATTAAACAGGGTGATATCTTCAGATTCAACATGTTATTAACCTATGACAGTCCTGTCTCTCTCTCTCTTGTAAACGCATCTTTTGCTATTGTCACTCGCAATGTCTACTCTACAGAATCACTCAGCATTACTCTAACATATATAAAAATGTGCCGTTAATCTTAATGCACCAACTGTATTACCGGAACATAAGCTCGAGGACTGCTGTTGGGGCACCACGAGCCTGCATGTTATTCATTCACAGCACAATAAAAATAAAGAATTAAAAAAAAAAAAGAAGAAGAAGAAATAGAAATGTTTTAACCCCTTAAGGACGGCGGATGTTCTATGCCGTCCTTATTGGGGCAGTTCTAAATGCCGCAGGGTGGTATAAAACGTGCCCACTGTGTAGTAAGTCACTTCCGGTACGGACAAAAGTAAGGCATGAGAATCAGATATATCAGATATACACACCTCTGAATTACCGGACTCTGATTGGATAAACCCCACAGAGAAACACCAATGAATGGCAATACCATCATATTTAAAATGGAACTAGATCAAAAGCAGCATAATCCGATTGAAAAAGCCTTTTTACAGGGCGAAATGCGTCTTGGAAAGGATTCAGGACTTTGTTACAGAGAGACTTTTAATGATTAATTTTACTGTTCATTCTTAACCCTGCTTATGCAATAGTTTTTATTTAATACATTTGTTTCAAGTCTACTCTGGGTCCCTCTACTTTGCTGCTTCAAAGAAGGGTGGTGTCACTTTTAGAGACACCTATGCTATTCCACCCAAGGTGAGCAATTATTTGCACTGCGATATTTCTATTCTGTATATTGTGACTTATTATACTAGAAGGCATCTCTTGCTTTGTCACCTTTTGTCTCATTTTGTTCTGAGGAATACCATTTGGAGTTAAAGGGGAAAGTTTCACCAGAAGACACTACTGCTAAAGAGATCTGAGCCTGTCCAATGTGAGGCTCTACTCCATGTGAGTTGTCAATCTACAGTACAATACATTTCACTTATTTAATATAGTATTATGCTATGTGCTTTTCCCCATTTTTGTCTTTTATATGCACCCTGATATCCATTGGATCTGAATACCATCCAAGTTGGGTAACAATTTTATTATATTCCCACTTAGGATAGGTGGTCACATTTCCACTATTCTTATGCTCCACTTTTTGAGGTTAATAGCTCTTCTGGGCTCTTTGCCACTTCTTGTTGTGTATAAACTATAACTGTGGCCAGTGTTTGTGACTAAGTGACTACTAAAAAATATTGAACATACCCCGTTTAAAATACCTTGGGTTGTCTACTTTTGCAAATGGTATGCCATCATGGGGGTAATTCTCATTCCTGGGCTACCATACGGTCTCAAAGGCAACATAGCCAGTCTGGCAGATTTCAATGTGTATGAACTGAAATATGTAATGTGCTATATTTGACCCTATAACTTTCCACACAAAAAATACAAATCTTAATTTATCATATTTTTTTATATTGTATTCATAATGAATTATGTTTCTTGTGTAAATATTTGATATGACATAAAATCCCTATTTCTCCTGAATAAAATGATATATAATAAGTGTGGGTGCATTTAATATGAAAAAGGTGAAATAAGGTTGAACAGACATATAGCACAAATTCCAGGTTTTGTTTGTTTTGATCAGAACTTATACATTTGTCCCCATCCTTAAGGTGTTAATTAGTCCTCTCCTCTGTATGCTTTCTCTGTGCTGACTGCCAAGTGCAAAGGACAAAGCTTATAACAATGATTGACAAGGAGCTAAAATGTACAAGTACAAAATGCTGTAGAATAGAAAAAAGAGGTGTGGATTTGTATATTTAATTTGATTGTTCACAGCTCACAAATATATATTGTTAAATATTAAATATAGGGATAAATGAACATAATATTAAAATCCTAGGAAGGGGCAGGTTTATATGTGTAAGATTTTCCCAAATTGTTGTAGTTGTAAATAATGTACAATAAGAATAGGTTGTCATAGTGCTTGCAATATGTGGGATGGTATAATAATACTTTATTTGTTTTTCAGCTTGTGAGTCTACAGAATGAAATGCACAGTTTATACAGAAAACATTTGTGTATGTGCCAGACACAGAACGCTCAGTGTAGCTCCATTAAAAAAACACAAGAATGTGATGCAGACATGTTTTTTTGGCATACCTCGGTGCCATAGTTTACATGCATACCATGTTGTTGTGCAAGCAGTGCTTTCTGCACCCTGTATCTTGTCAGTCACTTCTTATTATGTGTATATATAGCATCCTCTAGTGGGCAACATATAATATATTTTCAGTGTCCATACTTTTATATGAAATTGCTGTTTTCATAGGTTTAAATAAGGACAATATAATGGGATCAATATATACAATACTATTAGAGAGCAAAATGTGTCTGCAGAAATAAAGAGTTTCTAATAGACAGAGAAATAGATATCTATTATCTGTTCATTTCTATGAATTCAAATGGATATTGTCAGCTGATAAACAGATGTCAGATGGGGGTATAAATATGTAAAATAGAAGTGTACTGAATGCAGTGTATGCAGATGCTTCCATATACCCATGAATGTACATGTAACATTATATAACTAATATGGTCACTCTGTGACTATGGTGATATGTTGCTCTTGACATTGTGGGTTGCACACAGGTGCATGGATCCAGATACACTACACATAGAAACTGAATTTCAAAATATTTCTGAGGCTAACTTAAACATCCATATATCTACTTTAAATTATATTAGCTTATCGATGTGAAAAAACACACAGTAAGAGTGAAAGTATTTGGCAGTGTAACAAACTCCTTGTATTTCGTGCACTCCTTTCTAGGGATGTGCATGGGCAAAAAATTTGGTTCAGTTCGGAAATTTGTGTGAGTAAAAAAAATGTGTCTGCTTCAGCAATTCGGACCAGTGGCATTCAGTTCGGTTCGGCACTTCGGAACTGCCGAATGTCGTCACTTCGGCGCTTCGGCACTGTAGACATTCGTAAGCATCCGAATGTCCGAATGGCATGAAATTCGTACAAATTTACATTCGGAACTAAACGAATTGCACATGTCTATTTTATATATTCCGTATAATAATTGGCTAAGGATGTTTGTCCAATTCATGTCATGCGCAGTAGAGAATGTGCAAGACTGCATTGGACAAACATCCCATGGCAGGCGATGAGTGAGCAAAGTACTTACTGTGCTTTTGCAGCACAGCTCCCTCGCACGTCCTTCATGGTCCACTGGCAGCCACGGTGTGGCGCATACAGGAGATGACGTCATAGCACAAAAGGAATTAGCTTATTGGTCGAGATTCCTGTCAACATTCACGTAGTTTTCCTCCTTCCCTCTTGTTTCCCCACTTTTAAGAAATCCGAATCACTTCGGCACTTTGGGACTACGGCGCTTCAGGGCTTCGGAACTTCCGAACTACCAAACTTTGGTGCTTCAGGACTTCGGCACCTCGGACATTCATCAGTATCCGAATGACAAGCAAAGACATAATAAAGCACACCAAAAACACTCCCACAACACACCCAGAGTCTCTGTGTCTGGGAGATAATTAAATGTACTTTGCTTAAACTAATTATCTCCCAGACACTAGAGGTACAAAATATAAAACATAAAATACCCCAAAACATACATAATATTATTAAGGACCCCCACAAATCCTATATCCCCAGATAGCCTGCATCTGAGCACCCAAAGTTTCCAAATAGCGCTCAGATCCAAAGAATACAGCCGAATCGTCACCGGGGTAAAGTTTTGACTGACCACACACGTGGAGTCTGCCCAAAATAGTTCCATGAGAAAAGTGGAAGTCTCAAAATGAAAGAAATGCCAACAGGTTCTCCTGGATTATAGGTAGCGATTGTTCGCCTTGTTCCTGCGAACAATTCTACCCTACGGCGCTCTCCTGGCTTGTCGTGGAAAGAAGCAGGCATTCGTGCCTTAGAGCGCACTGGCTCTAGGGGTGCAAGATTCTAGTGACCAGCAGGAAGGAAGCGCTCCCTCCTACAAGGCCACGTTATGGACCCCCGGCATGGCATGCATCTGTGGTAGAATCAGAAGCGGCGAGGGAGCTCTGATTTCCCACAACACACCCAGAGTCTCTGTGTCTGGGAGATAATTAAATGTACTTTGCTTAAACTAATTATCTCCCAGACACTAGAGGTACAAAATATAAAACATAAAATACCCCAAAACATACATAATATTATTAAGGACCCCCACAAATCCTATATCCCCAGATAGCCTGCATCTGAGCACCCAAAGTTTCCAAATAGCGCTCAGATCCAAAGAATACAGCCGAATCGTCACCGGGGTAAAGTTTTGACTGACCACACACGTGGAGTCTGCCCAAAATAGTTTCATGAGAAAAGTGGAAGTCTCAAAATGAAAGAAATGCCAACAGGTTCTCCTGGATTATAGGTAGCGATTGTTCGCCTTGTTCCTGCGAACAATTCTACCCTACGGCGCTCTCCTGGCTTGTCGTGGAAAGAAGCAGGCATTCGTGCCTTAGAGCGCACTGGCTCTAGGGGTGCAAGATTCTAGTGACCAGCAGGAAGGAAGCGCTCCCTCCTACAAGGCCACGTTATGGACCCCCGGCGTGGCATGCATCTGTGGTAGAATCAGAAGCGGCGAGGGAGCTCTGATTTCCCTGCTCTGCTCCCTCGTGCGGCTTTTGCTGTTGCCACGGTAGCCGGAATATGAAAGAATATTCTGGCTCCTGACATCAGTAGACAGCCGCGAGGTACAAGTGAGCAGAGCAGGGAGATCAGAGCTCCCTCGCCGCCTCTGATTCTACCACAGCCGCACGCCTCCTAGCAGCCCCACTGGACCTCAGGGACAGATTCACGCCAGCTATTCAGGTAGGGAGGCTGGGTGGAAAATGTTTAATTATACAAATCTTAAAAATTAGTCCGTGAATGTGTTACATAGTTACATAGTTACATAGTTACATAGCTGAAAAGAGACTTGCGTCCATCAAGTTCAGCCGTCCTCACATATGCTTTTGCTGTTGATCCAAAAGAAGGCAAAAAACCCAGTCTGAAGCGCTTCCAATTTTGCAACAAACTAGGAAAAAATTCCTTCTTGACCCCAAAATAGCAGTCAGATGTCTCCTTGGATCAAGCAGCTATTACCCCACTAATTAGAAATTGTATCCCTGTATGTTATGTTTTTGCAAGTATTTATCCAATTTTAATTTAAACATCTGTATAGACTCTGACAAAACCACCTCTTCCGGCAATGAATTCCATATCCTTATTGCTCTTACTGTAAAAAAACCTTTTCTTTGCCTTAGATGAAATCTCCTTTCTTCAAGCCTAAATGTGTGACCTCGTGTCCTATGTATAGCCCTGTTTATGAATAGATTTCCAGATAATGGTTTGTACTGGCCCCGAATATATTTGTATAATGTTATCATATCCCCTCTAAGGCGCCGTTTTTCCAAACTGAAGAGATTTAAATTTTTTAACCTTTCTTCATAACTAAAATGCTCCATTCCTTTTATCAATTTTGTAGCTCGTCTCTGCACTTTTTCTAGTGCCATGATATCCTTCTTTAGAACAGGTGCCCAAAATTGCACAGCATATTCAAGGTGTGGTCTTACCAGCGATTTATAAAGAGGCAAAATTATATTTTCATCTTGAGAATTTATGCCCCTATTTATACATGACAAAACCTTACTGGCCTTAGCAACGGCAGATTGACATTGCATATTGCTACCTAATTTGTTGTCTATAACAATTCCCAAATCCTTCTCGTGTATGGTTATCCTAGTTCACTACCATTTAGGGTGTAAATTGCTTGTGCATTCTTAACCCCGAAGTGCATAACTTTGCATTTTTCTACGTTAAATTTCATCTGCCATTTTAGTGCCCAGTCCCCCAATCTATCCAAATCTCTCTGCAGCAAGGCAATATCCTGCTCACATTTTATTACTTTACAAAGTTTTGTGTCATCTGCAAACACTGATACATGGCTTTCAATGCCCATTTCAAGATCATTTATAAATATGTTAAATAGAAGCGGTCCCAAAACAGAACCCTGAGGGACACCACTTACCACTTTTGTCCAGCTTGAAAATTTACCATTCATTAAAACTCGCTGTACTCTATCCTTAAGCCAATGTTCTACCCAAGAACAAGAATATTCATCTAGACCAATTTCTTTTAGTTTGAAGACTAACCTATTGTGAGGAACTGTATCAAATGCCTTGGCAAAATCCAAGTAGATCACATCCACTGCAACACCCTGATCTATATTTCTACTTACTTCTTCGTAGAATGCAATTAGGTTAGTTTGACATGACCTATGTTTCATAAAACCATGCTGATTATTGCTAATAACACAGTTCTTCCCAATGAATTCCTGAATATTATCCCTTAATAGCCGTTCAAATAATTTCCCAGTCACAGAAGTTAAGCTCACAGGTCTATAATTTCCAGGCAAGGATTTTGAACCCTTTTTAAATATAGGAACAACATCTGCCTTCCTCCAATCCTCCGGTACAATACCTAAAACAAAAGAATCTTGAAAAATTAAATACAGAGGTTCACTTATTTCCCCACTTAGCTCCTTAAGTACTCGTGGGTGGATACCGTCAGGCCCCGGAGCTTTATTTACATTAATTTTCTTTAATAGCTGTAGCACCTTGTCTCGAGTTATCCAATCACAAGTTATCTGCAAGTTTGTTGCAGCAATCATATGCATATCTCTTGCCATAGGATCCTCATTAATATATACCGAAGAAAAATAGTTATTTAAAATTTCTGCCTTTTCCTGGTCATCATTGACTAACAGACCCATCTCTGTTTTCAGTGTACCTACACTTTCATTTTTTGTTTTTTTAGAATTAATGTACTTGAAAAAATGTTTGGGGTTGGTTTTGCATTCTTTGGCTATCAATTTCTCATTTTCTAGTTTAGCCACTTTAATTGCCTTTTTGCAAGTATTATTGGCTTCCTTATATCTTATATAGGATGCATCTGATTGGTCCGATTTAAATGCTTTAAAAGCCCTTTTGGTTTTAATTTGTTTCTTTTATATTGATTACCCAATGGTACATACTGTGAAATGTACCTTTCTAATATTTGTTTGAATAGTTTCCATTTTTCCTCAGTGTTTTTATCACTAAGGCGTTTATGCCAGTCGATATGTTGTAGAGCTGCCCTAATCTTATTAAAATGGGCTTTTTTTAAATTATACGTTTTAATATACCCCACATGCTTTTGCTTTTTTGAGTTTATTTCAAAAGTTACCATATTGTGATCACTATTTCCCAAATGCTCCCCTACTTGAATGTTGGTTAAAAGATTAACATTGTTTGTTATAACGAGATCCAGACAAGCATCCTTTCTAGTTGGTCCTTGTACCAGTTGTGACATAAAGGTGTCATTTAACACATTCAAAAAACGGATTCCCCTAGCTGAAGTACTAGTCCCTCTATCCCAATTTATGTCCGGGTAATTAAAATCTCCAATAATTAATGTGTTCCCCCGATTTGCAGCTTCCCCGATTTGCAGCTCTAACAGCAGTTCTTCCTCATTAATATTTACATTTGGTGGTTTATAACATATCCCAACCAATAACGTATTTCCCTTTGTTTGCCCCAAGCAGATATATACCCATAAAGCTTCCACATTTTCCTCGTCACACTCCACATGCCTAAGATTTGACTTGAACTCATGGCTGACGTACAAACATACCCCACCACCCTTCTTGTTTTTCCTATCCCTCCTAAATAATGTGTACCCATTTAAGGTAACTGCCCAGTCATGTGTCTCATCCCACCATGTTTCTGTTATGCCTATTATTTTGTATTGTTTAGTGTATGCTATTGCCTCTAGTTCACCCATTTTGTTATATAGGCTCCTTGCATTAGTAAGCATACATTTAATATTACCATGAGTCATTTGTACTTTTTGTGAATCAATATTACATACCTCCTCTGTTCTGAGCTTTCCCCTCCCCCCATCTCCACCCCCATTGTTCTGAGCTAAGGCCCATCTCATTTCTATCCTATCTCCATTTTCTAGATTGCTTTGACCCTCCCCCCCTACTACTAGTTTAAAATCTCCTCCAACCTTCTAGCCATCCTGTCCCCCAGCACAGCAGACCCTCTTCCGTTTAGGTGCAATCCATCACGACTATACAGGTTGTACCCAAGCGCAAAATCGGCCCAGTGCTCTAAAAACCCCAAACCCTCTTTCCTGCACCAAGACTTCAGCCACACATTGACCTCGCTAATCTCCCGCTGCCTTTCTGCTGTAGCGCGCGGCACAGGTAATATTTCTGAAAATATTACCTTGGAGGTCCTATTCTTTAGCTTACTTCCTAGATCCATGAACTCACTCTTTAGGACCTTCCATTTTCCTCTGACTTTGTCATTGGTACCAATATGGACCATGACAGCTGGGTCATCCCCAGCCCCTCCCAATAATCCCTCCACTCTGTCGGCAACATGCCGGACCCAAGCACCCGGGAGACAGCAAACTGTCCGGTTGAGTCGATCAGAGTGGCAGATTACCCTATCTACTCTCTTAATAATAGAGTCCCCTACCACCACAACCTGTCTAGACTTCCTTACCCTCTCAACCCCAGCTGTACTAGAGGGGCTGTTCCCACGGCTGTTAGAAGGAACAGCTGTACAGCTACTCCTGAGCTGATGCACCCAACATCCTCACTCAAACGGGCAATTCTGTTAGGCTGCACTAGATCAGGACTAGCTAAACCTTTCCTCTTCCCTCCCCCTCTGCTTCCTCGCCCCACTGTTACCCAGCTATGTGCCTGTTCTCCATCTGTCTCATCTCCTCCCAATCCACTACCTGCACCCACTAAACTCTGCTCAGTGAGCAGCAGACTCCTCTCAGGATTATCAATCTCCCTCAGTGTTGCAATTTCCCTCTCCAGATCTCCAATCCGAGATTCCAGAAAAGCCACTCGCTCACACCCACCACAGAGGAATGGACCCTGGACAGATTTATCCAGGCATGCATACATGCAGCAGGATGTACACTGAGTAAAACTTGTAATCTTGCTTGCACTCATCCCCAGTTACCAAATAACACAAGTGAGCAAAAACAATATTTACCCTCTTCATTTCAACTCCTGTTGTTTTAACTCCTAGACTCCTAAAGAGACAACTTGAAAGAGCCTACTTTCAAGCAATTCCAGTGAGCAAGCTCTGTGAGTCAGTAATGGGTTTATATTGGCAATACAAATCCCACACAGGTGGAAATTAAGGGGCACTCCCCCTAATTAGCTCAGCAGCAGCAGCAGCAGCACCCACAAGGAGGGGAATAGAAACAACAAGAGAGGGGAAAAAAAAAAGGAGGGAAAACGTTTTAAATAAAATCAGCTAGGAGAAAATATAGAAGAAGAAAAAAAAAGGGTCAAAGTTTAAATATATCCAGCAAAGAAAAATAAATATATATGAAAAGGGGAAAAAAGTTAAAAAAAATTTAAATAAATCAAAATAGCAGGGAGAAAAACAAATTAAAAAGGGTAAAAGTTGATAAAAAAATAATATACAAAACTAAAAATGTAAACCTGCTTTTTTTCCCAAAAAAAGTGTGTGGGTGTGTCTGTGAGTGAGTGTATGTGTGTGTCTGTGTATGAGTGTGTGAGCATGTGAGTGTGCATGTGTGTGCATGTGAGTGCATTTGAGTGCATGTGACTGTATGTGTGTGTATTTGAGTATATGAGTGTGTCTGTCAGTGTATGAGTGTGTATGTCAGTGTGTGTGTGTGTTTGTGTCTGTCAGTGTGTGTTTGTTAGTGTCTGTCAAATCAGTGAGAGTATGTTTGTCATTGAGTCTGTGTGTGACTATCAGTGTGTCTGTCAATGAGTGTCTGTCAGTGTGTGTGTCTGTTAGTGTGCGTGTGTGTCTGTCAATGAATGAGTGTGTGTCAGATCAGTGAGTCTGTCAGTGAATAGAATGGCCTCTACCACAAGGTTTGAAAGCCATTCAGCGTTTTCTTGGTTTCTCTAACTATTATAGACGCTTTATTAAAGGTTTTTCCTCTATTGTAGCGCCTATCACCCGTATGACAAAAAAAAAATGGCAATACTCGTGTCTGGTCTCCCGAGGCACTTCAAGCTTTTGAATTTCTTAAAAATACGTTCGCCTCTGCACCTATTTTACAGCATCCTGTCCCCTCACTGCCCTATATTCTTGAAGTTGATGCTTCCGATATCGGGGTAGGTGCTGTCTTATCCCAAAGAGAGTCGCCTGACAAGCCATTGCATCCTTGTGGCTTCTTTTCCAAACAAATGTCCAAAGCAGAAAAGAATTATGATGTGGGTAATCGCGAACTCCTTGCTATTATTTTAGCACTTAAAGAATGGAGACATTTGTTAGATCCCATCCTCATATTTACGGATCACAAGAACCTATCCTACCTTAGTGAGGCTAAAAGATTGTCTTCTAGGCAGGCTAGGTGGTCACTGTTTTTGTCTCATTTCAATTATATTATCACCTATAGGACAGGTGATCGCAACACTAAAGCAGACGCTCTGTCCAGACAGTTCGAAACTACTGATAAACAGGAGATTGATGTTACTCCTGTCATTCCCCCAGACAGGATTATAGCTACTACTATTTTGTCTATTTCCTCGTCCCTCTTGCAGGCCATACAAGCGAAACAAAGCATGGCAGCTAGCGAGAGGCCTAATGATAAACTGTTCGTTGATGTTCCCGAAAGACGGGATATTCTGTCGTTGTATCATGACACTAAGACTGCTAGACATCCTGGTATTTCCAAAATGGTGTCAGCTGTTTCTCTGTATTTTTGGTGGGATTCCTTACGCACGGATGTCACCGACTATATAGGTGCCTGTTACTACTTGTGATCGGTTTTCCAAGATGGCTCACTTTGTGTCTCTTCGCAAGCTGCCCACGTCTAGGGAACTGGCATTACCTTCGCTAGAGAGGTGTTTCGGTTGCATGGCATTCCCGTATCTATTGTGTCCGATAGAGGTAGCCAATTTATTTCCAGGTTCTGGAAAGCCTTTTGTTCGGAAATGGGTATTTCTCTCTCATTTTCTTCCGCTTACCACCCCCAGTCTAATGGAGCTGCTGAACGTGCCAATCAATCTCTGGAGCAGTACCTTTGTTGTTTCGTGTCCCACCATCAGAACAATTTTTTTTTCTAGAAAGCAACAGTAAAGTTAGATCTAAAAAGGGTGTTGTAGGCCAGGGCTGCCCAATAGGTAGATCCCCAAATGTCATAGAACTATAACTCCCATGATGCTTTGGCATTCTAAACATATGGGGATCTATCTATTGGGCAGTCCTGTTGTAGACCATCAATGGCAAGCTTATGGCACGTGCTCCACAGCTGTCACATAGTTGGCACGTGAGTCATGAGCTTGCCACATCTTTTTATAAGCACTCGTCAGGCACAATGAGCTATTCCTTTATGCTCCCCCCCAATCCTGTGTTAGGAGAATGCTAGAAATATGGCACTTAGCCCTACTCCCTCTCAGGCTTGTGACAGGCAGTTAGTGAAGCAGCCTGAAGCTTGGGATCCTGGTAAACATATTATGTGGGGAGCAGAGTATTTATAAATTGAAATACTGTCACTGCATAGAGACCCCCTGCCTCACTGC
This sequence comes from Pelobates fuscus, assembly GCF_036172605.1. NCBI lineage: Eukaryota > Metazoa > Chordata > Amphibia > Anura > Pelobatidae > Pelobates > Pelobates fuscus. The sequence continues at coordinate 307,898,037 of NC_086317.1, read as the reverse complement.
AGTGACTCCCCGAAAGGCTCTTGTCATTCTCCTTCAACCTTTGGGCTAGTAATGGGGAGAAGGTGTTGGTAGGCCCTATATGGGGACGTGGAAACCCTACTGTAACTTCTATAACTGCTGTTATTGCCTGGGGATAGTGATGGCCCTGGGAGTGTATCCTGTGTAGGAAACATGGCATCAAGGAATACATTTTATTTAACCCCACAGCAAAGGGAGTGAACCAGCTGGGGGATGCAGTTAAAGAGAGTGCCCAGCATTGTTAATTTTGGTGGCAAATTTCAATTTAGTTTTAGTCAGGGTCTTTTGACTAAAAAGTCATTTTAGTTTTAGTCGTATTTTAGTCATCTGAATTATTTTAGTCTAGTTTTAGCCGGCTAAATCTCCAGTAGATTTTAGTTGACACAACTAAAATCTAATGGGTTTAGTTAAAGCCTCTATTTGTCTCTTTAGCCTCTTCCCCAGCCCCTCTGTGTCTCTTTGTGCCCTCCCAGCCCCTCTAGGTGTCTCTTTCTCAAGCCCTGGTCTGTTTCTTTTGCCCCTTACACAGCCCCTTGTGCAGTGTTAATTTTTGAGGCAAATTTCTATTTAGTTTTAGTCATAGTCTTTTGACTAAAATGCAATTTTAGTTTTAGTTGTATTTTAGTCATCTGAATTGTTTTAGTTTTAATCTAGTTTTAGTTGACTAAATTTCAAAAATTCTAGTCAACTAAAATTTGACTAAAGTTGTTGGTCTACAAGGTGCCCAGGGCCTGCACAGTGAGTATCCCTAATACTCTGCCGCCGGGGGAGCCAGAAGAGACAGGTAGAGCTGAATTGGAGGAAGGCAATCTAAAATAAATCAGGTTTAATTGACGTTTGGGAGCACAGGCTCAAAAAGGTTTGCCATCAATGTTGCTGACTATGGAAGAAGGGAGGGTTAGGGCTCTTTTTAAAGTACATCTGCAGAAATTAAGTGATACAAAATTGAAACCGGACAGAACAATTTGTATCTTTGCCTCGTGACAACACTGAAGCAAAGAGGAAGGGAAATTGGGCTATGTCCCATTTCGTATTGCATAATGGTTACACTTTGTGGCGAGAGAATTGGTTAACCAGAGAGAAATGTCAAGAGTTGCCTAAATGCATTTCTCAGAATAAAGGGCTCAATTTAATATTGCAAAAACATTTTAAATTATGTTTTCAAAATATCAAAAATATATCAATATATATGCATGTGCATTAGCCTCCCTATATTTTCCTAAGGAAAAGAGATGGATTGGCTGACGGTCTCAGTCAAGGAGGCGAATCGGGGGCAGAGCCAGTGCCGCTGGACCCACATTGCATTGAAATAAAGGTACATTTATAACCTATTTAAGGGGGGTTAGAAATCTAAATAGTGTTTTCAACCTATAGGTTCAGAAATACACATTTGTATTCCTTACCCTATAGTGTTTCTTTGAAGCAGAACTGTTGCATCTTGGTTTATGACACAAGGTGGATGCTAACTAATTGATAACTGTGAGTTATGCTATTTTTTTTTTATTTTACTGCATACCTGATTGTCTTGGCACAGCCAGTTGGCATACAAATCATTTTAACCACAGTGGTCCAGTACATGCTGGTGTATACACCCGTATGTCAATAAGCTTATATTTACTAGTATCTTATTTTTCTGCTAATGACTGAGCACAATTAATGTGCTTGGAGCATCATAGAATAGTGATGTTACCCTGGATACAAAGGTGCAATGGACGTGACCTAACTTTCATCACTTCTACACCTTACCTGAGTGGTACGTCAATACATTTTTATGTAGATGAGGCATTGAGGAACTATTTCTTCTTAAGAAGTGACAGTTCTGCTTTAAAATGAGGGTCAGCATGTATATGCCATCTGACATAAAAGGAAGTGAAGACCTGTGAGACTGGAATACCTGTGAATGCTGAATGACCATTAGGTTTATTTACTATAGGGAGAATTTAAAATTTAAGGCCAAAATAGACAAAATAATGTACTCATTTAGCTATGCTTCCAGTGCGGCTACTTTGGCATAAAACTTAAAGTTCACTTTGAATTCTCACATTAGTGAATAACCTCCAGTGTGCAACTGTAAGTCTTGTTGTGATTCAGTCTCTGCTGGAATAAAAGCCACTAGGCTTGATTAACCCTCAGTGAAACATAGCAGTTTCTCTGAAAGGGCTATGTTTTCAGCTACAGGGTTAAAACTAGAGGGACCTGGCACCCAGACCACTTCATTGAGCTGATGTGATCTGGGTGTCTGTAGTGGTCCTTTAAGTGTATGTGTATCTGCATGCACTGGGTACATACCACGGTGCCAGGTGCCTGCCGCCATGTGTTGCGGCCCCGGCCTGCGTAGAGTAAGTGCGGGAGGGGGGGGCCACACATCACTTTTTATCGCACCGGGGCCCCATGGGTAGTGTGTATGCCACTGTTAAGAGGTGTACGTGATAGGCAACAATCCATTGTGAAAATGTAATCAATTGTATTCATTATACCTGTCAGTGGTTTTACTGTTGTGGCTGATGTATGTATTTGCGTGTTTATGCCCTGTGTGATTATGTTTCTGTACATATCTATCTGAGAATGATTACCTTGGTGTGACTGTGAGTGTCTATAAGAGTGTCTTTGTGACTGTGTGCCTCTCTGTGTAAATGTGAGTGTGGTGAATGCCTGTTCACACGTGTCTGTTACTGACAACATGAGCTTGTTTTATGGTTTTAATATTAGTAGATCATTTTAGGAGTTGTATGTAAAATGTAAGCTATTTTAAGTTGGCTGCTGTGCTCTGAAATGCCTGGACCTATTTTTGTCCTGGACGAAAATGTATAGAATAGCAAAGAATATATAGCATACGGTGCTCAGGCGCTTTGGTAAATGTTACAGTTATAATGTTCCAAAGTGAAACAAAATCTGCACATGCAGCACAAATAAGTGTGGTTTCCGACCCAATCCAATCAATAAAATAGCAGGTAGTAGTGCAAAAAGGCAGTTACACAATTAACTGTGCAGTGTTTGGCGATACAACATACAATATAATATATAAATATACATTATATATCTACGCATACAAAATTAGTAGAAAAAGATTTATTTATTTTTTTAAATCAGCTATTTTAGCTTAAAATTGTAACTTCACCCTCCAGGGTTTCACAATTCCCATTTTAGTAAATAAACACACATACAATTTTAAGACTTTGGCATTGTTTCTTGTTACAGCTCTTAATATCTACACATGATTTATTGGAAGCATAACACATATGCATGCATTTAAAAAAATAAAATGTATTTGTGTAAACAGCTAAAACACTCTCTTTATACTTTATTTAATATAAAACGATGTTCATATTTCAGACAAATATATTTCTATTCGGTTTTTGAAATGAAGACCATGGCATGCTACCTAAAAAAAAACCACATAAAGCAGAAGGTTAGTTAAGTTATATTGCATTGTACCAATGACAACCCATCAGCAGCATATACAGTATGTTATATGCAAAGTACCAGCTTGTTTATACTTGTAGGAGACAGTAACTATAACTAGCACAATACATACATACATTTTTTGGGGAAAGAATCTGGATAATCCTTCTTAAAGCAGGAATGAATCCCTAAGATTTACTCTGTGGATGTTTGCATAAAAAGTACTCAGTATTCTTGAATATGTTTGTTTTGGGGGTTTTGTTTGGATTACATATGATACATACTTATAAATGCTCAAAGAAGATTGTTTCTATTATAAACCCATCTGCTCTAAACAACAATTTTAAAGTCAAAATTATGTATAGGTTTTAAATATTTCAAAGAAAATCCAGACATTGTTTGCTTTAATAACATGTTGAAGCCCTTTTGGAGTTAGCACCAATCTGCTTTGCACAAGAGCTGCGGGTATTTGACAGATTCTTCTCAGTTTGACTGAGATTAGGACTTTGACTGGGACACTGTGGAATGTTCAAATGTTTGTTGCTTTTGGATTGTGTTTCTGGCCAAAAAGCTCTATCTTCGTCTCATGTGACCACAATAGATTTTTTTCTATTTCGACTCCAGGTGTGCTTTTATGTCGCCGGTCTTGAGTAATGTCTTTCTTGTCATCTTTCTTTGTTTGATGATCTTGAAATTTCTGACTGATGCACATTTTCTCCAGTCTCAGCCAATGTCCTCCATAGCTTCTTTAAAGGGACTGAGGGCTTATTTTTGACTTCTCTCACAAGTCTCCTCCTTGCTTGTTTGTGCGTTAATGACGGTGGCCTTTTATTTGCATTGTCTGAGTTTTGGGATGTAGCCACCACTGTCAGATAATTGACCCGACATTGCTAACTGGCATTTCAAACCCATTTTGCTAACTGATATAGATTAAAGGAACACTATAGTCACCTAAATTATTTTAGCTAAATAAAGCAGTTTTAGTGTATAGATCATTCCCCTGCAATTTCACTGCTCAATTCACTGTCATTTAGGAGTTAAATCACTTTGTTTCTGTTTATGCAGCCCTAGCCACACCTCCCCTGGCTATGATTGACAGAGCCTGCATGAAAAAAAAAAACTGGTTTCACTTTCAAACAGATGTAATTTACCTTAAATAATTGTATCTCAATCTCTAAATTGAACTTTAGTCACATACAGGAGGCTCTTGCAGGGTCTAGCAAGCTATTAACACAGCAGGGGATAAGAAAATCTTAATTAAACAGAACTTGCAATAAAGAAAGCCTAAATAGTGCTCTCTTTACAGGAAGTGTTTATGGAAGGCTGTGCAAGTCACATGCAGGGAGGTGTGACTAGGGTTCATAAACAAAGGGATTTAACTCCTAAATGGCAGAGGATTGAGCAGTGAGGCTGCAGAGGCATGTTCTATACGCCAAAACTGCTTCATTAAGCTAAAGTTGTTCAGGTGACTATAGTGTCCCTTTAAGTACGCTCTCTCTTACAACTGTTGAATGCTCTATCTTCTCAAGTCTAACCAATGAGTTTTCCCAGAGCGGGACTTTTAGAGAAACATTGTTGTCACTTTAATGTATCTCCTGAAGAGGCCAGATTTACCCATTAGACTTTTGCATAGCAAAAAAAATAATAATAATCTTATAATAAATCAGATGAACCAAAAGGGTGTGAAAATGGGCCAAAATATGTACACAATATAAAAATGTATATATTTTGCAGTACACTACGATTTTCCTGCCATTATGTTCACAGATCAAGTAAATGTAACAAATTGAGGTAAAAGAGGAGGAGCTGTATTAAACCTCTCTCTATTTATTTATTAAATACTTAATATATAAAGGTCAATATATAAACCGTTTTTCAGTTTGATGTGTAAATTGGGCAAGGATCTGAATACCTTTTGCAAAGGTATTATAGATAGACACTGAAACACTACTGGCATGTGGAGTTAGGTGTCAAACAGATGTGTAACCTATTCCCTGTGCCTCTTTTTACATTTTAAAACAGGAGTCCTTTACACCCTTCTAATGCAGTATATACCGGGATATGCTGAAGATTCATCATAATAATCTGTATTATTACATGAGACCTCAAAATGTTCACAAAATAATAAAACAAATGGATTTTATTAATATACATTACACATTAGTGTTCTGACCCCTATTTATCATATGATATAGTTTATTTCATATATTTACCATTTCAATACTGTAAAACCCATAGTAAGATTAAAGATCAAAAGGGCTGAATTCTGAGGCTAGATATAGATTTGTTACTGATAACTCAATACCAATATTCCTATAGATGTCAATGGATACATGTATAAAAATAATCAAATTAACATATCTGCTCATCTGGCCTAACTAGAGACCAAACCCTTCACTTAAAATGTCAGTCTTAAATTGTTTATATTATATAAGTATTTAGATATGGTCATTTCTATATTGTATAATTATTTTCCATTATTCTATGATTATAAAGCGTGGATTTTCTTATTTTGCTTTGTTTAAGATTGTTTAGTTGGTGATATTTGTAATTATTTTTGTCACACTATGGGGTCTATTTGATAAACAGCGAACTAATTTGAGGAATATTTTCAACTTAGCTAAGGTGTAGAGATTTTTATTTTCAACTCAGCTTTTATTGTAAATTTGCAATGCAGTTGTCAATTTACCACAAATATACCGTTTACTAAATATGTCCCTTTGTAAGGTATTTTGCCATATAAATAGCCACCTCAAGGGATTAGAATACATGGAAGTGTGGGATCGGAAAGAATCTAGATATTTCTTATCTAGATGTAATACATCATGTTAAGTTGGCTGAGCAAATATTAGTAAAAATATCTCAAACAAACGACAGAACACTTCTCTAAAACGTGCAAAATCATTTCCTTTGTATCAATAAAACATGTCATAATTTATCTGATGTTGCAATAATGGAAAGTTGCTTGGGTATTTGCCAAACCATTTTATTTGGTGTTTATTTCACATACTTACAAATACTTTCCCAGTGAACGTATGTTTTACAAAGAAATAACTGTTTATAAATTAAGATTATGTCAATTGGAAAAGTATGCTTTTGTTATTTTTATTTAGTGCAGTTATCTGATATAGTATAACAATAGGTTTCACGGGGTAATAGATTAATTACCTCACCCTGCATGCTATGTGACATTAGTTATGGTTGCCCACATTTTGCAATTTTAGTTTTCAATTCATTTCAATTCCGTGTTCATGAAGGTAAAAGCACAGACAATTTAAAAGGGTTTATTCACCCTTTTTGTGAATTGTGGTGAATTAAAAATATGATTGCAAAAGCTAGGCTAAAACAAGTTTAAAGAAAAGAGCTGAATTGAAAAAGCTATTTTAGTAGAAATGATATACCGTAATTTGGTTTTCAGTTCATGGGTTCTCACTAAACAGGGAATTGTGGAGGACTGCCAAACAGACAGAAGCAAATGCTCAAGGTCTCAAAACTTAAAAAAGTAAATGAGACCCTAGGCATACCTGGAAATACGTATAGAGTTTAGGAAAAATAATATACACAGATACTGGAGGCTGGATCCCCCTAGCCAGGGAGGACAGTGCTACAAAATAAGTAATAAAATAAATCAAAATAGATAAAAGAACAAAAAAAAACAAATGAATGAAGTATATACAACTAGTACATTCTCTACTGTCTAATGGATCTGGGATAAAGTCAGAAGACAGAGGACTATTCTGGGATAGAGGGACAAAAAATAATAAACAATCCTTTAATGTTAATAATCAATGAATATATCCATATCCCTGCCTCTGATGCTTACCCAGCCATATAGAGTAAATGAGTAGATAAATAAATCAACATAAAACAAAATAAATGAAGTATATACAGCTAATGCGATCTCTACTGTCTAATGGATCTGGGATATAGTCCAAAGAAGAAGGGCTATTATGGGATAGAGGGACAGAACATAAATGAACATCCTTTAAAGTAAATAATCAATGAATATATCCAAATCCCTGTCCCTGCTGTTTACCCAGCCCTGTATATAAAGCCATAGCCTGCTCCAAAGTTAGTGCTTAGACCTAATTCGTAATCTATATAGTATAGGTCCTCAGCTCTCAGATGCAGATACAGTTAATCAAAACAAAAACAAATCAAAAAAACAATAATAGTCAGACTGTATCACAGAGATGCTGCAAGCAGGAAATAGAGCAATAAAGTGAGAGAAGCGTAGGATATAATAGGGGGTCAGTACTAAATGTACTTGACAAATGTAGTTATAAAGCCTCTCTCCCTTTTCAGCTAGCTAGATAGACATAGTAGAGAAAGAAAGAGAATCAATCAAAAAACGGTGATACAGAGCATAATCAAAAAATGCTCCACACCCAAAGTGTTTAGTCAGTGCCCATGTGAGAAACACAAAAATTAATAAATGCTAAAAGCGCCCCTATGTCATGCACCTTCGTCAGGGACCAGGCCCCTGACGAAGGTGCATGACATAGGGGCGCTTTTAGCATTTATTAATTTTTGTGTTTCTCACATGGGCACTGACTAAACACTTTGGGTGTGGAGCATTTTTTGATTATGCTCTGTATCACCGTTTTTTGATTGATTCTCTTTCTTTCTCTACTATGTCTATCTAGCTAGCTGAAAAGGGAGAGAGGCTTTATAACTACATTTGTCAAGTACATTTAGTACTGACCCCCTATTATATCCTACGCTTCTCTCACTTTATTGCTCTATTTCCTGCTTGCAGCATCTCTGTGATACAGTCTGACTATTATTGTTTTTTTGATTTGTTTTTGTTTTGATTAACTGTATCTGCATCTGAGAGCTGAGGACCTATACTATATAGATTACGAATTAGGTCTAAGCACTAACTTTGGAGCAGGCTATGGCTTTATACAGGGCCGGATTAAGAGCCCAGTGGGCCTGGTGCTGATAATTATGATGGGCCTAATTACAAAATCTTATTGACCAAAAACACTAAAACAATCCTACCTCCTAAGCGTCATGTATCTGATGGAGATGATGCTGTAGGGAAACTCATAGGATGCAACTATGAGAAAACACAACCCCTTTGCTAATCTCATGCTTTCATCTTTCAAGTAAACCCATACCCCCTAACAGCAGTGTCCAGTAAAGCAGGAAGTCTATGGATGTGGTGAAAGGGTGGGCTACTGACACAAATCACATAACCAGAACGGCCGAAAGGACGAACATACACAAAAAGGGGGAATGTCTGTGTCCCTATGTCTCCCAGTCCCTTAGTGTTTGTGTCCTCATGTCTCCCGGGGTCCCCATGTCACTAGGGAACATTGAGAGACATTGGGACACTGGGAGACATGGGGACACAGATACTAGGGAACACTGGGAGACCTGTGAAATCTGAGACTCTTGGGGACACTGGGTGACAGACACGAGGGGACACGGGGAGACATGGGGCACTGAGACACTGTGATATATAGGGGACACTGGAAACTTGATAAAAACCTGGGTACAGGTCAAAATGTTGTGGTGTCCAATAAACCTGCTTAAAGCTATCACAGTGAGTGCCTGAGATTTTTTTCTTTTATACTAGGGGACACAGACACTACGGGCACAGAGACACTACGGGCACAGAGACACTATGGGCACAGATACACTACGGGCACAGAGACACTATGGGCACAGAGAGACATGGGGCACTGAGAGACACTGATACATAGGGGACATTGGAGACTTGATAAAGACCTGGGTACAGGTCGAAACGTTGCGGTGTCCAATAAACCTGCCTAAATCTATCATAGTGAGTGCCTGATATTTTTTCTTTTATACTAGGGGACACTGAGACACTAGGAGACATGGGGACACAGAGACATTGGGAGACTAGGGGACTTTGGGAGTCTAGGGAACACTGAGACACTAGGGACACTGGCACACTACAGACACTGAGAGACACCAGGGACACATGGGGATACTGAGATACTAGGGACACTGCCTGGGAGACATGGGGACACTGCCATGTCTCCTATGTCTCAAAGTCGCCCAGTGTCCCCATGTCTCCCTGTGTCTCCATGCCTCTCAGTGTCCCCATGTCGCCCAGTGTCCCCTAGTGTTTGTATCCCCATGTCTCCCAGTGTCCCTTAGAGTCTGTGTACTCATGTCTCCCAGTGTCCTGATGTCACTAGGACACTAGGGGACACTTAGAGACATGGGGACACTGGGAGACATGGGGCCACTGAGCAACTAGGGACAGTGGCTGGGAGACATGGGGACACAGACTAGGGGCCACTGGGAGACATGGGGCAACTGTGTCCCTAGTGTCTCAGGGTCATGGGCGTCCGAATGGGGGGGTAAAGGGGGATACTTGCCTCCCCCTTCCCCCTCCTGGATTTTTCAGCTTGTGCTGCTATTTTTCGTTTTAGTGTGAGAATACAGTGCAATACCAGCGCTGTCCAGTAGGTGGCGCTGTGAATGGAGAAAGGCAGGAAGCTACAGCTTATCCCTGCCTCTCTCTCTCATGACTGAAACCGCAGGGGAGCAGCACAGAGGCAGCCTACAGAGCAGGTAAGTGAGGGATGGGGGGTGGGGGATACCGCATAGAGGAAGGTAAAGTTCTGCAAGGGGCAGGAGGGGTCAGAAAGGAATAGAAAGGGGCTGCAAGAAGCAGGAAGGGGTCGAAAGGTTTTCAAGGAGCAGGAGGGTAAAGTAGAAGGAGCAGCAAGGAGCAGGAGGGGTCAGCAAGAAGCAGGAGGGGTCAGCAAGGAGTAGAAAGGGTCTGCAAGAGGCAGGAGGGGTCAGCAAGGAATAGGAAGGGGCAGCAGGAAGGGGTAGGGACGGTCTGCAAGGAGCAGGAGGGGTCACCAAGGAGTAGGAAGGGTCTGCAAGGAGCAAGAGGGGTCAGCAAGGAAAAGGAAGAGGCAGCAAGGAGCAGGAATGGTCTGCAAGGAGCAGGAAGGGTCTGCAAGGAGAAGGAAGGGGCAGCAAGTAGTAGGAAGAGACAGCATGGAGTAGGAAGAGGCAGCAAGGAGCAGGCGGGGTCAGCAAGGAGTAGAAAGGGTCTGCAAGGGGCAGGAGGGGTCAGCAAGGAGTAGTAAGGGTCTGCTAGGAGTAGGAAGGGGCAGCAAGGAGAAAGAAGGGGCAGAAAGGAGTAGGAAGGGTCTGCAAAAAGCAGGAAAGGTCTGCAAGGAGCAGGAAGGGTCTGCAAGGAGCAGGAAGGGTCTGCAAGGAGCAGGAAGGGGCAGCAAGGAGCAGGAAGGGGCAGGAAGAATCAGAAGGAACAGAAAGGATCAGCAAGGGGCTGCAAGAAGCTGGAAGGGGCAGAAAGAAGCAGGAAGGGCAGTAAGAAGCAGGAATGGTCTGCCAGAAGCAGGAAGGGCCATCAAGGAGCAGGAAGAGCCATCAAGGAGCAGAAGGGGATCAGAAAGACAAAGGAGCAGAAGGGCGCAAAATAAGCAGAAAGTAGCAGAAAGGTAAAGGAGCAGAAGGAGACTCAGAAGACAAAGAAGACTGTGTCAAATGAAGGAGAAGAAAATGAGATTGGAGCACTTCATTCTGGACACCACATCATAAGGCGTTGGTACCTGGGCCTGGCAGTGAAACTTTGGACCTTCTCATCTCCCCAGGTAAAAACAAACAATATCAGTGTTAATGTGTTCACTTTTATTTACTGAGTGTCAGGAAACACAGAGGGCCGCTGGGTAGGGGTGCCGCTGATTGGCTAGATGGGTCAGCTAGCACTCTAAGCCAATCAGTAGCTCCCATTTCATAAAAACGTAAAACATTTTTATGAATCGGGAACTAGCGATTGGCTTAGAGTGTCAGCTGACCACTCTAGCCAATCAGCGGCACCCATGCCCAACGTCAATCTGCACTTCCTGACACTCTGTTTCAGAAGTCGAATACCATTGAGCGACCTGGAGAACTGGAGCTGAAGGAAGCCTTTGGGGGTAAACCATTTGAGAGCGGTTTCACCCCTTCAAAGAAAGAGCACCCGGGGGCCTCCTTGCACCACAGCATTTTCATTTAGATAAAGTTGTTATGGTGACCAGAATGTTCCTGTAATTTGATGAAAGGAACACTATAGTGTCAGGAATACAAACATATATTCCTGACACCATAGTTGTGAAAACGCTATTCATCCTTGCTTTATGTGAAAATGACTATGCTCCTTCCCTTTCATGACACTGTCAAAAAGGGGCCAAGCATGGATGTCATTACAATTATGCCCCCCGCCCCCCCACGGAAAAATTCCTGCGGACGTCCATGCTCAGGGTCCCCATGTTCCCCAGTGTCCCAATGTCTCAGCGTCCCCATGTCTCGGAGCTGCTGTCTGGACTCTCTGTGCAGAGCTGCTCCCCCGCAGATCAGACAGTAGAGAGAGGCAGGGAGGGAGATGCCGTAACTTCTTATCACTGCCTCTCTCCACACAAACAGCGACCCCTACTGGCCGGCGCTGGTATTGCAGAATAATCTATGTTTATACTGAGACAGACATTTGTATTGCAGGTATTACTGCAATACCGGCACCGGCTAGGAAGCCTCAAATACCTGAGAAATACTTCTGAGAAATACCTGGCAATCCTAAGAGATACATGAGAAATACCTGGCAACCCTAAGAGTAGTGTGTAAAAAAAAAAAATTTCAAAAATTTCCAAATTTTTTTTTTTTTTTTTTTTAAACCAATGGGCCTATTCCATGGGCCTGGGCCTGGAGCTGCAGCTCCATCAGCCCCTATGTTAATCCGGCCCTGGCTTTATATACAGGGCTGGGTAAACAGCAGGGACAGGGATTTGGATATATTCATTGATTATTTACTTTAAAGGATGTTCATTTATGTTCTGTCCCTCTATCCCATAATAGCCCTTCTTCTTTGGACTATATCCCAGATCCATTAGACAGTAGAGATCGCATTAGCTGTATATACTTCATTTATTTTGTTTTATGTTGATTTATTTATCTACTCATTTACTCTATATGGCTGGGTAAGCATCAGAGGCAGGGATATGGATATATTCATTGATTATTAACATTAAAGGATTGTTTATTATTTTTTGTCCCTCTATCCCAGAATAGTCCTCTGTCTTCTGACTTTATCCCAGATCCATTAGACAGTAGAGAATGTACTAGTTGTATATACTTCATTCATTTGGTTTTTTTTGTTCTTTTATCTATTTTGATTTATTTTATTACTTATTTTGTAGCACTGTCCTCCCTGGCTAGGGGGATCCAGCCTCCAGTATCTGTGTATATTATTTTTCCTAAACTCTATACGTATTTCCAGGTATGCCTAGGGTCTCATTTACTTTTTTAAGTTTTGAGACCTTGAGCATTTGCTTCTGTCTGTTTGGCATTTATATAGTTTAGGGGTTAAGCCCCTGGAGACCCCTGGAGTCTCCCTGCGGTACAATAGGCTAAGCGGAGCCAGACTGGGACTGCCCCATTTGGTTCGGTACTGGTGACTGTTCCATCTGGGTTTGGGACTAGGTCTGTTACCCGCTACCTATTCTTTCGTTCTGTTTTATTGTGGAGGACTGACAAGGTGTTTAATAAACATAACTACAGCAATTCAAAGAGTAGCTGAATTGGAGAATTTTCCCATTCCGAAGTTTTGATCTGAAATTTGCAGTTACCTTGTCATTTCTCCACTATTGCCTGTTCAGTGAGTAACACTGTTTAAGTCAGTTTACATTTATTTATTTTTTTCTTTTTATATTTCTATATGTGGAACCATATAAGAGGGATTTAATGCATGTGGAATACAGTAGGTAGGAACTTTTGCCGTGGAACTCTTAGCCATGCAATCTAGGTTTAAAATGTAAAGAACACGTTTTATGGTGTCCTACTTTATCCATATGCTTATTTTTAGTTCTCATGCCATAGTAAGTTAGATGATTATCATTAATGGGAACCTATCAATTTACGTCCATACAAATTATGTTTATATTCTGAATGCTAAAGGAAAGCAGTTCATGCCCAGACATCCGTTTAATGTTTGCCTTAGTAAAGCATTTCTTAGTGTTATTAAAATAAATCTGCTGGTGTTAAAGACCCCCCCACCCCCATGCACATGCATTTTATTGGTGCTGCTTAAGACCCCCGGTACCAGCTGTAGTTGTGGTGGTCTATGGCATAAAGACACCATCATTCTATTCACGGTATTCCCCTCACCCCTAAATCAAGCAAAATGGTGCTGGGATCATTGCATACATCATATATTTGTCACTGCTCAGGTCTCCTTCACTCATTTACGTATTTTCCATATCACAGATTAAGTTTGTGAGCTAAATACTGTCAAATTAATGTACGCTTTGAGTGTGCTGTAACTAGTACTGACCCAAGAGGTCAGAGGTATTTTGTTAATTGCATTCAAGAATACAATGCTCCCCTTCCACCCCAGCTCCAAGAGCCACATCCCAAACACACACTTATGAGCCCCTACCATACCACCTAATATCTTACATTAGATATACCTATACAAGCAGGGCCGGCCTTAGGCCATTAGGCTCCCTGTGCGAAAAGTCTTTACGGTGCCCCCCCCCCCACCAAGCTGCCTGTATACAGTCACACACACAGGCAAAGGCAGACAGTAACACAAACAGTTACAAGCAGACAGTCAGACACACACACACACTCTCTCTCTCTTTTTCTCTCAGGCAGACAGTCACACATGCTCAGTTAAAGGCAGACAGTCACAGTGGCAAACACACAGTTAAAGGCAGACAGTCACACACAGTTACAGGCACACAATCACGAACAGTTACAGGCACACAGTCACACACGCAGTTATAGGCAAACAGTCACACAAACAGTCACAAGCAGACAGTCACAAATACTCCATTACAAGCAGACAGTCATACACATTCAGTTAGAGACATGCAGGCACTCACGCACACTGATAGGCACACACACACTCAGTTAAAGGCAGATAGTCACACATACAGGCCCAGGCACACACAAAGGCACAGCTACAGCAACACACACAATTGGAGTCACACACAGTTACAGTCACACACAGGCAGACTGTCATACACACACAGGCAGAAAATCACACACACACACACACTCAGGCAGGTAGTCACACATACAGTCACACACACACACACACACACACACACACACACACACACACACACAGGCAGTCACACAGACAGACAGTCACACACACACACACACATTCAGGCAGGCAGTCACACAGACAGACAGTAACACACACAGGCAGGCAGTCACAGACAGACATTCACACACACACACAGGCAGGCAGTCACAGACAGACAATCACACACACACACACACACACACACACACACGCAGTTACACACACACACTTACCTCTTTTCATTATGGCTGGAAGGGAGAGTGCAGATGGTTGTTGGAAAAGCACGGATTCCTTCCTCCTTCCCTCTTCCTGTACAGCAGTTACCAGGGGCTTCTGGTAGGTATTGGCCCCACCTCCGCCTTGTGATAAGCCCTGCCCCCGCCGCTCAGTAAGCCCCGCCCCCGCTGCCTCTGTATTTTTTTTTCATAGACCCAGGTGGAGAATAATAAAATCCTCCACCCGGGTACCTGTTTTAGTTCTTCTGCACTCCTGTCACCTGGTCACGTGGAAGCTGTGCAGCCGCACAGCTCGCACACACCTAAGGTCGGCTCTGTATACAGCAAGACTCAATTATACACAATTACACATACTTCAATTATGACACTATCCTCCACTTGGTGGTGCTTAGGAAAGGTAGTGACTTTAGAGTCTCTTTTCCTAGGTGTCTAGCGTCATGGGGTCAGGAGAGTTGTACACCAGGCTAGTAAACAGGAAGCGGTGTCGAGAGATCTCCTATCTCAGCATTTGTTTCCTTTAACATGCGGCAGGTTACTTTAAACAGCTAGCTGCCATGTCCTGCTAATATAACTAGGAAGGCTTATTAGGTGTAATTAAGAGAGCATTGTTTTACTCTATGGAAGCTGGGGTGTAGTGGTTATGATGCTAGAAGTAACCCTTTAAGTTCATTTTACCTTACAAGAGCCAAGTTCTGTAAAGTTCAGGGTGGAACATAAAGCTACATGATTCATTCTTTGGCGCTTCCCACTGTTGCCCCTTAAATGCTGTAATCTAAAGGAAATGAATGTTTAAATGGAGAATATTAATCATGCAAATCCTTCAACAAGTAGTTAAAGTGAACCTGATGTGCATATAATAAAATGTAATTTCTACATAGTGCTAGCCAATGTTCTAGTGCACCAGTTCTCAACCTGCGGTACATGTACCCACACCACAAGCAGGGGGTACACCTGAAGCTGTCTGGCCACCTTAGAGACCCCCCCCCCCCCAGATTATGATGTCACTCCGGTATCAGCATCAGAAATTGGCAGGGAAGCAAAGCAAGATGAGCATAAATATGACAGCACTAGACTCCCTGGAAAAAATCCCCACTGAACTCCAGGGAAAGGATCTCCTCCAGCTCTGCTTCACTCCCACCTTATTTGATTGCTCTTTCCTGTCCTAATGTGTTTTATACCCCACCTCCTATAGACTGTAAGCTTGTTTGAGCAGGGCCCTCTTCAACCTACCGTTCCTGTAAGTTTTCTTGTAATTGTCCTATTTACAGTTAAATCCCCCCTCTCAAAATATTGTAAAGCGCTGCGGAATCTGTTGGCGTTATATAAATGGCAATAATAACAAGAAGAACTCCCTCATAAATAATGTGTAGTTACCCCATTATTTCACAGTTCCCCATTCATCAATTAAACCATGTAGATTTGTATCATTACCTATTTATCTATTTTACTGTCATGGGTCGGGTTGCGCACCACCTTGCTAAAATAAAATAATACCTACGAACCTTTCATATAGACAAAGATGGAGACTTTAATTTTGGGGGAAGGCGAGTGGTGAGTGGCTATTCTGAGAAATGTGTGGTGACTTACTAATAACAATGTTTGCAAAGTAAATGTAATTTAAAACAAGAACATTTGATTGAACAATGTACTGATTTATAAACACATCTATTGCAGTTTAAACACATTTAGGCACATTACTGTGAGTATTGTTGTGTGGAACTCTATTATACACTCAGCAATATATAGCTCCTAGAAAAGAGGACAGAAAAGAGGTAAAGAGGAGTTTGGGCACAAAATAGATACTGTCCCTCCCAAATAGGGACACTTGGGAGGTATAATAATGCATTATAAGTTCTAAACTTATCTAACATCATGGCATTTTCAAAATGATGAGCAGATACACCAGTTTTTATATTGGGTGCAGGGAGCATACTGGGAAGCACATGGTTAACCACAAAGTTGTTATGCGAGTTTAAAATTGTTAAAATATTTTTACCATTTATGACTTGGCGAGAGTATACTGTTCCTTATCGCCCGATTTCCTGTATTTGTATATGGAAATTATTGCTATAATCACGCATATCAAAGCTGCTGGAACCGCCACAATGTACCAGGAAAAGTGGGAGGCTGTAGAAATGCAGAGAATAACAAACATGTTTAACCATCTGAGTAACAAACAAGAGCAATTAACATTAAACAATATGATTAGAACTTATACGATAATAAAGCTCTGAGAACACTAGAAATCTGTGTGATCTAAAGGAACTTATCTCCACTGTATACATATTAGTGCTATGCTATAGGTTCCTATAATGAATATTCCACCAATATAAACAGTGTCGTCCACTCCTAGTCAGATTCCTGACCAATTAGCCTGCAACTTAATTACAAATATACAGAGCCCCAGAGGTGAAAGAAAAAATATATTTTTTTTATTGTGTGAATGCTGTACTATCTCATGCTCACCATTAATAGCTGGTACCCACAATATAGTTAACTTGTGCAAACGCTTTAATTATTTTGTGTGTGCAATATAGATAATAAGTGCACACAATCTACAAAATCATGTGCACGAGATAAGCAGGGTTGTTGCTTCGATAAGCATCAATCACATTACTTCCTGCAGCAGTCCCTGGTTAGGGTTCAAAACGGCAGCAGAGTAGGCTGTCCCCTCCAGTGACGTCATTGTAAGGTGTGCGCATTAGCTATTAACGATCTCACGTGCTCAAATTATTAATTAGTTTATGTGCATGAAATTATGTTAAAACTGATTCATATACCCGAAGGGCTACAAAATCTAAAATGGCATATGATCCATCAGAAATCATTAGAGTAATAGAAAAAAAAAAAGCTTTCAAAATTGCTTGTCCATTTGTCATTATTTGTCTATTAAACACAGAAAATATGATGGATTTTGGTTTTACCAGCAGTGATTTAACATAGTTACTTAGGCAGGGTGACCAGATTCACCATGTTTTCTGGGACACATATCACATATACCGTATATACTCGAGTATAAGACGAGTTTTTCAGCACATTTTTTGTGCTGAAAAACCCCAACTCGTCTTATACTCGAGTCACTGTCTGTATTATGGCAATTTACATTGCCATAATACAGACAGGGGGCTGACAGCGAGCGCTTACCTCTCCTGCAGCTCCTGTCAGCTCCCTTCTCCTCTGCGCCGGTCCGTTCAGCACCTCTGTCAGCTCCCAGTGTAAGTCTCGCGAGAGCCGCGGGGTCATAGTGCGGCTCTCGCGAGACTTACACTGTGAGGTGACAGGGGAGCTGACCGGACCGGCGCGGAGGAGAAGGGAGCTGACAGGAGCTGCAGGAGAGGTAAGTGCTCCCTGCCAGCTCCACTCATCCCCCCACTGAACTACCAATGCCACTGGACCACCAGGGAGTGAGAGCCCCCCTCCCTGGCCAGCTAGGAAGCAGGGAGGGGGGACGAAAAAATTAATATATATAAATAATAATAATAGAATAATTAAAAAAATATATATATAAAAAAATAAAAATAAAAATAATAATAATAAAAAAATATTAATGAAACAAAAAACAATATTAAAATAATAATTAAAAAATACCCCCCCACCAAGGCTCTGCATCACACTCTGCATCACACACACACACACTGCATTCATACACACACACTGCATTCATACACACTGCACTCACACACGCACACTTTCCCAGTTTTTTGGGGTAAAATTAGGGGCCTCGGCTTATATTCGGGTTGGCTCATACTCGAGTATATACGGTACATATTAATAGGGAGCACATAGAAAAAAGGGTAGCTCTGTAGTATGTAGAATTCAGAAGAAAGTGTATTGAATTAAGCAATAAGACAATGAAGAATCATGCAATTAGATAGTAGTCAATGATGCATTATGTACACTACTGGACAACCATTTTCACATGTTTTCATAAATAAGGGAGAAACTTGTATGTGTCCTTGAATCTGGTCACCCTGTAAATAGGCTAAAAAGAGAAATGCGCACATCAAGTTCAGCCTTTCTCACTTCTGTGTTTGCTGTTCCAAAAAAACACGCAAAAAATTGTTCTAATTTGCATCAGACTAGGAAAAAGTTTCCTTCTTGACCCCAGAAAGACCGTCAGATCTCTCGTTTGATCAAAAAGCTGATACCCAACCTATTAAAATGATATCCCTGTATGTTATGTTTTTGTAAGTACTGTATTTAAACCCAACTTAAAACCACAAGCCACTATTTAACAGTTTTATTTATAAACATATAACCTCTGAAATCAACCTATATTCATATTTTGACAGTCTCAAATTAATATCTGGCCGGAGAGACCTAATGTGCATGCGCGGCAATGTCGCGCATGCGCATTAGAGCTCCCCATAGGAAAGCATTGAAAATGCTTTTCAATGCTTTCCTATGGGGAATTGAGCGACGCTGGAGGTCCTCACACAGCGTGAGGACGTCCAGCGACTCTCTAGCACAGGTTTTCTGTGCTATTGAGCAGGAAGTGCCCTCTAGTGGCTGTCTAGTAGACAGCCACTAGAGATGGAGTTAACCCTGCAAGGTAATTATTGCAGTTTATAAAAAAACTGCAATAATTACACTTGCAGGGTTCAGGGTAGTGGAAGTTGGCACCCAGACCACTCCAATGGGCAGAAGTGATCTGGGTGCCTGGAGTGTCCCTTTAACTAAGATAATTAAATTTTAGTAGGTAAATAAAAAGCACCTGAATGGTGGTGCAAACTTGATTGAAACAACCAAATTAGCCTTTACTGAATATATAAAGAAGTTACATTTGGTTGAAACAGATTAACTTTATCTTCAACAATCAAACCACAGCTGGCTGCTCAACTTTTAAGTCAATGATAAATGCTCATATATAGTATTGATAAATATATATTATTAGTAAATGCATGATATAACACTATTATATTATGGTAAGATCTAATACATCACAAAATGTGAAACCCTCTACTGCCCAAATGTTTTTTCGCCACTGTTAAAGTCTTAATTTGCAGATAATTAAATGAAATAAGTGATAACTGCTTTAAAAAAAAGGAGAAAAAAACCTAAACATTTTAACAATTTACTGTAAACACAAACCATATAAATAAAATCATTCTTCTTTTTTTACCTGCTTGTCGTATATGAGTGGGGAGGACTTGTGTACCATAATCATTGCTGCCTATACACTTAAAATCAGTGCTGAAATCTGCATCTTTAACTTCTTCAAAAACTAATGGGACTTCAATGTAAAATCCACCCCTCTCCTCAGTTTCCCTGAAAGCAGAAAGAACATTTTCATTACAAAAATACTGTACAAACATAGCTATGCAAGACTGTTTGTCTGTCTGTCATTGTAATACTGTTTTTGTTAAACTAATTGATTTTCCTGTGAGTCCTGTGAGTGCACCACCTCTTTTTTTTTGTATGCCTGTCTGTAATAAAGAAATATGAGAGGTATATTAACCCCTTAAGGACACATGACATGTGTGACATGTCATGATTCCCTTTTATTCCAGAAGTTTGGTCCTTAAGGGGTTAAAGGGACACCATAGGAACCTGACCACTTAATCTCATGAAAGTGGTTTGGGTGCAGTGTTCCTGTCCCCTTAACCCTGCAATGTTTAGAGAAACTGCAATGTTTACATTGCAGGGTTAATACTGCCTCTAATGGCTGTCTGCCTGACAACCACTAGAGGCACTTCCTGCAGTTTCATGCAGTTTAACTCAGCATTGGTTCCTGAATCGTGCTGACATCTGAGGAGTAGGAGGAGGAGGATGAGGACAAGGCACTGGAGTCAGGTAAGTGTTTAAAGAGTTTTTAACCATTTCATGGCTGGGTTGGGACACTGGAGGGGGTGCAGAGGCAGAGGGAAGATGTAGTGTTAGAGATACAGTTTTGTTTGTTCCTTTAAGGTGTTTTACTTCTGTTTTTTTAATGAAAAAAGAGGGACAAGGAATGGGTTGCACATCTGTTTAAGACACGAAAAGAAGCACCCCTAGCACCATAGCCACTACAGAGTGCTGTAGCAGTTATGGTGCTAACAGTGCCCTGGACACCTTATTTGGAGGGTGCGCATTCCAGTTTTCCAACTTGGAATTTTCTCAGCTGGTCATCATGCAGCCATGTCCTATTTGGGACATTTTTGAAGCCGGACAATGTAATTTACCCCATTAAACCCTATATTTTTGGAAAGTAGACACCCTAGGGTATTTCAAATGGTGGTATTTTAACACTTTCCATGCACTAATTATACCACCAGTCTTTGTCAAACGTTCGGGTAGTCATTTTTTTCTGTTATATTTCACTCACTTTGTTCTTTAGTCATGGATTCTCAGTTCCTGTTATGTGTTACTGACAAAGAAAACCCCAATATGTGTTCAGCAATATCTCATGAGTACAACAGTACCCCCAATGTACAGGCTTTATGGGTTTTTGCAACCCCACAAGGGTCAAATGTAGGACTTTTCCATGTTTGCACATTGAAATTTGCCAGATTGGTTTACTGGGTCTATATTGCCTTTGAGACCATATAGCAGCCCAAGGATGAAAATTAACCCCATCATGGCATATCATTTTTAAAGGTAGACAACCCACTGTATTCTAAATGGGGTATGTCCAGTCTTTTGTAGTAGCCACTTAGCCACAAACACTTGCCAAAGTTAGCATTCATATTTGTTTTTTGCATTTTTTTACACATGAACTGCGATTTTACTGGTGATTTCATAGTCGTTATAAGTTTTATTGTTTTAAACACTCATATTTGTGTTCAGCAAAGTCTCCTGAGTATAACAATACCCTCCATGTACAGGTTTTATGGTGTTTTTGAAAGTTACAGGGTCAATACAGGGCTTGCCCAATTCAGTTTGCCATATTGATTTGCTGGGTCTATGTTGCCTTTTGAGATCATATGGTAGCTCAGGTGAAATAATCTCATCATGGCATACCATTTGCAAATGTAGGCAACCAAGGGTATTCAAAATGTGGTGTTTACAGTCTTTTGTAGTAGCCAAAGTTAGCGTTTTTATTAGTTTTTTTGCATTTTTTAAACAAAAGCTGCACTTTTACTGGTGATATCATCGTTGTGATAAGTTTTACTTTTTAAAACACCAATATTTGTGTTCAGTGAAGTCTCACCCACCGGCAGACATGATCAGTCTCCCCTGCCGGCTGACGTGATGAAGGGGAGGAGTGTGAGCGGAGGAAGAAGCAGCGACGAGGGACATCATCGTTGCCTCTGGTAAGTCACTGAAGGGGTTTTTACCCCTTCAGCAACCAGGGATGGGAGGTGGGAGGGAGAGGGTACCTGCAGTGCCAGGAAAACGGATTGTTTTCCTGGCACTGGAGAGTCCCTTTAAAGCATTTTATAATATATTTTACATATATAATGCATATATATGATTTCATTATAAGTGTATTTTGAGATATATGTGTATAAATATTAAAGTACACTTATAATAAAATCATATATATGTATAATATAAATGCTTTAATTGTGTTTTTAAATTAATTTAATATAATATATATATATATATATATTTACTTTTTTAGCAGCCTGGGATAGTGTGCAAGTACATTTTATATTTGCTTGTATTGTATGTATTGGGGCTGATGTGTATTACTACTACTATTGCTGCTTTGCAAAGCTCAGCCCATTGGCTGAGAGTGATTAGTCGATGAGCTGGCCCTGCACAGGACTTAATATAAACTAGAGAGCGATGGAGGCTCCTAGGAGGAGCTTGTGGCACTCAATACCAGAAGGGGAGAGGCAGAGAGTGTCACCCAGCACACCCCAGGTAAGAAGGTTAGCAAACAGTTTACTTAAATTGGGGGGATGCCAGAGAACTCCTGGCATCATAACCACAACAGTGTACTGCAATTTCTATGGTGCTTGGAGTGTTCCTTTAACTACCATTAGCTTTTCAGTGATAGATCCATCCATCCATCTTACTTACTGGGATATCCCCTGTCTCACACGTCCATCTTCAAAGAATTCGTCAATGTAAGAGTCGTTTGCCAGCCACCATACAATAAGGTTGCTGCCACCAGATTCAGTAAACACCTTACAAGGAATGGTCAGCTGGGAACCTTTATAGAGACATAGAGAATATTTATATTGTTAGATATATAGATGTGCAATGCTTCATTTAAATACTTTGTTATTATTAAAGAAAAACATACTTAATATTCTTTATATTGAGAACGAGAGAAAGAAAAAGGAAGAAAGAGGAAGGAAGGATACTGACGTTGCACAGCTAAGACTGAGAGCCTGCTGCTTCAGGAAGACCATAAACAGGCTCCACCAATCAATAGCATCTTATTATCGACTAAAGGATCTGATCTTATCCTGTAAGCCTGTGTAAAGCAGACATCTATTGGATACCGTATATACTCGAGTATAAGCCGACCCGAAGATAAGCCGAGGCCCCTAATTTTACCCCAAAAAACTGGGAAAACTTATTGACTCGAGTATAAGACTAGGGTGGGAAATGCAGCAGCTACTGGTAAATTTCTAAATAAAATTAGATCCTAAAAAAAATATATTAATTGAATATTTATTTACAGTGTGTGTATATAATGAATGCAGTGTGTGTGTATGAGTGCAGTGTGTGTGCGTATATATTAATTGAATATTTATTTCCAGTGTGTGTGTATGAGTGCAGTGCATGTATGAGTGCAGTGCGTGTATGAGTGCAGTGTGTATGAGTGCAGTGTGTGTATGTGAGTGCAGTGTGTGTATGAATGCAGTGTGTATGAGTGCAGTGTGTGTATGAATGCAGTGTGTATGAGTGCAGTGTGTGTATGAATGCAGTGTGTGTGTGAGTGCAGTGTGTGTATATGAATGAAGTGTGAGTGTGTGTGATGCAGTGTGTGTTTGTGTATGTGTTGGTGGGGGTGGGCATTTTTTTATATTATTAATTATTTTATTAATTATTATTTTATTTTTTATTTTTTAATATTATTATATTTTGTTATTATTATTATTTATTATTTAATTGAGTTATTAATTTTTTTTTATTATATTTTTTTTTCGTCCCCCCTCCCTGCTTGATACATAGCAGGGAGGGGGGCTCCTTCCCTGGTGGTCCAGTGTCATTGGCAGTTCAGTGGGGGGGAGAAGGGGGCTGGCAGAGCTGTACTTACCTTTCCTGTCAGCTCTCTCCTCCTCCGCGCGGTCTGTGCAGCTCCCTCTGTCAGCTCCCAGTGTAAGTCTCGCGAGAGCCGCGGCTCTCGTGAGATTTACACTGGGAGCTGACCGAGGTGCTGAACGGACAGCGCGGAGGAGGAGAGAGCTGACAGGAGCTGCAGGAAAGGTAAGTAAAGCTCTGCCAGCCCCCCTCTCCCCCGGTCTGTATTATGGCAATGTAAATTGCCATAATACAGACTCTGACTCGAGTATAAGCCGAGTTGGGGTTTTTCAGCACAAAAAATGTGGCTTATACTCGAGTATATACGGTAAGTATTTTTTTTATTGAGATACATCGCAATCTTACAACAATAACATCTATACGCCACAATACAGTATGGAACAATACCTCAATTTTTGAGTTATATAAACCAATAAAATCTTTGACGAGCCAATCATTCAGTTTTAAACATTTAAACACACATAAACAAATGGTACAATCTGCTATTGTAGCCTGCCAGAAGAAATAATTATGTAGTTAAGCGGCACCGTGGTTTGATAGCACAATCAGAGAAATTAAGAGAACAGGGCGTAAGCTCGAGAGAAGGTGGAGCAGGACACATGAACCAGAGGATAAAGCCGCCAAACATCTTAATGAATATGAATTGAAAATAACTCTTGAAAAAATCGTCATTTTTGTCACTCGAAATTGTATTCTCCCACAATAGGCCCAGGCAACTGTTTCGCACAGTAGAAAGGCTCTGCAAACCCGCATGCATGCATATCCCCACCAACTTTTCTCAGGATAAGTGTGAAGAATTTGCGATCTTCTTCACAGACAATATTTCCTTCATCTGAGCCTCTATCACAGCAGGTCAACCAGTTACACACCAGAACCCCTACAATCGAATGCCAGATTGCCCCAGTTTATGGTCCACTTTTACAAATGTGGATATACAGGGAGTTAAAAGAACCATGCAAAAGTTACACCCTACTACGTGTGACTTAGACCCTGCTCCAACTCCAGCTTATATCCACATGCATTGAAACACTCGCCCCAGACCTCACAAAAATAGTGCAGTGTTCACTAAAAACTGGAGACTTCCCAGATGCTCTAAAAGAAGCTGTGGTAAAACCCTTCCTAAAGAAACCTTTACTAGACCCAGACTGCATGGCTAATTACAGACCAGTATCCAACCTTCCATTTCTGGGGAAAATAATTGAAAAAGTAGTGGCAACTCTACTGGAGGCCCATCTATCGAGCTTGAACATCTTTGATCCTTTCCAGTCAGGTCTCAGATGCCACCGCAGCACGGAAACAGCGCTAGTCTGAGTGCTAAATGATCTCCTTATGGCGAGAGACAAAGGTGATTACTCTCTCTGCTGCATTTGACACCACTGACCATAGGATTTTAATAGAGCGCTTGCAGCACATCAGTGGTCTAGGAGGCACAGTCCTTAACTGGTTTTAATCTTTCCTCACTGGTAGATCACAGAGTTTAACATCAGGATCAAGCTCATCAGCACCAACAGAATTGGCCAGCGGAGTTCAACAAGGATCCATCTTGTCTCCCATGCTATTCGCTACCATTGGGGAACATCATTAGGCGACAATGCCCAAGGTATCATTGTTACGCTGATGACACACAACTCTACTTCTTCTATGGTCCAGATACTACAGAGCCAACATGCTGCATCAACAGTTGCTTAGCAGACCTCAAAGAATGGATGAATGCTAGTTGGCTTAAAGTGAACCCGTACAAAACAGAGTTACTCTTGGTGAGGGCACCCCAGGCAACAAAAATATGCCATGATCACCCAACTGGCCTGAAGCTAGGAGACTCTGGAGTGCTGATTGACTCTGGACTGTCATTTAAACAGCAGATTTCCTCTGTAATAAAATCTGCCTACTTTCATCTGAAAAACATAACCAGGATACAACACTTAATTCCACCGGATGATGTGCCAACATTAATCCATGCATTTGTATGCCCTCGGCTAGATTACTGCAATGTACTTTACTTGGCCCTCCCAATAACTCCATCACCTTTAGACTGTACAAAATGCAGCAGCCATACTACTGACTAATCAAACTCTCTCCTGCCACATAACACCTGTTCTCCACTCCCTGCATTGGCTTCTAATGCTGACCTTTAAAGCCTTAAACAATCAAGGCCCACAGTACCTGAAAGAGCTCCTGACGGCCTACATTCCAACCCATTCACTTCGGTCAGCCAGCAGTCTTTCCTGTCAGTTCCAAGAATAAAGACAGACTCAAGTTCCAGAGCATTCAGCCACGCTGCATCTACCTTCTGGAACTCTTTCCCGTGCGCAATCAGAGAGGCTCACTTTTAAAAAAAAGCTAAAGACCCACCTCTTCCATCAGGCATTCAGTCCACTCATCTGACCATCAGAAACTCCTACCTTTTATGTCTTCATGTTTGTATATTTGTAAAGTGCTTTGAGTCTCACGGGGAGAAAAGCGCTATAAAAATAGCAAATTATTATTACTATTATTATAAGATAGGCCTTCATATATCAGATATAGATTTGTATATACAGTGCCAAAGCTAAGTGTTTTCAGATGTTGCTCAGCCAAGTCAGAGAGGATATCGGTGCCTTGCCTTGACGCCTAGTTTCATGCCATTAGTACTTCAGAGTACATCTGTTCAAAAAAAATCTGATGAACAGATATAAAAGTCAGGTATCTTTGGTCTGTTGCAATGTGTGGGTTTGAAGCTTCAGCTCCTATAGAACCTGTGTCACTGTGATCCTGAGCACGTTATTTTACTTATCTTTATTATACAATGTTATTAGCTAAACAAAAATTTTATAAACCTTACCAGTAGAGGCTGCTATTGACTGATGTTTCGGCTGTAACATTACTGGCTGCTCCCTCTTGTCCTGAGCTATATATTAAAAAAACACACAAATCAGTTACATATTCTGTAGAAGAAATTCTTTATTTTGGTGTATGTATTATAACAAGCACAACAGATATGAAAACAATAGGACTAGCTGTAGAATAATTTTGTCACATGATGCCAGACTTTATTAAAGGTCCTATATTACAATGGAGTGTCTCTCTGATTTAACAGCTGCAGGACTGTATAGAGCTGAATATGCAAAATAATCAGGGCTTTCTATGATGGCACAGGGTCTACTTGTTAGGGACCAGATTGTCACCATTAGCATGTTATTAATGGGGTTCCTTAGGTGTTAAAACAAGTTTGAAAAAACATTATTGTTGCTTTCTAGGAACATAACTTTTTTTTGCAAAACAATAAAATATTGTTTTCATCATTGTGGAAGTTCTTCACGTATGAACTATTTTATCTAACTAATGAGACAACGGTATTACAACAGCTGAGTGACATGTACATATTAACTAAATCAAATATTTTTCCCAGGGTTTGTTTCATTTGTTGTTATTGGATAAAACACACACTTTAACAATGATTTGTTTAATCTACCTATTTTTTTTTGCTAGTAATTACCAATAACTTGAAGAGAAATTATTCTGGAAACCGAATATTCTCTATTTTCATGGGTAAATGCAAATTCACATGTATAGTATCCTTCATCATCCTTGTGCACATCTTTAATGGCGATGTACGTGTTACCATCCAACATTTCATACTTCATGGTGTCTTTTGGCAAAAGGTTTCCATCCTTACAAAAACAAAAACATCTCTATTAGCAACCTATAATTGTTTCCTAGCCTTTATTTTAGACTGCAGTTTAGTCATACATACATCAATATATAGATAGACAGACAAATCAGGTAAGAGAAGGTTATTCACTTAACCCCTTAAAGACCAAACTTCTGGAATAAAAGGGAATCATGACGTGTCACACATGTCATGTGTCCTTAAGGGGTTAAAGGAACACTGTAGGCACCTTAACAACTTTATCAGATTGCCGTTTTTATATTACCTGTAGTCCACCCTCCCTGCTCTACCCTACTAAACCGCACAATCTTAGTCCTCTGGATATGAGAGTTAGTTCCTGGCTCTCGTACGGTAACATACCGTGGTGTCACATGTGCAATGCCATTTCAGTTGGTCATGGAGGATCACTGAATTCCATGATTCTGTACGGAGGAATTGTAGACGCATTGCAGCAATCTCCCTCCATGTGCCTACGTTCCCCAATGCTTGTCTATGAGCAGCATTGAATTGGACCGTCATACTGGAGCCACTCCTCCAGGGTAGCGCCACCCGAAAGGAAACTCAGCGCTGGAGAAAAGATTAATATGTTTTTAACTTTTTTTCTGGTGTACATGGGGGGCCTAAACTATCCAGGGACATCAGGACTATAACGTTAGTAATATATATATATGTGTGTGTGTGTGTAAAATTAGTGAAAACCTTGGAGGTACAATGGTAGGGAGGGGAGACAGGCTATACAGGATATGGCAATAAAGTGCAAAGTAGAGGATAGAACAGATTGTGGGCAATAAATCCAGTAGTAAAATCAATACATGTACCACATCTCCTGCTACAACTGGTGAGTTACATATATATATATATATATATATATATATATATACATTCCTAACACTACAATTTTCCATTTAGTGTGAAATATTGGGAATTCAATTGCAAACTTAAAGCCAACGTATTCACACTGAAGCATAGCTGATTTTTCCATTTCAGCTATTGTGGCATCAAATTTGAAATTTGCCTTGAATTCTCTTGAACCTCTAACAATTCACACTTGAGTGAATAACATTAACTTGGTTTTAAAACAAGCAACCCAATAAAAGCTCTACTTGTTTTACACCAGATTAACTATATTTAGTTAATATTGCCAAGTTCCAGGACTATTCACCTATTCCACAATGGGCACTACTATAAAGGAGTGCTGGAGTGGTTATTCACTAAAATAAAACATACCTTTAGCCATTGTAGACGCACACCTGTATGGATATTTGTGAAATCACCTAAATCAGGGCAATGCATTTGGTAACTGGATTGTTCAATGGCATATTGTCCATATGCAATGTCAGTCAATGAAACTTCCGTCAACGTGAAGACATTGAAATTCATTGCTACTTCTACACAGAATGATGAATTCCTGAAAGAAATATAACTGTTGTAAGTATCTAAGCCACAAACAAATTAGGAAGACGGTTTTATCTATTTATTTGTAAACTAAGCTAAGATTTCTAAGCACATCAAGGAGCTATTATTTGTATTTCTATATCTGCTAGTATAGAACAGTCTGTAAGTATATTGCTTTCTGTGCTACCCTCTGAGCATACATTCCATATCTTTTATACATGCACAATCTCGTGCTGAATATTATGAGAAGGAAGCCATTATGGAATTTATATTGTGTATCCAAATGAAATAACTTTTATTACATGACAGGAGGCATCATATTTTGCTTAAGTCTCTTTTTACTAGAACTCCACAGCAACAGAAGTTAACCAAGAGAAACAACCAATCACAAAACATCAGAATAAATAAAACTCCCATACTCCTCTTTTTCTTTGCTGCTCCTCAACAGCACAGTTACTATGGCCTCCTGCTTTTAGTTGGTTGCTGTGGCTTTATTCATATTTATTACTGTATCGCTGTTATAGATTTTTCCATACTGGATTGTTTGAATTTATTCTCTCTGCACTTATGTTTCATTTTATTTATCATTTTATTTATTTCCTTCTTTACTTATTCGTTGTTTTTTTTTTCTTTGGGCTTTTTTACCTTGTAAATATCTTTGTTACCACCTTTCTTTGCCTTAGCAAGCGTGCGATTTTCCAAAAATATTTTAGATGTGGCTTAGGTTCTCGGGAGGTTTGTACAGCCTTCCCCGACAACGTCTCCTGCAGACCCACACACACTTGCATCGGCCATCTTGGATCTCATGCTTTTATGTGAAATCCTGGCAGCCATCTTAGTACACCTGATCCACACTAGTGATTTGCACTAGCGCGGCCTTCCTCTCAGTGTCGCCTATTCTCGTCATTACCCAATCGTGGATTACTCCACAATTTACTTGTGGGATTCTCTTTCCTTTCATTGTTTAGAGTTTAGGTTCCGGTTTGGGGATGGGAATGTATGTCTTCTTGTTTGCTTGATGATTCCATTGTTTAACTTACTGTTGTTTTGCTATGATATGCATTTGGTGTATGCTTTTGTTTTGCTGATTTATACATATAATGTTTTCTATGGAAAACTTTACTAATTCAAATATTTACCATGTTCATTGTGAATTCTTTTTTCTTATTTCAGTTTACATTTTGACTCCAGAGTTTTGCCTGAGGAACCATTTCTCTTCTAGTTTGGAGTCCCTGCAAGGCTACTTTTATTTATGGTTTATGTTCTCCTTGTCATCTGTTAAGTGTTTAAAACTTGTTTCTCTGTACTGTTTGTTACTCAAAAAGAGGAGGTGCAAGAGGAGTATGGGAGATGTATTTATTCTGTTGCTTTTTGATTGGTTGTTTCTCTTGGTTAACTTGTGCTGCTGTGGAGTTCTAGTAAAGAGAGACTTAACCAAAATATTTTCCTCCTGTCGTTAATAAAAAAAGATCATGGGTACACTTAAGATGGCATAATCAATAACTTTCTTATGCCAATCCTTCATTCTTCTTCCACTCTCCGGCCATATTTATTCAGCAGTGATCTGGCTCTATTTAGGGTCAGGAAATGTAACTCTGTACATAAATGAAATGTTACTAAACCTTCTGTTGTGTCTCTGATGCTTCCTGTATGTTAATAAACATCCATAGCCACCTCTAATCCAGCGATAGATAACTTTTGAATTCCAGATGTTGTGGAGTAAACCTCCCACGATGCTTTCCTTACATTACAGCTGCAAAATTATTATGGAAGATGTAGTACACAACATTTGGAGTGCCATAGGTTGCCTATCCCTGCTATATTCTAATTCTCCCTCCCCTCCCCCCAAAGAAAGGCAATACTTCGATGCTTCCTGTACTTAGTTTCTGTCGTGGACTAGGTACTGATGAAGTATTTCTGCTTCTTAAAAACAAAAACACAGTTGAGCTTGAATGTGTAGAAAATAGAGAAAAGAGAGAGTTCAAAGAAGGGCTACTAAACTGGTTCATGGATTGCAGGATAAAACTTACCAGGAAAGGTTAAAGGATCTTAACATGTATAGCATGGAGGAAAGACGAGACAGGGGGGGTATGATAGAAACATTTAAATACATAAAGGGAATCAACACAGTAAATGAGGAGACTATATTTAAAAGAAGAAAAACTACCACAACAAGAGGACATAGTCTTAAATTAGAGGGACAAAGGTTTAAAAATAATATCAGGAAGTATTACTTTACTGAGTGGGTAGTGGATGCATGGAATAGCCTTCCAGCTGAAGTGGTAGAGGTTAACACAGTAAAGGAGTTTAAGCATGCGTGGGATAGGCATAAGGCTATCCTAACTATAAGATAAGGCCAGGGACTAATGAAAGTATTTAGAAAACTGGGCAGACTAGATGGGCCAAATGGTTCTTATCTGCCGTCACATTCTATGTTTCTATGTTTCTATGTTTCTAAAATACATAATTATATGATTACAAATATAGAACATCCTCTTGGACAATAGTTATAAATTACTGAACGCAGATACCAACACCATATTTCACATTTATTTAGTTTCCATTTCCATTATAGAAAAATCTATGTCAATATAGCACCAGAATTTATTATATATAATATGCACACAGTCTGTATAAATTAATGGTTGATAATACCAGACATTGTACCTTAAAATGCATGAATAAATTCCAGAATCTTCCTTTATTGCTGGGTAAAACCACAATACTTCTTCATTTGCTTGAATCCGTGATTCCTCTCCAATATTTTCAGAAAAATTTCTTGTCCAAACCAGTTCTAGTGAGTGCTCAGGAAGATCTGAAAAGTGTGTCTGAAGATATTGAAAGGCAGGACAGTGGATGGCAGCAGGTTCTCCACTTAGAACATAGAATGCCAAGAAATGTGCAATCTGATTCTGGCATGTGTCTACACAAATAACAAAAGGTGAGATAGTCAGGTTGGTTCACAAAAATATTTCCTAGAAGGGGAAGAATAAATCAAAAACAAGAGGACAATGAATGGATCTATATATATATATATATATATATATATATATATATATATATATATATATATATATATATATATATATGAGGTTTCACTACTCAGTTATCTGCCATTTAGGAGTTAAATCACTTTTGTTTCTCTTTATGGATCTCTAGAAACACATCCTCTGGCTGTGACTGACACAGCCTGCATGAAAACAAAATAGTTTAATTTTCAATCAGATGTAACTTATTTTAAAAGTTTTTATCTCCTGCTCTGTAAATTAAACTTTATTTACATATAGGAGGCTCCTGCATGGTCTAGCAAGCTATTAGCATAGCAGGTGATTAGAAATTCTAAATTAAACATAATTTGCAATAAATGAAGTGTAAACATTAGATGACTCTTTACAAGAAGTGTTAAGGTAGACTGTGTAAGTCACATGCAAGGAGGTGTGCCTAAGGCTGAATAAACAAAGTGATTTAACTCCTAAATGGCAGAGAACCGAGCAGTGAGACTGCGGGGGCATGAGCTATACATCAAAACTGCTTCATTAAGCTGTTTTTATGCCTATAGCAGAAAATACCTTTGGAGAAAAAATATATCTGCAGATAGTTCTATCTATTTAAGATACTTTTATGGTTCAAAGGTTATTCAGCATTAAATTGGGATTTGTTATGTAGCATTAGACTGTATATTCATGCAATATTTAACTTTTTTGGTAAATGAATACTATTAGTGGTCATCCTTGAAACACAAGCATTTTTTTGTAGCATAAACAAGTTTGTAAACATCTCAGCAAATAAACTTTTTTATGAGTTGGAGAATAATTTTTCCTAGTTTCGAAGTGCTTCAAACTGTTTTTTTTTGCCTTCTTTTGGATCAACAGCAAAGAACAAATGTGAGGAAGGCTGGACTTGATGGACACATGTCTCATGCCCATGTAATTATGCCTATTTCAGGATATGTAATTATGTAACAATGTAATTAAAACAAGATGGACAACAGGCCTATAATCTATTTATGATCTTTCAGCAGTTGAGCAGATAACTCCCTAAACTGGTACTTTGTAATTTTGCGACTGCCACATTTCTCATAGGGAATAATGAGCATCTGAATTCCAAAAATTAACAAGATTTTTTTCAATTCGCATTGAAATTTTCAGAATTTAGGATGAAACAAAATTTGAAAATTAATTAATCAAAACAAAACAAATGTTTCTACTGTGCACATCTCCAACCTGCAATATCTTCTCTCCCCAGTCCCAAGCCTTCAATATCTTCTCTCCCCATAAACATTCAATATCTTCTCTCCCCAGTCCTAAGCCTTTTTTTGCCCTAGCTCTGCAAAATTTCCTGTACAACTCCACTCTCTTGTTCACTAGTGAATAATGCGCCTCGTACATCCCAATTCTAAAAATGACCGTGAATACAACCATGGCATATTTAATGAGCCTGCTACTTCAAAAGGTGTGTTAGAAAAGCTGAATGTTTATCACAAAATCATCTCAAACTTACACCCACCTTTTTCTAACACAAAATGCTGCCAACATTTACTAATTTATTCTCGACTCTACTACAACCCAGTTCTCAATGGTCTTACCCATCACCTTACAATCTGTAGCAAATGCAGCAGCCACATTCGTCTTCCACCTCACCCATTTGTCAGTTCTTACAACAGCTTCCTATACGATTTAGTGTTCAAAATCCTAATGCTTATTTACAAAGACCCTACCTTACCTTCAGTAATTAATACATATGTCCCTTCCAGAGCCCTCCTCTCTGTGAAAGACTGTCTCACATTTGAGACTTCTCTGGAGCTGCACTGTCTCTCTTCCCTGTTTCAATAGACTTTCCCCAGTTTCATAATCATGTTAAAACATTTTACATTGGAAGCCCTTATTAATTAACCACATTATTATATTTACAATTAAAAACTACAGATAACATTTTAATTATTTAATTTTAAAATGCAATCAAAAATCAATTTGATTAAAATAAAGCATTTTGCATACCCAATGTTTGCTATTTAGTGTTTTAGCGGCCTACGTATATATTTTTTGTTGTTCAAAACTCCTAAATTAAATAACAATGTCTTAATACCATCAAGCCAATACTAAGCAGAAGACAGCTTGAATTCACATTAGTAGATCTGAATCCTTAAGAAATATGACAGTAACGTTACACATCTTTCTAATATGCATACAAATACTTTTTATATGTACCTGAGTTGTCCACACGGGAAACACTAAAGGCAAAGGTCTCCAGCAGACATGTGCTCATTACTATGAAGAATAAACTTGTGTTCACTTTATTAAACAACATTCTGAGAAAAAAGAAGAACACATTGTACTAACTATAGAAGGTTATGCAATGATTATACACGTATAATATAATTACAGCAAATATACTAAACACTATACTATTTACAATAGATATTGAGTAAATACAGAAACTAATTATGACAAGAAATTTATATTTTTAATTGTACCTGTATTTAGTTTACGTTTGTTTCTTCAT
Organism: Pelobates fuscus; assembly: GCF_036172605.1. NCBI lineage: Eukaryota > Metazoa > Chordata > Amphibia > Anura > Pelobatidae > Pelobates > Pelobates fuscus. Next base: position 307,863,611 of record NC_086317.1, on the reverse strand, counting down.
ACATATATAGTGGACAAACAAAGTAAATATATAGGAATGAGATAATGTTAAATAGTTTAGCAAAAACCTAAATAAATAGATTTTGCAGATTTTAATGTTTTATGCAGAAATAAGGATAAACAAAATTATCAACATTTAATAAAATGTCTAGAAAAGTAATTGCAGTTTACAAAACTCAACTATTTATTTATTATTCACATATTCAGCAAATAATTATATAAAAAGAAAATGACACTGTTATGCAAAAATAAATTGTATTCTTTTAGGGTAACAACATTTGATATGCAAATGTACAAATAGTCATAGATTTAACATACCTTTTCCCATACGAAGAAAAAAAATTTTTTTTCAAGTTTTTAAGCAGTTCAACTGATATGACGATTGATTTCCTTTTGCTTGCAGTACACTGAATCCAAAATGTTTTCGTTTAAATGAAAATTGTAAAAACTCTTTTTCTGATATGTCCAATATTAAGGGTTAGGGTTATCTGTTCAAGAGTAATTGTGAAGAGACATTACAAGAAACATATTTATACCTCTACTTTTTACTTGAACTTCCTCATATATTTCTCAATCACTAGGTTTCCAAAATAGCACAGACATTTTCAGCATCCATTATGATATCCTGATTGCTCAAATAGGGAAATGACAGTGGAAAACACAGAGATAGTTCCTTATTTGTAACGAGTGCTTCCATTACAAGGACAGTGATCTTTTTCAATAACGTAGTAAGATCTAAAAATGTTTTTTGAAGAGATGTTGATATGGAAACTGCCAGGAGTACTTGCAAATACTTCCCCTTTTATCATTCAGATGCATTTGTTATCGATCCACATTGATTTATATGTGCACTAACAGAACAGATAACTGTAACAGCATTTTTCGCTAAAGTAAGATTTTAAAGTGAATTTCAAATTTAAGGCCAAAGTAGTGGAACTGGAAGTCTCTATAATTTTTATATGTTGGCTAGTAAATTCCTTTTGAATTCTTATGTAAATGATTAACCTTATTAACCTGAATTATTTTCAGTTGTACTAGTCCAGTGCAAATGTCTGTATCACATAATTTGTGTAAGAGGAATGAAAATATTCCTTTCTAGCTTTGGAACTGGAATCCAATTGCGGTAGGACAATTAGAGCATAATTAGCCATAAGGTGACCTTGGGCAGCTGCCTATAGCCCAGGGGTAAGCCAGGGGCTCTGGAACCATGGATTTGCTTGACCTCATTCACCATCCCTATGTGAAATGTGAAGGAGAAGTTACAAACCAGTAAGCTGCCTATGGCCCTGTGGGAACTTGGAGAGTCACCTTCCAAAAAGACTAGAGTTTAGGAATTGGTACAAAGGGGGTATACAGTGCAGAAATACACAGCAGGATCGTGTTCACATAGAGAGGGAAGTCTGAATCATGTAATCCAAAATTATCATTGATCTGAAAGTCAAGGAAAGTCAAAGGGACAGAATCCAGGAGACAAGCCATAGGTTGAGGATCTGTAGGTCGAGGTTGAGGACTCCTATCCGGTCCGACAGGTCCCGGATATCTGTGCAGATTGTCACTATGTCTGGAGGTCCACCAAAAGTGCTTTCAGCACCGTGGTAGTGACCAGAACAGTGTCTGGGTTTGTGGGAGCCAGTGTCAGAGGTTGTTTCACCGCCATATCATCCACTTCCACCTCAGAGGAGAAATATGAAAACATAACTATGAACTGGTACAACACCTACTACATGATGTCCCCAAATATGCACCACGGTGAACAAAACCTAACAATTCACTTCATTAAATACCAGTAATGGAATTATACTGCTTCTAACTAACTATCAATATGAGGTCACTCCAGGCATGTGTGCAGCTTTCATGTATAAAGTATAACTTAAGAAAATAAATGATGTGTGTGATTTGTGAGGTGGAGAGTAAAGCAGTATATTTTTGGGTAACGCTAATTATGAGGTGTACACAGAGGTCTGACATTATGGGGTGATGGTGAGAAGGAGAGGGAGGTGATGGTGTAAGGGAAAGGGGGTGATGGTGAGAGGGAAAGGGGGGTGATGTGAGAGGGAGGGTGGGTGATGTGAGAGGGAGGGTGGGTAATGTGTGATCGAGGGCGGGTGCTGGTGTGAGGGAGGGAGTGATGGTGAGAGGCAGGGGTGATGTGAGTGGGAGGAGAGGTGATTGTGAAAGGGAGGTAGTGATGGTGTGAGTGGGGGATGATAATGTGTGTGTGTGTGTGTATATAGTTATGGGAAAAGGAAAGTACACCCTCTTTGAATTCTATGGTTTAACATGTTCGGACATAATAACAATCATCTGTTCCTTAGCAGGTCTTATAATTAGCACATGATATATTACACTTGTGATATATTTAACCGAAATAAAGCAAAAATGGAAAACTAAGTACTTACTGCTTCCATAGGAATTAAGAGGCTAAGTAGCAGACAGGTGCTGCTAATCAAAAACCTTGATTATTGATAATCAGCAAGTGTGACCACCTCTATAAAAGCTGAAGTTGCAGAGGTTTGCTTGTCTGGAGCATTCAGGTGTGTATTAACACAATGCCTAGGAGGAAAAACATCAGCAATGATCTTAGAGAAGCAATTGCTACTGCCCATCAAACTTGGAAGGGTTCGGCCATTTCCAAACAATTTAAAGCCCATGATTCTATAGTGAGAATTATTATTCAAAAGTGAAACATTCAAGACAGTTGCCAATCTTTCCAGGAGTTGACGTCCCAGCAAAAAAATCACATCTCAGACTCTACAGGCCTGAATTAGCATGTTTAATGTTTAAGTTAATGATAGCACAATTAGAAAAAGACTCATCACTCTATGGTTTGGAAGGGTTGCCAGGAGAAAGACCCTTCTCTCTAAAAATAACATGGCAGCAAGGGCAAGGTTTGCAAAGTTGCATCTGAACACAGGACCTGGAAACCTTGCAATCATTGAATGGATCATAAACTCTTCTGTTTACCATATTCTAGACTCAAATGTGAGGTTAAGTGTCCGACAGCTAAAGCTTTACTGAAATTGGGTCATGCAACAGGACAATGATCCCAAGCACATCAGCAAATATACAACAGAATGGCTGAAACATAAAAGAATCAGGGTGTAGCAACACCCCAGTTAAAGTCCAGATCTCAACCCGATTGAAATGCTGTGATGGGACCTTAAAAAAACTGTGCCAAACAAATGCCAGCAAACTTCAATGAACTGAAGCAATGTTGTAAAAAAGAGTGGGCCAAAATTCCTCCACAATAGGGATGTCCATGGGCTAAACATTCGGTTCAGTTCGGCACTTCCGCAATTCGGGACTTCAGCAATTCGGCACTTCAGCACTCTGTTTCGGCACTTCCGAAATTCGGGACTTCAGCAATTCAGGACTTTGGCAATTCGGGACTTCGCCAATTCAGTTCGGTTTGGCACTTCTGAAATTCGGGACTTTGGCAATACGGGACTTTGGCACTTTGGACATTCGTAAGCATCCTTCTCTTGCCATCACAACCACTTACACATCTGTAGGGCTTTCTAACCCTTTTTCCTTTATCCTACCCCTACCCCTACCCTAACCCCAACCCTACCCCTACCCCATCCATATCCCTACCCCTAAACCTTGCCCTACCCCTGAACCCTACCCCTAACCCTTGCCCTTCCCTAACCCTAACCACCCAAACCACTTACACATCTAGGGTTAGGGGTATGGTTAGGGTTAGGGGTAAGGTTTGGTGCTCAGACTGCCACCACAACCACTTACACATCTATAGGGCTCCCAGTGCCAGGAATTAGCTTATTGGTCTAGATTCCTGTCATCATTCATGTAACTTTCCCTCCTTCTCTTGTTTTGCCACTTTTCAGAAATAGGAAGCACTTCGGAAATTCGGCACTTCGGTTCGGCACTTCCGAAATTCGGCACTTCAGCAATTTGGTAATTCCGAAATTCGGCCCTTTGGCAATTCGGTTCGGTTCAGCACTTCCGAAAATTTAGCACTTCGGAAATTCTGCAATGCGGACATTAGGCAATTTGGACTTTTGGAAGCATCCGCTTGGCCGAAATTCGTCTGAAGTTACATTACAAACTAATTAAATATGTCTAATCCACAATGATGTGAGAGACCTCATGCAGAAAATGATTACTTCAAGTTAATACTGCTATGTGGTTCTACAAGCTATTCAATCATATGGTGTACTTAGTAATATATATAGTCCATTTAAATCTGTAACACATGAATTCTCCAAGATTCTAACAGGGGATTAAACACTGTTCAGATAATCGCGTTGATCAGCTTATTCCTCTTCCAGTTTCAAATTATTTACTACTAAGACTGAACTGCAGATAGCTTAGCAGCTCAGTTACTTTCTGATTTGTTCCACTTCTTCATTTTCACTGTCAATATGTCAGTAATACACATTTAACTTCACACACACCTATTGAGCAGCAGTTAGGGCTGCTTATGATTAACATACATTCTGCACCTGAATTATTTGACCCAGAACTTCCTGCTTCATTAGTTCAAGCATTTTGCCTGTTTGTTATCATATGACCTGTTCTCTTGATACCGGAGAAACTGACGAAAGCCAAGCACAGAGAGATGGACACAGGTTTCTTCAGGAAGGAAGAGATTCTTTATTCGATTCACCGATCGGGACTCAGAGGGACTAATGTCACCAAAATACAACAAGATCTGAGCCCCGGACAATAGTGTAGGCTCCTTATATAGGCATGTAACTCCTCCCATAATAAGCTCCACCCACACATACTCTTACCCAATCAATCGAACAAGAACTAACTTCCGGTTTGACCGCATGGCTTGCCCAGCACAATGGAGGAGGGGAATACTACATCCGGTATTCTCGCACATGCTCCGTACACTACTGATCGTATCTTTGCCACGTGCAACCAACTGACCGATACACCAGTATATGCACGTACACATGCCACGTGGTAATCTCGGCCTACTAAATTTATTTTTACCGAGATTCCACCACATTCCCCCCTTTGATGCCTCTGATATTTTCACAATTCTGGAGGCATCACTTAACCTTAGTTTGCATATACCTCAGGTTGCCATGAACCAGACCAGACTTTGCGACTAATGACATGAATCCCTCAACATTCCTCTTCCTGCACTGGTTCTCCCTGATTTAGAGCCTCATATCTATATATGGCCATTATCTGTGCAGCAGCCTTTCTTTCTGCTATATTTTCTATAATGCTCTGCACAGACCTAACTACCAAAGGAACAAGACATGGTAGAAGAAGACACAGCATTAAGATTAGCATGACTCCACCTACCAATGCCTTAAGTCCTCCAAATTGCTCATACCAGTTACCAAACCAACTACTTGGATTATACCCTTTCCATACCTGAGTAGGCACATGCGCTAGTTTAACCATATGGCTAGTAAGCTCAGCTATTGCTTGCCCTTCATCATATATTTGAAGACAGCAATTGCTTAGGTTAAACTTCCCACATACACCTCCCTCTACTGCCAATAGGTAATCCAAAGCTAATCTATTTTGGTAAACGGCTGTCCTCATCCTAGTATTATGCTTCGCTAGGAGATTGAGCGCTTGCGATGTCTCATTGGTAATTATCTCAACCACCGCCTGTAACCTTATAATGCATTGAGCATATATATTGGGGTTCGATATCCAAAAGTACCATCCTCTGCCCATGTAGCTGGCCCATAATAATCTATAATACGCTGGGGAGGCCATTCATTATCTTCCCAGGTACCTATCTCTAGAGGGCCCCTTTTCTTCCTATGATTCACATCATACACTTTAACTCCCAAAGTCTCTCCTGTTTCAATAGGCAACAAGAAGAAGGATGGTTTGAGCATACCTAACACACATGCCCCTTCCCAGTCCTGTGGTAACTCCGAATAGGCTTTCTTACCACAGATCCAGTACAAATTTGCCGGGGCTTTCCAACTAGATGTGATAGATAGATCAAACAACACGTCCTTTAAATTGGCATAACTTGCAAACGGGTTAGGTGGTTCTGAGACATTTGAAGCCGACCACCAGGTTGTATTCTTTGTATTATCATCATAAGCTTTTTGCCCTAGACAAGTTCATTCTCCTACAGATGTATTAAACATTATTCCTTTCCTTGCTATGCAAACATAATCTATGATGGAGGTCTTTAATCGCCACTCAGATTTACCTCTAACACTCATTTGATAATCGGCTTGAGAAGATATTATTTGTTCAATTGTCTCACAACCAGAATACATTACCTCCTTTGCTTCCCAGGGCCATTGGTCTCCCATGTTAGTACCTCCACACACATAGCAGTTGGTCACATTAAGACTACCAGCAATACTTTCAGCTAAATCTATAAACAGGTTTTTAGCATTATGGGGGATCTTATTTTCTACACTCATCTCTTCATAAAAAGAATGGAAAACCTGATGAGTTTGGGATGCTACGGTATCGGTCTCTATCCCTATAAATAATATTGTCCCAGGATCCAAACCCGTCCCATATATCTGAAACCCAAATAAGTTTCCGAACCTATCTATGAATTGTTCAGGATTATTGATAAGTATATGGACTGGGTTACACTCCATGGACTTACAATACGGTTTGGTAGGCAACTTAGTAACAATCATATCCTTATCTACTGTCTGTCCCCAAGTTGCCCACCCCACACAAGACCAATATGGGCAATAATTATAATCCTTATCTGGGCATTTTGGACTTACATACTTGTTTTTACTACTGGGACAAATATACTTATCGTTAGACCCATACGTTCTCTCCCATTTAAGATCCCTGCATACATTCCACGGTTTTCTACCACTTGATATCGCCTTACATGCATCAAATAGCAGGACACCCGAAGAATGTATGGTTTCTAATACTGTTTTGTTTATTAGGGTCCCCTGTGGGTCTCCATTCCGGAGGGTCAACCAAATTGTATGGGGTTGATACTCTGGATTGAAGCACTTAGGGTCTCCTACTCCTAAATGGCATACACTATACTCTATACCTAAGTATCTACACCTAGATACATATCCTTTACACTCATATTGTGAATGCCAAATAAGGGTCTGGGAAATATGATTACCTGTTATAGTAGTCTTAATGCAAACCTCACAGCTAGGTGTGTCGGTACCTCTACCTTCCTGAATATTAAAATCACAAAAATATACATTATCAAAAGCATTTCTTTCGACGTTTTCATCCTCAGTCTTCGTCCGTGCGATGGCACCTCAGCTTCCAGGATGTAAGGGCTGCAAGGAATGGAGTTCTGCAGGTCCTCTCTTCCCTTCACAGAGGTCCCTTCAAGACACCCTGGCTATGACACGTGGGTAAGTGGTCAGGCTTTATTATGGCCGTCAAAACACTCACTTCTGATCTCTTTAAACACACTTGAAATCCCGATATCTCCTTGTCACTCCGACTGAGTCGTGCGCTTTAACTGGATCTTGCAGGGATTCTCTGGATCTGGTGTAGCTTGCCAAGAATCTACTGCTGCTGGTTTAACCCTGGAGTGATGAATCCACGGAGTCACTTCAGCCACCTTTATTGCTGTAGGGGTAGACAAAAGAACAACATAAGGACCCCTCCACTTAGGCCCTAACAGTATACTGTTCCACTCTTTAATCCATCCTTGATCTCCTGGATGATAGCTATGAACAGGGGGATAAATATTCACAGGTAATCTATCTTGTACCCATTTCTGTACCTCCTCCATAGTTTTACCCAACTCTACAACCTGCTGCCGGGTAATTCCTTCTCCCAACTGACTCAAATCCCCCCTTAAGTTACCAAGTACGGGAGGTGGACGCCCATACATGATTTCAAAAGGTGAGAGACCCATCCTTCTGGTAGGTGTACTACGAATACGCAACAGAGCTATGGGCAAAAGAACATTCCACTTAAGCTGAGTCTCTTGACACATCTTTGCCAATTGGTTCTTAATAGTTCTGTTCATCCTTTCTACTTTACCAGAGCTCTGAGGTCTATATGCTGTGTGAAGCTTCCACTTAATACCAAGCATATGAGTCAGTTGTTGTAGGCAATGGTGAACAAAGGCTGGACCATTATCCGATCCTATAGAGCATGGTAGTCCATATCGGGGTATTATTTCTCGCAACAGGAATCGTACAACTTCTCCTGCTTTCTCTGTACGAGTAGGACATGCTTCTACCCAACCTGAATAGGTACACACAACTACTAGTAGGTAGCGATGTCCACCGGATTTAGGCATTACAGTATAGTCTATTTGAAGATCGGACATAGGTAGTCCCCCCATATACTGGACTCCTGGTGGTTTCACTGGTCCTTGCCTTGCATTATTCTTAGCACATATTACACATCTTCGTACAATGGCTTGAGTAAAGTTGGACAATCTTGGTATGTAGAAATGTTTTCTGAGAGATTCTTCCATACTATCTCTTCCAGAATGTGTCCCGTTGTGATAGTTCTGGACAATTTCTACAGCTAGTGATACTGGAATAACTATTCTTCCATCTTCTAACTGATACCATTTGTTCTCCAGGTATTTCCCAGTTTCAGTCTTTAACCACTCTTCTTCTTGAACTGTATAAACTGGAGTCCATTGAGACAGTGGAGTCGGTATAAGAGCAGCTATATGTTCCACATACTCCTGTCTTCCTGATTCAGTGGCACGCTTAGCTGCATTATCTGCCATCCGATTTCCTTTGGTTACGTCACCATCACCTTTCAGATGCGCCCGACAATGTATAATACCAACTTCTTTCAGTTCCCATACGGCTTCCAGTAGTTGCAATATTTCAGCTGCGTACTTGATTTCTTTACCCTCTGAGTTCAATAATCCTCTTTCTTTATACAAAGCTCCGTGGGCATGAGTGGTTAAAAACGCATACTTGGAGTCCGTGTAGATGTTTACTCTTAAACCTTCAGCCAATTGTAACGCTCGTGTGACTGCAATTAGTTCTGCCTTCTGTGCCGATGTTCCTTTTGACAATGGCCGAGCTTCTATCACCTTGTCTATGGTTGTTACTGCATATCCTGCATAGCGAATCCCTTCTTTCACATAACTACTGCATTCCGTATAGTACTGGACATCAGGGTTCTGGATGGGAAAGTCACGAAGATCTGGTCTACTTGAAAATACTTCATCCATCACCTCCAGGCAATCATGTTGACTCTCAGTAGGTTGTGGAAAAAGGGTAGCTGGATTTAAGGTGTTAACAGTCTCTAAATGCACTCTTGGGTTTTCACACAACATAGCTTGATACTTAGTCATGCGGCTGTTACTAAACCAATGATTGCCTTTATAGTCTAGCAACGTTTGTACTGCGTGCGGGACTCGCACATAGAGTTCTTGACCCAGAGTGAGTTTATCAGCTTCGGCTACCAGCAGGGCGGCGGCAGCTACGGCTCTTAGACAAGGTGGAAGACCACTGGCCACTGCATCCAGTTGTTTTGACATATATGCAACAGGTCTTTGCCATGATCCCAAGTACTGTGTCAATACTCCCACAGCCATTCTTCTTTGCTCGTGTACATATAAGTAGAATGGACGTGTATGATCAGGTAGACCTAATGCTGGGGCACTCATCAAAGCCTTCTTCACATCTTCAAATGCCTTTTGCTGTTCAGGGGTCCATAGGAAGGGATCGTGTTCTGTACCTTTTATAGCTGCTTAAAGAGGTTTCGCCAATATCGCATAACTGGGAATCCATATCCTACAGAAGCCTGCTGCCCCCAAGAATTCCCGCACTTGTCTTCTATTCTTGGGTACTGGTATTTGGCATACAGCTTCTTTTCTCTCTGGCCCCATTATTCTTTGACCTTCAGAGATATGGAATCCCAGATACTTGACAGTCGGCTGACACAACTGAGCTTTCTTCCTGGACACCTTGTATCCTGCCTTCCAGAGAATGTGTAGTAGATCATGTGTTGCTTGCTGACATATTTCTCTTGTAACTGCCGCTATCAACAAATCATCTACATATTGCAATAGTACACACTCTCCTGGGATGGACTTGAAATCCAGTAAGTCTTGACTTAAAGCTGATCCAAATAGGGTAGGTGAATTTTTAAACCCTTGGGGCAGTCTTGTCCAAGTCATCTGGCGTTTCGAGCCCGTTACAGCATTTTCCCATTGGAATGCGAAGATACACTGGCTTTCCGCAGCAATTCGAAGGCAAAAGAAGGCATCTTTGAGATCTAAGACAGTGAAATAGGTAGCCCCGCCCGGAATTAAAGCAAGCAGGTTATGTGGATTGGGCACAACTGGGTGTATACTTACGACCGTATCATTGACTGCTCTCAAGTCCTGCACAGGGCGATACTCATCTGTACCGGGCTTTTGAACAGGCAACAGTGGGGTGTTCCAGGGGGAAGTACAGAATTTTAGGATACCATACCGTATGAACTTATCCAAATATGATTGTATGTTCTTCTTGGCCTTTTGTGGGATGTGGTATTGTCTTAAGCTCACTGGATAAACCCCAAGTTTCAGTTCGATTCGAATTGGTGGAATATTGCGAGCAAGTCCTGGTGGGTTGTTCTCTTCCCACACTCCTGGTATATTGAATAAGGATTCATCACTCTTAGGGTTTTGGCTAGTCAACGCTGTATAAAGTCGCCACTCTTCTTCCTTCGGTACAGATATTGTCATTATACCTGAAGGTCCATTGAACTTTAAAGATGTTGTTTCATTAGGTAGAAACGTTATCTGTGCTTGTAATTTTGACAACAAATCACGTCCTAGCAGTTGGACTGGACATTCAGGCATATAAAGGAATTGATGTTTCACTACGTGGCCTCCCAATGTACAGAGTCGACTTTGAGAACAGCAGCACTCCTTCCAGTTGCTCCTATTACGGTGATGGTTCTTCCAGATGGAGGAGCAACTAGGTCAGTCACCACCGAATGTTCAGCACCAGTATCGATCATGAACGCACTCCTTTTTCCCCCTATTGATACATTGACCATAGGCTCCGCTCGGCCAAGGGGTATGGAGCCCGGTCGGTATCAATAGTCCTCCATGACCGTGTCAGCCAATCCTACAAAGTCCCTATCTTCTCTATCGCGGGATCTCTGCGCTGCTGGATAGTACCTATCTTTTCTAACATTTCCTCTATTGCTACCATTATTCTCTCCAGGACCTCCTCTACCTCTCGCTCTGCCTCTATAATTACCATATCCTGCCCTAGGTCTGTCTCTCTCATACTGTTCCCTTCGCGGACACTCACTTCTCCAATGCCCTTCTTCCCTACAGTACGCGCACTGATTCCTACTCAGGGGTTCCCCATTCCACTTACTCTCGCCTTTATCTGCTCCCCTATACACCTCCTTTTCCCTTCTATCTACGCCTGCGATCGCTACCGCTAGCATATCTGCCTTTCTACGCATCTTGCGCTCTTCCTCTTTCTTTGTCTCTGTTTCCCTGTTCATATATACTTTATTCGCTACCTCCATTAGTTGGGTTATGGACATCCGTACAAACCCTTCTAACTTCTGTAGCTTGCGCTTTATATCTCCGTAGGCTTGGCTGACAAAGGCAGAGTTAACCATCCGGGAATTCTCAGGAGCCTCCGGATTAAAGGGGGTATACAAACGGTATGCCTCCAATAATCGGTCATAAAAGACACTGGGCGATTCATCACATTTCTGTAATACCTCAGCCGTCTTAGACATGTTAATCGCCTTCTTTCCTCCAGCTTTCATGCCAGCAATAATAGCGTCTCTGTAAGCTTTTAAATGGACCATGTCTGCGCCATTGACATTCCAATTTGGATCGGTGTTTGGATAATGGGCTGCGGCCCATGCTGCTGGGTTGGCCTGATTTTGTGTACGGGCCTCTTCTTCCAGCGCTTTAATTGCCGCTTGATTTATCCTAGTCCTTTCCTCATTATTAAACAATGTCATTAATAATTGCTGGCAATCAGCCCAAGTGGGATTGTGTGTCTGGACTATTGAGGTAAACAAATCCGTCATGGCTTGAGGCTTTTCAGTGTAAGAGGAGTTATGGGTCTTCCAATTAAAGAGATCGGTGGTTGTGAAAGGGACATAGACGTAGACTGGATCAGCATATTGTATCTGCTCGTCATCGTTAATGTGTGTCGGGCCAGGAGTCAATCGAAGAGGCATTTGATAATGTCGGGGTTGGAGGGTACCGGTCAGTTGTCGGGTTAGTATGGGGCTTCGTAGAGATGCGTCCGTTAGGGGTTCCGGTCGAGGGGTAGTAAGACAAGGGGATGGGGAAGCTTTACTAAGTGGAAGGTTGGTGAGTAGAATATTCCGGGCCGGGCTAGGAAGAGCCTGACCGGAAACTAGATATGGCGCCAAATCTGGGTATGTGGAGTTAACGGAGGTAGGTACCGGAAGGGGAGGGTTTGAAACAAGGGGGCTGGACTCTGAGCTAGAGGAGGGAGTAGGTGGGGACAACAGGGCAAGGGGAGGAGCGTTTCCAACAGCACCTCCTCTTCCTCTTCCGGTGGAAAAGGAGTAAGAGGGCGGCATGGGGATCTCAGACTCAGGAGGCGTGTCCAAAATGGGCGTAATTACGGCCTTAGTGGACAAGCGAGTCCTGGCCACCATGAGGTGACATTGTTCCTCGTGGCATACTCGGATCCATTTTGGCGAGTCATTTACGGCCTGCCTCCAACAATCAATATATGGAAACTGGCCGTAAAGTTCAGGCCTACCTGATACAGCCACGTGTACACGCTGTACTAGATTAGGATCCAAACTGCCACGTGGTGGCCATGAGGCAACCAAAGTAGGCCATTCCCTACTACACAATGTAATCAGGTGTGCTGGAGACATCTTTACCCCAAAATCACATACTGTATATCCCTTTTTAAAGTTTTTAATCATACATCCTAAGGGATCCAAAATCGTCGAATCCGACGCGCCCATACTTAACAATGGAGCGTTGTTTCCAACAGAAACTATACAAACACTCTACCAACGGTCACACCCGTTCCCTCGGCAACAGCACCACGTGGTACAGTTACTAAGTGAAACGCACACAACAAAACACTCAGGGAATTCCCGTACACACACAGCTGTTACACCAGTCACTAAGTAACAAATACTGTGCCCTTTGGCGAAACTATACGGTCACCTACGCTATAATTCCTTATATCTAAATTACCCATCTATAACATACCCCAGTAACATCGTCTTTACAAACAGTAGTCATAGTACGGTTAGCATAGGTTAGAATACAAGTTAAAGTCACAGTACAATTAGTAGTGATTATGGTGTTAAAACATGCAACACAGACGACAATTATTAGTACTTATTTACAGTGTCAGTAATTATACATGGTTATGGTACCGTGCCTTATAATACAGTTACACACTATTCACACTCTCGCTAGACGGCAGAGCTCATGCTATCTAGCAAGATATACACGCTACTACAACAATCTTTAGCACATTTACAATTCCCAACTAATCTATTGGCCAGTACCTTGATGGACTACCTAAAACTATCTACATACGTTTTGGTTAGCCACACTGCCCAAGCACCACATATAGCGAACTAGAGGGCAGAATTTACAACAGCACCCTTTTAGTCTATTTACTCTATCAAAAATCTAGTGGGTTCCAAATTTACACGCCTTCCCACTTAGCCAAGATAGGTTGAGATCTAGCGGACCGAATTTACACAGACGCCGCTTAGTCTCCCGGTCCCTCCGACCTAGCGAACAAAATATACACCCTAGAACGCTAGTCTAGACAAGACACCGGTGTCTGGCTAGGGCTATTTACACCAGAACCCCGCCTGACTCCAAACCAAAATTAAACGGGCTGACTACAGGGCGTTTAATTGAGCGGTGCGCCTTCGCTCCTTCCCTCCACTGGAGGGGGCAGATTCCAAATAACCCCTTATGGGCCTACCGCACAATCGGTATCCAATACCCCTAGTGGGTCCGCCGTCTAAAACAGCGGTCGTCTTACCTCCTCGTTCCTGAACCTGAGTTCACACTCATCGACGGGGACACCCCAGCACTTACTACGTAGAGGCCGATGATCTCCTGGACAACAGACCAGTGGCGCCGAGACGAAGGGAGGTCCACGCAGAAGTTCAGGGGTGCAGCCGTAGAGAACGTGGGCAAAGATAGACCGTCTCATGCCTCTGCTTCTCAGCTACCGTTGAACGATGAGCTTCCCGGCCAATGCACCAAATGATACCGGAGAAACTGACGGAAGCCAAGCACAGAGAGATGGACACAGGTTTCTTCAGGAAGGAAGAAATTCTTTATGCGATTCACCGATCGGGACTCAGAGGGACTAATGTCACCAAAATACAACAAGATCTGAGCCCCGGACAATAGTGTAGGCTCCTTATATAGGCATGTAACTCCTCCCATAATAAGTTCCACCCACACATACTCTTACCCAATCAATCGAACAATAACTAACTTCCAGTTTGACCGCATGGCTTGCCCAGCACAATGGAGGAGGGGAATACTACATCTGGTATTCTCGCACATGCTCCGTACACTACTGATCGTATCTTTGCCACGTGCAACCAACCGACCGATACACCAGTATATGCACGTACACATGCCACGTGGTAATCTCGGCCTACTAAATTTATTTTTACCGAGATTCCACCACACTCTTGGTGCACAATATGTAGCGTCACTGAAATGGCTTGGTACAGGTAGATAAGCACTGATTATTCTTATCGTAAACCTGTGTTTTTTAAAGTTAATTTTAAGTTTGACACTTTTACTTATGACTTTACAAAATCTGTCAAATCACTCTCTATGAGGAAAGTTCAGTGTCTGCATAAAGAGAGAGGAGACACTGAATGTTTGGATGCATTTTAGGCAGCCATGACCCAGGAAGGATCTCTAACAGCCATCTGAGAAGTGGCCAGTGAAGTTATCACTACGCTGTAATGTAAACACTGCATTTTCTCTGAAAAGACAGTGTTTACAGCAAAAAGCCTTAAGGTAATGATTCTACTCACAAGAACAAATTCAATAAGCTGTATTTGTTCTGGTGA